>NC_050485.2:30491805-30807555 GCF_012460135.2 Molothrus ater | reverse complement strand
ATATTTAAAATGTCCATGGATGGGAGATCCCACAGCATTCCTAGAAAATTTTGGTTTGGTACAGCAACACCTCACTAGTGAAATGTTTTTCCAACAGGTCCATTCTGAACCTCCCAAACTGCAGTTCAGGGCTGCTCCCCTGTGCTGTCCAGCCACCACAGGCGAGTTTGGCTCCATTGCCTTTGGCACTTCAGTCAAACAGCTGAAGGTTGTTCTCAGCTCACAAAATCCCCTTTTCAGGTTCAGTGCCTGGTCTAGGTCCCTGACCAGCCTTTAGACTCCCTGTTTTCCAGCAGGGCTGGATTGATGCAAAGGCTTCTTCACCCTACATGCTAAACATTTTTGATTCATCTCCACAAGGTTCTCATTGTCCCAGTCCTCAAGACCCCTCTGAACTGCCTCCCTGCCACTTGCAATTATTCCTCCTGCTTTAGAATAATCCAAAACCTACTGGGTGTACACTGTGTTTTTCTGGCTGTGACTCCCCAAACATAGAGCAGTTCTTGGGTCTGCCCTCTGCACATCATTTCCCCCCATCAGCGGTACAGAGGGAATTGTTTTGCAGTCAGAATCCCAGTCACATCTGCCAGGGTGATCACAGCTGAGTCAAGCTTCCCTCCTGTACCCAGCCTGTAGGCATAATAAATGCTGAGCCCTGGGAGTGTCACTCAGTGACAGTTTCAGAACATTTTGTTACAATTTTTTTTTTTTTTTAGTACGAAAGGTAGATACTGCATAATTAAAAGTGAAGTTAAATTTGCAGGTAATTCTTTCCTTTTCTTCATGTAATTAATTTACGTTGTAATCAAACTTGAAAAATATAAGATCTGTTTTAATGCTTTCTAGGTGAATCAGTTTAATTTTCAGTTTAAAGCCTATGTTATAATTTAGAAACTGACAGAACGAAGAGTCAAAATGTAGATATGTCTGTTTAGTTTTAAATCCATTTCTTTCTCTTTTTAAGGAAAACTATTATCCCCAAACTGGTGATTCCACTACTGGTACAAATGCAGTCCTGACCCAGAATTGAAAGCCTAGCAGGGTACAATTCAAGATTCTAGAAGATGTCTAAGACACTACAAAAGTCATTTGTAACCATCCTCCACTGTGTCTTGTTCCATCCTCTTTCTGTGAGTGTGATTTCTGTGGGTCTGAAAAAGACTGAGACAACTCAATGGTGTAATGGCAGATTGTTTCTCTTGGCTGTAACAACCTCTCTCTGTTTTTAACAGGTTTCCTGAATGCTTTAACTGATCCTGCACAGATTTGTGCGTTTGTGTCCATCTCACACACTGCACAAGGATCCCAGGGCAATTAACCTTCGGGAGGACATGAACAAGAAACCTCAGGGAGGAGAAATCCAGGTGAACAAAACAAAAGCAGTGACAGCTGAGGCACTGGAGCTGCCAGACCCCTCATTTCACAGATAACCAGATTTATTTCTCCACACAGCCAGGAATTGTTGTGCCACAACAATTGTGGCTATTTTGAAATAAGGTAAATCTCATCCCCCCTGCAGATGGCCTTACAGCAGCTTTGCCTTCCAAACTGAAGGGTCAATGTAATTCAGAGTGAAGTCTGGCTGACAGATAAGAAATAGAGCAAGACAGATATTGTCCTGAAAAGTAACAACCATGATTACTTTAATGGAGCATTTAAAAAAAAAAAAAAGTCTTCAGTCTTTACTATAATGGAGCTGCTTCAATAAATATATTCAGGGGTTGTATTTAATTGAACTCTTAGTATTTGGCTGCATTTGGAAGTTTACCAAAATATCCAGTCAGGAACAATTTTCAGGCTAGGCTCTCTAATTGAGATTTAAAATGTCTTCTTCCTCTTAGTATAACCTATGCTGGAGCTATGCCAGAAGAGCTGGTTTGGAAGGATTCTGAGAGCAGACAAATCTTTATAATTATGAAAGAGCCACATAATGTAATATGCAAGGAGCAGGCAAAGATCATCCATCTCAAAAAAGAAATTTCAAATTTCTCCTGGGGAGTCAAACATGAGTTGTGAGTTAAAATAAAAACTGAGATGTGGCATCTCACATATATCAGGCCTCTAAACAAGTTCTTAAACCTATTAGTTTTAACTACATTTACAAGATTTCATTAATACTTGGTAAATGCCTTAAGATGACTGGGCTTTCACTTTGTCTGCAGTTACATTCATTGAGTTTGGCTGCTAAAGTTTATGTCTTGGAATGCGTTAAATACCTTAAAATATTACTGTGTTTTATACTGAGAACACATCCATGTGGCATTTATAGACCATTTTTCCACGACTAAGGCGGTGTTGTGTCAGTGAAACAAAAATTAAGATAAGGTGGAACCCATCCCTCAACGTCTCCTGGAGACAGAATAGCAGAGGCCGGTGCAGGAGGAGCAAGTGCAGGACTCAGAAAATGATGCTAAATATCCAAAGAATGCCAAAATACTGCCAAAGCTACTGAGGGGAGCAGTTTTAGAGCATTTTAGTTCTGTATCACTCATATGGATCTTCTGTTCATGCCTGAGAATGCCAAGGGAAGTTCACCCAGAGGTTCTGCCATGGTTGGAGGCCGTGATTGTGTGAGAAGCAGCAACAGCAGGATGGGAGAGCCAAACCACTGGAACAGTCCTCCAGACCAGAGAATTTAATGGGTACCCAGATGCTGTTTTAGGAAAGAGCAAGGAATGGTGTAAATCTGTAAATATTCTGAGTGCTCTGTCACTCTTGCTAATTTTATTAACATTTCAGTGGGTTTGGGGAGCTCTATAAAAAAGAGGTGTAGCAGGGTTATATCTGTGTGGTCACTCCATCAGCTTAGGGCAATAACCTGGGCCAGTTATAGCAAATTGTGTCCTCTCAAACCCACATTACACACCTTTGTAACACAGCTGAGTTTGGTGCTTGCAGCAGACTGGTTGACCCAGCTTTACAAGGAGACAACCAGCAGGAATTCTGGGTATAAATGTCCCTTTTTATGGATGATCACGGGGTCATTTAAGACTGAAGGAGTTTAATGCATGAAATCCATGTTGGAAAAAGCAGTGACACCAACAAAGGCCAGAAAATGTTGCCACTTCCTTCCAGCAGGCCTCAAAACTCTGAAGTAAAAAGTGACTCATTTCTTTATTATTTTACATACCTTTTCCTTTTCCCTTCAGGTAAATCAAGCCCTGATGAACAGCCAGAATGAGAAACAGAAGCTTTCTAGAAACTGTGGGATTAATTTCCTGCAGCTGGGTCTCTGCTAAACACGACCAGGCCCAAAATGCTGCCCTATCCGCAAATTGGGTGTGAGCAGCTCAGTTCATCCAAAACATTTTGCATTACTGCACTGCTACCTCTCTAACACATCTCTTACTCAAGATAAGCCTTGGCTGCCTGATTCTTTCTTTCTTTTTTTTTTTTTCTTTTTTTTTTTTTGGTCATTCCTGCAGAAATTATGCAGGAATGGTCCCGACCATGCAGTGGAATATTCTCAGCTAGTATAAATCAGGGTTATTTCACAAAAGGCAATGAACTGAAGCTGGTTTATGTCTCCTACAGCTGTAGATCAAAACAGAATTAGCCTGAAACCTGCTGCATGGAGCTGTTGGAGCTGTTTAGAATATTTGTGAAGTGCCTAATCCCCAGAAGCTTATGTTCAGGTTATTAATCACAATGTACTTGTTATCCTGATCTGCTAATAGAGCTGCTGGGTAAAGATTGCAGTCTTAGCACAGAATTCTGCCTTGCCTTTTCTTATTGTATGTTGTTTTATTAGTTAGCTTCACAGCAAGAAAGTGGAGTGGAGCAAACCCCATTTTAATGTTTAATCAACACAGAAAGTGTTGGGAATCCTGTGACCCACTGAAGGTCTAATAAACCATTTTTTATGTATCTGAAAATGTGGCTGGAGATGTTTGACTGGTAATCACTTGTTTTGGCCACTCTAACATTCACTCAAGAAAGTTCAAAATTTTCAGCTTTCCCCTTTTTAAAAATCTAGATCATGTTGGGAAGGAGATCAGAAAAATACAAAAATTTTTTGGAGTTATTCCTGTTTATAAAATGCCAGATCAACACAAACCATAATGATGGTTATGGCAACTGAGTGAAAAATAATAAAAAGAAATAACTTTGTGGACTATATAGTTGACAGAACTTGACCCTTGAATTTCAGTATCATCCCAAGATTTTGTGAGAGTGCAATCACTGCCAGGCACCCACACTCTCAATGCTGGAAAAGGACATTAATTCTCTGGCTTGTGAAGACATTTCTGTGTGAAGTCCCAACATCTTTGATCTTTCTCCCACAATGCTGGACTAGTTGGATTATTTGAAAGCTCTTCCTTCTAAATGGGATGTTCCTTTCAAGTAACCTGGACTTGTATTTCTTTGCCTGTTTCATCTTTGGTTACAGGCCAACAAGGAATTTATTAGCCTATTTCCATCTCTTTTGCCAGAAGCCTAAAAACATTTATTGAGGAAATAAATTGATGATCTAGTTCAGTCCTTTTCTTTCCAAAATTGCCTGTTACGGGCTCCTCACAGCCACTTAGCACTTTATAAAATTTGTACTACATCCCATTGTACACAAGTTACAGCACAGTTTCACAGATGATACTTCATCAGTTACTACAGCAAAGAAATAAAGTTCCATTTACTACAATTCCTTCAATTTTTTTATTATCAACATTGATCTCAAATAAAAAATGAGATGATTCTAGCCACTGACTTTTTGCAGCCTTATATAACAACTTTCTTTCTTTCCCATTTTACATCTATACTTGACCCATTTCTCTTCTGCAGATCTGTTTCCAAATATTCTTCTTCCATCTAATCCAAACCAAATGACTGGTTTGGATCTAATCACTCCTCCCTCAATGTCTTTAATAATGTATGGATTGTATTTGGTTTTTAAAGCTTCCTGATTCAAAATGCATTCCTAACCATAATAAAGAGTAATAAAATATTTCCTCTTCTTAATGCAAATTCCTGCTCCAGGCTCCTGATTTCAGAATATTAGGATGGAAAATACCCAGAACTCCCACTTCTCTGCAAGTAAACTGAAATTTCTAGAGCCTGAGGGTAGCCAAAGTGATTCAATTTTGTTTATATAGTCTCAATTGCCCTTAAATCAACATCTTACAATCTATTCCTTCTTTCTTTTGAATCTTCTATTTGATCAAACACTTTATTATTTTTGATGGGATACTGTAAATAGTTTCACGGCATCAAATGAAGATGTGATTGATACTGCCAGCATGAGATGAATCATCACAGACTGAATTTCATGACTTTTTAGTAAAAAGAAACTATTTTTGCCTTATTCCCTCTACAAGCAAGACGTAACAAGTGCAGTTAACTGTGTTATTATTATTACAATTTAGAAAAAAATCTGATTAAAAGAAAACATGTGTCCTTGTTAGCAGGATGAATATTGAAAAACCACAGTGCAAGTTGCAGGGGTTTCCCCCTATTTTGTGTGAGGACAGGTCAGTGAGATGTTGAACTAAAACCTATTAATCCATCCATAGTTTGTATTTTTTTCATTCCTCTATTTTATTTAATCTGGTGATACATCAATATATTTATATATACATGTATAAAAATCGGAATGGGCTGGGATCTTCCTTAATATAAGTGATTTCTGGGGACTGTACTCAAATCTGATTGGAGTAAGTCCTTCATATTTTTTTTCCAGGATATTTTCTGATGATTTCCTTCTCCCCATCACTTATCATCTCTCTGCCCATGTACTCAATGCCATTAAAACCTCACAGATTCACCAGCCTTGCTGAGCTGTTTGTCCCCTGACACATCTGTATATGGACCAAAAATCCCAACTGAAAATGATCTCACAAAATACCCAAATACATCCTCTTTGTTGAAAAAATATTCTATTCTCTCATAGCCTCCAGACTTGCCTATGGATTTGTTGATATATAGGAATGTTTCATATACATTACATTCTCTTGGATGCTTGTGAAGGGGACTAAGCAGAGGAGGCATTATTCTTAAGCAAACTCATTTAATGCAAGGTTAAATGTATTTGTTTCCATCTGCTCTGTTGGCAGAAAGGCTTTATGGCAGCTAAGCCAGAAAAAGTCACAGAGCAATCACCATAAAATCTCACTGACACTAACAAGGGTGAGGAGTTTCACTGGGCTGAAAATATACTGGTACCTTTCACACAACATCATGTCACTGCTTCAAGAAAGAATCATGGGGTGGGTTTTGTTGTTGTTGCTTTGTTTTTCCTCCAAAATAAATACCTTAATTGATTTAATTTATTTGAGGAATGAAAAACATGCATCTGAGCAAAGCTATTTACAATATCCAGTACTGAGTTTAAATTACTTTTCAAGGATGGAGCTTTCCACTTTATGCATGCTAAGGGACACCATTAAAATCACAGGAGCTGCCTACATTCATGGGGAGCTGTAGGAGTCCACCACAGAATATTTTTGCCTCATTTGCTGGCTCTCAGGAAGGTGATTAGCTCTGAGAACAAGCACAATGTAACTGGAAAAGTTAAAAAAAATTATTTCTTTATTCCCTGGTCTACCCCATCCTGCCTGTCATGGAAGCTTCTTGGCAGTGATTGTCACTCAGGCTGGGTGTGCAGTCAGAGGGGACCCCACAAAAGGTCAAAGCTTTGACCTTGGCACCACAGGCTGAGAGAATTAATAGGAAAAAACCCCTCTGCTGATCACTAATTAACTTGGAGTGATTGTTGTCTTCACCTGGCCCCTGCACACAGCCAGCCTGCTCAATATTTAAATGCATTTTCCTGGAGACAGAATTTAGCTGCTGTTTGTGACACTAAGCTGGATCAATCCTGAAGGATCTGACAGCTGGGGACTCCAGAAATGCAGTGAGAGCTGTGAAGCAGCCTGAGAAAGGCAAACCATGCTCACTGCAGGGTCTGGCTGCTGAAATTCCTGTCAGAGCTTCCAGATTCCTGTCCTGAGCACTGGCACAGGACTCACTGCTGCTTCTCATTTCTCAGCACATCAACAACAAGAATTTGGTTCATTGCTGCTTTGCCTTGGGGGTTCAGTTCCCTGGGGCATTCACAATTGCCTCAGAACTCTCCAAATTTCCCCTAAATTTTTCTCTTTTGTGTGAAAACCAATAAAAACTAGATATTTCATGAATGGTTATTTTTTAAATTCTCTTTCCTGGGAAATCAGATGTTTTCCTTATTGCAAGCAAGTTTTTTACAGGACAAAAAGAACTTCTAAGCATCTCTAAGGATGGGGCTTTTTCACAGCAATACATCCCCATCTGCTTGTGTAGTTTATTTTACATCATTTGGTGTCTCTTTAGCCATGGCACAGTTTAAGAGGCTGTATTGTGATACTCTCAATTGGTTTGTTGGCCAATAAACCCAAAATGCCCAACATCTTGGAATCTGACAGTGCTTATCGGTTTACGCTTGAATTTTATAATTAAAAAACTTAAATAAATTGCCTGAATAACTGAGCCCACTGTTTCAGTTCTAATGGCAAAAGAGATGGCAAAAATGGACCAACAACTCATTTTTAAAGTGTTGGAGTTTCAACAGCAAAAAATTCCTCCAGATTTGTGATTTCTTAGAGACATTTCTAGTATGTACAATGAAAAATTTCTGTAATCAAACTGGATGGCAGAATGTTAAATACTGTGCCCTACTCTGAAACTGTTTTCAAGTCTGTGCACCCATCCTGTCTTTTATAAAGTACATTTCTTCCCATAGCTACCACAATTGCTGATATTAAAGCCATTAAAGTCCACAAGTCTCCATCTAGAAAGAACTGGATAGAAACCCAGTTCTGCTATTGACTGAAACTTTAAAGCTGGGTCTTTTTTGCTTATTTCTGAGCTTCTGTTTGATGTTGTCATCTCATTCTTAGTTTTTATTTGATGTTATTGGGTTAGTTTGAGTGTGTTGTAAGTAAATGTTGCTGGGTGGCACAATCTGCCCTAGAAATATCAATAATGTAATAGCTGCAGCAAAAATCAGCACGTTATTCTTGCAGTACTTGTAAAGTAGAAACAAGTGATTTTTATGTGCTTTAGCTAAATACAAGTTAAAGAGAAAAGCAGCCCTTTTATTTACAGGAATATATAAGAGAGCAAACCACATGCTGAGAAGTTCAGCTGTAGCAAGAGATGTGCACATGTGGAAAAACCATGGCAGGGTCACAAAGTGTTCCTGTGATTGGATGTATTCTCTGGAGACTTTTTTTTGTTGATTTTTTTATTTAAATGATTTTTGGGAGGGTTTTTTGTTTTGTTTTGGGGTTTGGTTGTTTGTTTGTGTTTGTTTGGCTGGGTTTTTGTTTGGGGTTTTTTTTTTGAGGTGGATGGTTAATATTGGCATTAAATTGAAGCAGTGTTCAACCTAATGGGTGCCTTTTCTTGGCTCTGTGCCCTCACACAGCAATTTCTTTCATTGCAATAAATATTTATCATTTCCAGGGAAACTGGGGAGTTCCAGCAACAGGCCAAGGCTGTGCTGTGCAACAGGTAAAAAGCACAGGAAAAAATACTTTTAAAAGAGTAGGAACTCTTTTAAAAGCATTACAATGATTTATCCAGCATCGTGCAGTTAAGGAACTCTCCTGAGTAAGATGCAGGTTGTCTGTCTCTCATTTTTGTCCTCTGACAACCACATGCTGCTTTTCCCAAGCCCACAATCTCTACCACATCACTCTGCTGGCTTACCAGCTGAACTTCACACCCATGAGTTACAAAAACTCCATTTTCCTTCTCCATAACGATGCACTGCTACAATTCAGGGCTGTAGATGGACTGAGGGAGGTGAAAACAACTGCAGCAAATAGAAAGCTAAATTACTTCTAAGAACAGGCCTGTCTGAAATTCTGAGGACACAATGGAGTCCCCCAGATTTATGCCAACTGATGGTGTCACCACACAACTTTTCAGATGTTGAAATTGTGTATAATTCCAGATCATTTGAACTGAACAGAGAATTCACAAGTTTCTCTTTCATGCACATTAGCTACCAGAAAGTCACAATTCCCTTGGCAATTTATTGCTGAATTTCACCTGCCTTACACATAGAAAACCTTCCTAATCTCTATCACTCTTCAGACATGACACAGAAACTACAAAAGTGTTTTCATTTCCCCTGTAGGATGTGAGATCCCAGAAATCTCAGAGCAAGAGGTGGAGATGATGGCATCCCTAAGCTGCTAAGACACAGCTTGCTTACATCAATCCCTCCAGTACTCTACCCTGGTATGTGGGTCAGAAGAACTAAATTTTTTACATCTCTCATTTGCACTGAAAATATTTATACTAGTAAATAATTAATTACATGAGACCCTCTTGGCAATATTCATTATTAAATTAGTTATTAAGTTATATTTTGTGTCTTGGGAGATAGCAAACAATTAACCAAGGGCAAGCCAAGTTTCAGTCTGAAGAACTTGGGGTCCTTAAGTCACCACCAGAAGAGCTCCAAGGTAACAGAACCCACCAAAATAACTTTGTTGGAGGGAGGTGTCTCCAGGTAATCCCAATTTGGCTGCACATCCCACTGCTGCTGCTACCAACACTATCTCTGCTGCTCTACTAATTATCAGCTTTGTTATGCTAAACAATCACTTTATTTTGGTAATGCAGGAATAATTCTGGATTCATTAGCTCAGAGTTAATGGCACCTCAGGGAAAAACAAACTGAGAACACACTGACAGAAAAGCATGATTGAGACTGGAGAGTTGCAGGAGTTTGCTAATAATTGTATAGATTGACTTCCACCAACACTGATGCTTTTACATTGAAAAAGCTATTTTCTGCCATTTCTTCTGACTTCCTGTGCCTATCTTTCTGAGAGGAAGTTAGGAATTCAAGGAATCCTTAAAAAAAATGAGAAATTGTTGTGAGTTACCACATTTAGTTCAAACCTAAAAAGAGGGCCTAGCCATGAATCTGAACCCAGACGACTTCTTCAGACTTCTAGAGACTGGTTCCAGTTTCTCCCTCTGCTCTGCACATCAGAGTTTGGTAGATGACAACTTTTTCTAAGAATCAACTATCACAGAATCCACCTCTGAGCTGCTTCCAACAATTGTTAAGTGGCAAAACTTTTCTCAGTGAAAGAATTCCATCCCATTTTGGAGCCAGATAAAATTCAATGCACTCCCTTTTGCCTGCTCACCTGCTTTCATCTTTCTCCCCACATCTTTAAATCAATGCTTAATTCTTCAAGGCAAGCTTTCAAATAACCAAAAGGAAAATACATTACCTGCCATAATACACTGAGACTTTTCAGTGCTTTTTATTTTGGGTTTGTTTTTATTTTTTTACCCCAACAAAAAGTAATTGCTGCACAGCCCAATTACCGGGAGCCTTCCACCTTGTGAAAGCTCTGTTATTCAGGGGTTCAGTTGTCAGAAGGATTTAATCTGTAATCAGTCTCTGCAATCAGGTGGTGCAGGCTGCCAGGCAAATCCTTGGGTTTAATTCACTGCATTTGGTCTTGATGTGTGTCTGCAGCAGCTGCAGCAGTGCTCTAAAACCTAAGGGTTCCACTGCAATTTAGTGTCTGTTTGAAATTCATTGTAAACAACAGCGAAACTTCCACAAATTTTACTCAATATCAGATACAAGTAGACAAGGACTTGTAATTGCATTCACAGCTGACAGCCTGTGGGAATGAAAGGAACAAAAAATGCACCTCATCTCCCCAGAGACACTGAGAAAATAAAATACTTTTGCTCCCAGACTTCAGCATTAGTCATGAACTACTGGCCCATCCTAATGGATATCTGGCACTCTTTCCTAACAGGTGAAGTTCTTTTTTACAGAGAGAAAAACAACATTTCCTGAAATTTCCATCATTTCTGCACCTCAAACTTATGTCAGGACAAAGGCAATTAATTTAATCTTTAGTTTTAAATTTATTTAGTACTTTCAGATTGAGAGGAAAGAGATCCTTAAGGCTGTGAGTGGAAATTCCTGGTGTTTCCTTGTGTTTTCTCACACCTCTGCTATAGCTTAATCCGAGCTTCTTCCCATGAAGGTTTCTCTTCCTTAATAAGGATCCTTGACACGCAATCTGCTCTGTGGTGAGATTTGAATAACAGCCCTCAGGATGGGCACCCCTGGCCCCACTGAGCTGTGAAATGAATCAGACACAGGTAACAGCTTTTCTGTCAGCCTGGCATGAATCAAAACCTCCTCAGCCCCTGGCTGCTGACAGGCATAATTTATCCTTGAGAATTTGGAGGGAATTTGAGAATTTGCTTCAGGAGCCACGGCACAGCCACCAGAACTGTGGTGCCTCAAATATCAAATATTCCCATGTAGGATGCTGCTGCAGGAAAGGAGGGAGAGGATGTTGGTGTTTAAACTTCTGGGAGGTGGGAAAATTTCCTTTCCAAGTTGCTGGTTATTATAACAACTGCTGGCAAAGGGCAAATTTCAGTCTGGATTGGAATGCCTGGGTGCCAGGTGTTGTGATGATGGTTCCTGCAGCCTGGTGGGCTGGGATTCACTCAGGCATTAGGAAGTAACAAACTGGCAGAGTTACAGGGAGGAGGCTCAAATCCACATCCACATGAACAGCAAAGCCTCCAGAACTTTTCCCTGCTGCTTAACCCTGTGCTTCCTTGATTTTAACCTTTAAGCAAAGCAAATCTGAAAGATTCCCCAAACCTTACTCCTTAATTGCCTGTGGATGCATCATTTTCTTCTGGCTTGCCTCTCCTCCACCCATTTTTTTTTTCCTTAAATCTTTTGAAGCCCCATACTTTGAGTCACTAAGAGATGAAGAATAGAATTATTTCAGAGATAATAGAGAGCAAGGTGAGAAAAGGGGTGGGCTGCATGGTACATTTCTGGACCCATGGAAACATGTGAAATGAGTCACTGTTCATGGAACTGAGTGATCATAAAGGGATGAGATACAATGAGGAGGAGGAGGAGGAAAAGCAGTTGGAAATGTTAGTGTGTTAACTGAAATCTGTTAAAAAGCCACTTTTAAGTAATTAACAATGACTACAAAAGCAGTAACACTGTGTAATGCTGTGACTTTGGAAAAAATTTCCCTCACATGAGTACAGTCATTATATGATCATCATCTAGTAAGAAAATCAGCACCAACAAAATTCCCAGAGGAACACAAAATCACTGCCAGCTAACAGCAGGCAGGTTGCTCCTGGCAGAAGCAGAAATTGGATGCAGGGAATAGGATGATTACAGCTTCACCTTTCAAAAAGTTCACGGTGATCCCTTATATTTTCTCAATTTCTATGTGTTGAATGTTTGCTGCTGCTCTTTAATAATCTCCAGCACACTGCTTTGGGGTTTTTGGGCAATTTCCAGAGCTCAGTTATATTTGCAAGGCTACATTTACACAGCTCTGGGGGACTAAACTCAAGCATTAATGGGTTTTAATCTTTGAAACTTTCTCCTTCAGGAATTTGGAGTAATGTCTTTCATGCAAACTGTTCCCTGCTTAACCAGCTTCAGATGTTGACTTCTTTTTTAATAAAGAGGGACTTCAGGAACATCCACTGGAAGCCAAGCATTCCCCACTTTTCTCTGTAAGGACATGGGCTCTGCTGAGCAAGGAGCTGACACACAGAGCCATTGGGTAAGGAATAATGAATATCTAATCTGTTGAATGCCAGCAGAAACCATCTGAAAAAAAAATTGCAACTTTTAGACTGAATTTAAATTTCTAGAACAATTTGGGAGGGGAAAAGCCTTTTTTTTGTTTGTTTGTTTTGTTTTAAATAATAGACAACCAACACTGGGCAAATTCAAATATGGTGATTTGGCTCCAATTTTCTTAATAAAAAAAGTCATTAATGGAGTCTAACCCTGTGTCCCTCATCTCCCCATGCCTGGGCTCAGACACAGGGCCATTTAAATACTCAAATCATGGTAAATGTGCTGTATCTGGAGAGAACCTAAAACACACTGAGCTGCTGGGAAGCACTTTGTGCTTTCCTGGGTAAAAATCACTTTATTTTTCACTGGCATTGCCAGATCTGTGGTCAGTCCCTACAGAAAAATTTAAACTCAGTCCCAGCTGTGCAGGTTGCTGCAGTTTTTAAGAGCCTCCAACACTTTTACAGGGCATCTCCTGTATTATTAATGCCATCCATCTTTCAGATATTCATGGTTACAGTGCCTGGTTCTTTCCATGACACTTTTATATATCCTGTTCTACATGAGAGATAAGGAGGCTGCAACTCAGCTGTGAGCTTATACAGAATAAAGATATTTAAGATCTTTTTTTTTTTCCCTAATGCTGATGAACCAGAAGAACCAAAGGGTTCGGGGGGGTTTTAAGTCTCCTGCATTGAACCCACACTCTCACAGGCAAGGAGGAAGTTTGCTCCAAGCCTAAAATGGGTCAGCAAGGCCAGGGGGAGAAGTGGTGGGAGCTCAGTGAAACACCAGTGGATGGATCATGACATGGAATGAGGAGGGGATCAGGCACCAGCCTGAAATTTTTGTGGACTATGAAGGGAATCAGACACTCCCATGGCATTTTTATAGAATATGAAGGGGATCAGACACCCCCTGGCATGTTTTTGTGGAATAGGAAGGATATCAGACACCACACTACCATTTATGTGGAATACAAAGGATATCAGACACCCCCCTAGAATTGTTGTGGAATATGAAGCATATCAGATACCCCCCTGGAATTGTTGTGGAATATGAAGGGAATCAGACACCACTCTGGAATTGTTGTGGAATATGAAGGGAATCAGACACCACACTACCATTTATGTGGAATATAAAGGATATCAGACACCCCTCTAGAATTGTTGTGGAATATGAAAGGTATCAGACACCACACTGGCATTTTTATGGAATATGAAGGGAATCAGACACTCCCTGGCAGTTTTGTAGAATATGAAGGGAATCCCTGGCAGTTTTGTGGAATATAAAGGATATCAGGCACCTCCTGGCATTTTTATGGAATATAAAGGATATCAGACAGCCCCCTGGCTTTTTTGTGTCCCAGCCTGATCTGTGACCTTGGGGCAATGCAGCCCTGGACATGTCCCCAGCCCACTCCACAGCTGTGCCAGACTGAGTGGCTGAAATGTGCCTTGATCTTTCCAGTTCATTGATAGTCAAAAACTTCAAGGGTGACAGAATTTAGGGGATTTCTTTTGCACTTGTTCCATGAGAGTCTGAGGCAGAGCACCCCTCTTTCCATGCAGTAAAACAAACCCAGTTACGTCCCTTAGACTTGAACACAGAAAAGCACACAGAGCACATGGAGCAGGCAAAAATGGAGCTTTGACATTTCTGCCTCCCAAACAGAATGATTTAAAACTTCCAAAACAGCCAGGCAAAAGACATGGAAGCAGCAACTACAATTAATGCTAAACTCCAACTGTCAGTCACTTTCTGTCCTGACTTTCCTTCCCATGGGATAAGTAGTAAAGTCCATTTCTCCAACAGGAAAAAAATATAGAAAATATAAGGACAAAAATGAAGTCTTAAAGTTGGCTCAAATCCATCAAGGTACTTAATGAGACTTTTTTTAATGTTCTTTGACTCCCTCATGCTTACAATGAGCTGCCTAATAAAGCACCTGGGATCAGCTTCCAGGCACAATCTGTACTCAGATTTTATCCAGATTGATGTGTTTACTCAGCACACTGAACTAATTGGAACTTAACTTGCCTAATTTCTGCTTCAGAAACAAATCTGACTTCTTTCAAGGCATTTTAGAGCCTAGTAAAAGGTTTTCACTATTTAAGCTGGTTAAAAAAGCACCTGTCCTAAGTAAATGATGTTCCTCTGTGATGCCTAATGAATGCAGTGGTGTTGACTGCAATAAACCACCCAGGTCTATAAACTGAATGTTGCTGAAATGAATTATTTTCTAATTTCACATTCTTAAATCAAACTCTAGCATGTCTTGAAATACAGGCTGTCTGATAGAGATTTCAGCATACATCAGGATATTTAAATATCAGAGCAAGCCCTGTTACAACTGCCTTTCCATCTGTCGTGGTTTCTGCTGAAAGGTGGAATGTTAATAAATCACAAACCAACTCAAAAACGTCTCTAAAACACACACACTCTCCAAAGGGCATTATCAAGATTTATTTAGAAATTCAGTGACAAGACAAAGCAGGAATTCACAGTGTTTCCCTAGCACTGAGTTTTATTTCCCCTGGGGATGCCTTCAGTGCTCCAGGCCTGGAACAGCCCAGGATATTCTGCATTTCCACCCTGCATGGGCAGTACTTTGTGGGCTGCTAAAAACTTAGGAATAAATAATAATAAAGTAATAATTAAATAATAATTTAGGGACTCAAACTCCTAAAGCTATTTGGTCACTGCTGTGTCCCAGACTCAGTGGTACAGCACACCTATTGCCCAAACCCTACATTTTGCAGCAAATTTGTGCTAATAAAGGAACGTGCAAGGAAACACCAGGAAAAGATGAGCTGAGGTTTTTAATCCCAAAGTCCATTAGTGCTCCAGTCTAAGGGTAAGCCCCAGCATCTTCTCCATAAACCCCTGCTGCAGCTGGGCATCAGATGCTGAGCAATTCAGAAATGCTCCTCTACCCCACACCCATATTTCACTTTCTTAAACTGACAGAGAAGTGCATTTAAGGCAGTATCTATGATTTTTACCCCAAAGGATTGTACATTTTTTAATTCCAAGGAATTTTACATGAGAATTTTCATTTTTCATCTGTAGCTTTGTAAAGCTGACATTCTGGAGATGTTTGCAAAATAGCTACTTGAAAGCCACTCAAAGCTCACACTGTCAGATACATTCTGACATTAATCTCATTTAAATGGAAAAAAAACTCCATTTCAACTTCAAAAAAAAATCGTTTCATGCAGGAAATATGCAGGGTTTGGGAATATTTTCTGTCTCACAAAGCCCAATCCTAAACTCCTGATGAAATATAGAGAGAGCTTGAGCCATTCTTCATTCCTTTTGGAGAGTTTCCCTCAAATGCACCCATTTAGAAGGTGAGTCACCAGCTAAACTCCCTAGCAGAGCTAAATTACCTTGTGATTTCTCTCACCTGCAAAAGCTGTGTCTGTCATGAGCCCTATCCAAACACCTTTGTCTTGCCTGCCCTGTTCCCTCCTGCACCCCACCCCACAAGGATTTATTCTGGTTTTATTCTGAGCATTGACACCAATATTTTTATATTTATTTTATTTTTTATATTTTTATATATTTTATTATATATTTATATTACTATTATATCTTTTATTCTGACTGGGCACCAATACTTGCTACTAAAACTCACTCATCTCAGTGCCAAGATGTTTGGCAGCTTTTGGTGCTGTTTTTCCTTCAAGTTTTCAGTCATGGTGCAACCAAGTTTCTGAGCATTTGCTAAATTGAGCACTCACTCCCTTCTCAAGCCCTCTCCCTGCTCATCTTCAGTAGTTTTCTACTGTGGCGCTGCAAATCTTCTCAGTTCTTTATTCCCAGAGCAGCAAAACAGATATTGACAGAAATCTCTACTGGAGGCATATGTGTTTTCCACTCTGCTAAATGCAAAAAAGCAGCATTTTAGCTCTGCAGGGCTCAAGTGGTGCTTTAGCTATTGATTTCTACCCAAAACACTCCCCTGGATTTCTCACCAGAGCCCAATCTTCCCAAACAACATATAATTACACATTGCAGACAGCACCCCTCCAGTGTGGCTCCAAATCAAATCTGGTCGGGTGAGAAATCCCATACAAAATCCTATCTCTTTATTTAAAAAAAAATAGACATTTTCACACATAGCCATCTTTTTCTAAGCATTCCCATATTTATTCAAACTGGTTGTATTTGCCCATTAGTTTGATAAAGAAAGATACATGAAGGGATGCAGCAAATGCCTTGGCCTAATTTGATTTCTTGTTTTAGACCAGAGAAACTCTACAGAGTTCAGTGGAGCTGTTTTTAATGAATGTCACTGTAGGAAGAAAGAAGTAGGCCAAGTACAGGTATGTTTTATTAAAGCCTCTGAGCTCCCAGGCACACAGCAGCATTAATAGCACTGTAAAATGATCTGTGAGATTAATTTACAAAAGAACTTTGAAGAAAATATATGAGAAATGTACTACCATTAATAGTCCACACACCAGAAACAGTCATGATTTTCAAACTGAAAAATTAAGGATGTTTCAAGAGCTGTTTTTTAGGGAATGCCATAATAACTTCATAAATAACCAAGAGAAACAATACACTACTACTGTACTTTTTATTCTCACTAAGTGTAATTATAAAACCAAACTACAAGAGGCTAGAAGTAAAGTAAAAATCATGAGGAAATTGCTCAAAACCCTTAAACTTTCAGAAACTGGATTTGCACTGTTGGATAAAACTCAGTGCTGCTTAGGGATAAAGGAAATAAAAAAGAATTAACTTGTTTAGGGGACAAGGGTACAGCTTTTAGCTGGATCATTAGAGAATGTCCATGGCAGGGAAGATAATAAACTGAAATAAACTGGCAGATGTGCCTTGATGAGCAACTACAAGAGCACAGCAAAATGTGCTTTATCTGCTCCCTGCAAAGACTCTCTGCCTTTAAAAATATAACCCAAACTTCTCTCAAAGTGCAAAGTTATTGTAGCAGTTGAAGGCAGAGCTGAGGAGAGATGATGAAGAGCACGTTGGCACTACAGGAGAGTAACAAACCCACAAACCGCAGGAACATTATTTTGATTGTACTGCCACAGGTTCACTGGCTTTCTGCTGTCAGAAAGGGGTGTAATGATTCCATTTCTGCTTTGTCCTTGTCTCATTAAAATGAACACTGAAAAGGCTCCCTGCCCAAACTCCTCTGGATCTTGGTCACTGTCTCTACTGTAGCTACCCACTAAATTCACAAATTCATCACCTCCTTTGCAGCAATAAAGAACAGAATCATCACAGAATGGTTTGGGTTGCAAGGAAACTTAAAGCCATCAGTTCCACCCCTGTCATGGGGACACCTTCCACTGTCCCAGGCTGCTCCAAACCCCCATGTCCAACCTGGCCTTGGGCACTGCCAGGGATCCAGGGGCAGCCTCAGCTGCCCTTCCCACCCTCCCAGGGAACAATTCCTTCCCAATATCCCATCCAACCCTTCATGGCTATCACCCAGCTCAAGGTCCTTGTTGTTTCCCAGGTACTTTACACGCCTGCCCTGCAGGGATTTGTGCCTAGAAGATCTCAGCACGCTGTGCTCTCTTTGCTGCTCAGCTGTTGCACACTGTGCTTTCCCCTGGCTGCAGAGCTGACAGGGAGTGCTCAGTGCCAGAGATGCCCCATGAATATGATGGGCTGTGTGACTGCTGTCCCTGCATGCTGCAGGCAGAGTCAGGAGTGCTGCACTCAGGCTCACAGATAAGAGGCTCTCCAGGTCCATTTTACTGCTGTTGGGTGTGACAAATGCTCCAAGCCCAGCAGTGAGCAGGGGGTGCTCACCAACCTGACACTATCAGTGGAGCCCTGCATCACATTCAGCACATAATTCTGTATTTCATGATAAAACTGTTTTCCTGTCATTTTCTGGCTTAACAGTACTGGCAGTGGTTCAAATACAAAATATTCTCAGAGACTCCAACAAATATTATTTTAACAGAATAAATACAATGATCATCTTTGTTAATGACTGTTTTCCTCTGACTCCAAAGATTCAAATCTGATCTGCAATTGAAACACTGTTTTCTGCTCTGCCAGCACAGCTTTTGTTTCATCTTCCTGGCTCCAAAAACTCCAAGGTTCATTGCAACACAAATCTTCTCACAGGCAAAGCTGGAGAGGTCCCCTCAAGATTTTCTGGCTGGCAGAACCACAGCACTTGCCAGGATGCTCGGGGCTGCCTCCCAGCCTCCTGTTTATTTACAGGGATTCCTCTTTCAATATACAGTTGTTCTGTGTTTCATTTGCTTCAGTTCTCATCCTTCCCTCTAAACTGCTCAAAAACAAATTTATACATGCATGTGTGTGCATTTTGTTGTGTAAGGCTTATATATGAATGGGCTTTGAGCAGCCTGGTCTAGGGGAAGGTTCCTTGGCCATGGCAGAAGGGTTGGAAGTGGAGGAATTTAAGGTCCATTCCAACCCAAATCACACAGCAATTCCATGACAGATGTGAATATTACATGATATTCCATGTAATATTCCAGAATTAGAATTCCATGTATTCCAGAATATTCCCTGATAGATGTGTGAATATTACATAGCATATTATATAACAAGAGAAGTCAAAGGTACATAGAGCTGACATGACCAAACTTCAGCACTAAAGTTTACCCAGGCCTGTGCATGTTGCTGCTCAGGATTTCTTTAGCAAATCCTACCAATATCTTTTTGGACTTTTCAATAAGGTTTGCTAAAATTTTGCCTTAAGGAGGAAAATTTTCACACATACTTTTTTTTTTGCCAGGTGAATTATCCTCAGGCCCATTTGCTCTTCTTTGAAAGCTGCCTGCACTCCCAGTATAAATAAAGAATGTCACTTCTATTTAGGATTTATTTCACTGTCAACTGCCTGATTTCCTGCTCAGGGAAGGTGCAGCCTTCCACAAAAATCTCTTGGAATTCTGCATTCAAGTCCCAGCACCAGCTTCAAGGAGTAAAGGAAGCACATGGAATTGGACTAGTCCTTATCCATCAGTCCAGAACAGTTTGGATATGCATATACCTATATAACAGTGTGTAGAAGTAAAGAAGTAAAAGTATATCAGAAAGAAAAACAAAATGTGTAAACCTAAATTTGGAAACCAAAAGATGCAAAATCCAGACTGGTTTCAAACTCAGATATGTGCACCACCAGAATATGCAACAGGCCTGTGTGGGTTCAAACTGGTGTGTGACAGAGGCAGCTTTCTTCCCTCCCCCATAAACTCACTGTTTCTCTGAAAGAAAAGAAGCTCTTGAGTTTTTTTCCTCTGAAAAAAAAAATATCTGTGGATAGTGGTCTAGATATTAGGGAGCAAACTAGGATTAAAATCTCTGGGAGAGTATTTCTGCACCAATTCACTCTTGCAGTATCTCTTTCAGTGACAGAAAGTGTTTAAATTATTATGTTAGTAAAGCAATGGTAGACAGAAGAAACAGCTGCTCCTGTTGGCACACTCCACTGCAAGTGTGCTCTGGGATGAGGATCTGGCACTGGGGACAGAGAGAAGCATTTGTCTCTTTAGTGGGTAGAAGCTGGCCATTTTCTGCCACTTTTCACAACACTGTTAGTCCTCTATTGCTGCATTTCCTTTCTCTGCACTGCCAAATAAACAAGGGAATTGCTTACTCAGGGGTGGTGAGGTAAGGGCTCAGTTAATTAATGCCTGAAGGTGCAGGTGGATTTCACACATGATGAAAATGAGGGTGATCTTCAACTTGCTCCTGCTCATTTATTCATGAGGATAACAGGCAGCAAAGAGCAGCATATTGCAGTTAGCAGGAAAGCTTCATTCCTTCAGACACACAATTCTAAGACAGAGCAGCAGCGGAGCTCTGTGTCTGCTCCCACTGCAAAGTATGAGCCAAGAGGAAAGTAAATTAAAAGCTTGAGTCCTCTGCTTCCCCAAGGCATTCCCTGCAGCTGAGAACAAAAGAAAATATCATCTTTCTTGACATGAGAACCTTTTATCGAAAAGAGAAAAAGATCTTATTTCACTCCACTTTCCCCCTAAGTGGACCTTCCTGCCTTGGACATTAAACTCAGCTCCAACAGCCTCAGCCCCCTGCCCAGCACACCACGGAGCTGCTGCTGTGCAGACAAGGGGGGAGAGAAGGAACAGAGGTAAGGAAACCTCCCTGCTTCAGGCAGCAGCACTGGGGCTGCTCTGTAGAGCCTCAGGCAGAGCCTGGAGGGACACTGAGACTGGCAGGGTACAGACTCAGCCCCTCCTGAGCAACACAGCCATGCTTGCTGTGAAATGTTACCAGGACTCACAGGATCATCTCCTCTGTCTGGGTTTTTTTAGGTCAGAGTTGAAACATTTCAGATTTGATGACTTCTGAAACTGAAATCCTGCTTTCTATGTGAATACCCATTAAAATTCCTGTTTCAAATGATGTCTGGGTGACTTTTTGTGAGCCTACATGAACAGTGTTCCCAAGTGATGTTACTAGTTTGCAGACACTTCACTAGCCAGTCCTTCATTTAATCCTTGACACTATATTGGTCTCAACCCATCAATCCTGTCCAGATCCCCCTGCAGAGCCTTCCTGCCCTCCAGCAGATCCACACTCCCACCCACCTTGGTGCTGCCTGTGAACATCCCAACCCTGAGTGCACAGTCAGGGAACAACAGGTGGGACTTGGTTCAGACAAGGTGACCAGCCTGATATTTTTCACCCAGTAATGTGATGGAGTAAGAAGATCCTCTGAGGTAGGACAAAATTTCCAGTGGAGTGCATTTAGGGATAAATATGTTGTGAAAACCAGCAGGGCCTGTTTGGCTGGTGGTGGGGAGGGGAATGGGTACAGCTGCTCAGCACACACATCCCTCAGCACCTGACTCAACAGACAGCTTTGTACTTCAGAGAGGAGCCAAGAGAATGGCTCTCCTTTCTTCTTAAATTCCCTGAGCAACACTTACACAACAGGACATACAGGACATGGCTGGACCTGGGGAGCAGCTCAGGTCACTTGAAATTCAGAGCTGGAGCGTGCTGAGTTACAGCAGCTGCTGCAGAGCCATTTGATCAGCAGAGAATCCCAAGTGCCTGCTATTCCTTCTCCTCTGTGCCTGTTCTGCACTTCATTCCTCCTTTTCTACTCCCCTCCTCCCTTGGCTGTCCTGGAGATTGTGCAGAGATCTGGCAGGAGCCACTACAGAGGTGAAGGATGCCCCAGGGCCGTGATGTGCTGGGAGTTTCAGATTAGAACTCTGGAATAGGATGCAGCTCCCTGGCCACAAAAAGCTCTCTCTCATCCTAACCACTCAACTAATGCAGTGACTCCTCTCAGTGTTGCAGTTCTGCTCTCTGAATAGGTATTTCAGAAAAATCCCATGTTGCTGTCATAGCCAGACCTCAACGTGTTTGCTGAGTGTTTCCTCTGCAGTAAAACACTTATTTGCACATTTCTTGGGTTAGGTCTGGAGCAAACCCTTGGAGAGATGAAAGAGCATCAGCAGAACAATATACTTGCTGCCACTTACAGAAAGCAAGATGAGACTAACAATGAGACTGGAAGCACTGAGAGAGAAAATAACTCAGGGCTAAGGACAGAAGCCTTCAGAACACTGGCAATATCAGAGGCCAGCTGGGATAAAATATTGAGAAATAAGTGATTGGCTTGAGATTTAAAAAAAAAAACAACACTCACAGTAGCCCAGAGCTAAAGAGTTATGAAAATTCATAGCATGGAACTGGCCACACTGTAAGATGCTGTCTTTGTAAAGAGAAGCTGGATCATACAGGGAAGGAATTTTCAGTGATTAAATCCTCATGGCCACTTCAAAGGATGTTCAAAGTCATTTTAAACCACATAGAAGTGTTTGTTCATTTAAGCACAGCTTGGTTTCCTAAATTCAGATGGATTTGCAAGACACCAGATACATTTTATATTGCATATTCGATGCAGCACAACACCGTGAAGGATCTATGAGAAAAATGGGAGATTAGCAACAGATTTTCAATGGAGAAAAAATAGATACTACAAAAACATCCATAAAATCAAATAAACAGCCCAAGATTTTAAAATACAGAGCACATACACTTATGTGTTTACAGGAAGTACAGCTCCAAGGAAAACACTGAAGAGGCGTGAGGAGTCAAAAAACAAGCAAGTGAAGATGAAATATGATGGCTTTCTGATTTTTATAAATATCTGCAATACATCAGTACAGACAGTGCTGGACAAAAAATCCAACAGGACTTTTTACAAACAACTTGCTCTGAAACCTGAGAAAATTTGAAGTCACATTCATGGACTTGAGCTGATCAAAACCAAACAGAAATCAGAATAAAGCTCCGAGGAGAAATTATCACCAGAATTTTCAAAAGAAACAGTGAAGTAAATTTGAATTTATTTTGAATGGGTGATAAGAACCGTGCTCAACAGGGACAGGGACACATGTTGGATTTGACACATGTCAAAGAGGAAAGGTGGATTTTTTTCCAGGTGTTCAGCTATGAGTTTTTTGCAGAACAGCCACCATTCACCTCACAAACTGTTTAGATCCTATTTTTTTCTAGAGCTGACAGAAACATTTCCAAACACCATTGATCCATTTGGTGATTTTCTCACCAAAATATCTTTTCTTCTAATGCAGCATGAGAGTTATACATATACTGGATCCACGACAGATTTTTTGCTCAGGAGGATTTTTCTGATCTAAGATAGAATTTCTTACCAGAAAAAATAGTTCCATAGTAGATTTTAGAAAACAAACACCTTGCTGAGTGTTTTGGATAAACAGCCCTTCTAATGACAAATGGGGGATATTGATTATAATTACCAGTGAATAAGAAAAGTCCTACTCTCCCTAATTATCTACTCCTAAGGAATAGTCTGTAACCAGCTTTCACTGGAACCTCAAAAGGCTCTTTAACAAATCTGTTGCTTCAGAGTTTTCTTCCTGCAGGAAACAGCTCCATTCCAAGAACAAAGTACTGACTAGAACATGAGCCCAGCGCCCACAAGATACACTTAGATCAGAAAGGTGTTATTCTTCTGATCTTTAATAGGTTTTATCAGCATTTTATAACTTAAAAGGACTGATTTTCCTCTGTATTGCATTTTTAATAAATACATTTTATGGCAATACCTAGTCAATGCACCCACTGAAAGATCCACAGATCGCAAAGATAAGCACACTTGAAGGAATCATCTGCCTCCTCTCACAGACTAGAGCCACCTTTCATCGCTTTAATTCCTCAGAATTTCAAAGAACCTCCACGAGAAAATATCCTTCAAAAGGAGCCTTTGAACTCCCCCTCGTACCAGAATCATTTTCCAGGCAGAGCCGCAGCTGATGGGAGGCACCTCCTGCACCTGGGTGCTTCACACTCCAGGCCCAGAGACAAAGGGTTTAAATCAATTAATTCATTTCTACACTTGAAAAGGAAGAAACAATGGTGAAACATGGCAAGACATTAGCAGAATTACTTTTTCCCTCCAGATATCCCAGATATCTGGCAATATTTTTATTTTTTTTTGCAAATCCCCACAATATCTCTGCAAACCACTGTAATACCAATTATCAGACACATTCCTACTGAGCCGACTCAGGAATCAAATTGGGTCCATTTTCTGGCACCCAAAACCATCACTGAAAGAGCAATGGAGGCAAGATATGGAAACAACAACATAAATTCATCAAATCATTGTCAGAGTACCACAGATCTGTGCTGAGCAGCATGAACAAAGCCAGAGTCATCCCCTAGGAACAAACAGAAAAAAGGTTTCTGAGGCACAAAAGCCTCAAATTTCTATTTTCCAATAAAAAGAAAGGCAAAACTGTTTTAAAAGAGACCAGGTTTTGTCTATTTTCCTCTCCAATACAAGCCCAGTCTTGTTCTTGTTTTGATCTGTTCATCATAACAAAGAGTGAGCACCACTGGACTGTGTTGTAAAAATAACTGAAAGAACAGCCAGAAAGATGAATTCTGTGTAATGCCAAGGTAGCTGATTAGTCTTCTTCCCTGGAAAGGAAGGCTCCATAATTCACACATTCTAACTGCTCCATTATTTCAGTGTGCCTGACCTGGTGATCTCTTGTTAGCTGGTTAAAAGGACACCAAAAAAGGAAAATCCCTTTTCCTGAGGAAGCCAATCAAACTCAAGTGATCAATTAGCCATAATGAGCACTGGGATGGGATAGGAAGACTCAGCCTCTTTTCTATTTGGAAAGATAACATGGCATAACTGAATTTGGCTGAAACCAATTATTCCAATTTAAGTTAAGGATCAAAAAAATAAAAATGAAAATCTCAGTAACATTGCCCCACACTTGGTTTGGTAGGTGCTGCTTAGCCTTTGTCATTCATTTTTAATTCAGAAAATCCCCCTTTGACCTGTTGGCCTCAGTGTGTCTGTTTTCTTTTCCTGTTTTGTATTTGAATCCTGTTAACAACAATAATCTTTATATCATTGCTCTCTACATATAAACCTGACCCCAGCTGGGGTCAATGCAAGGAAACAATGAAGGAAACACAATTTCAAACACATAAATCTACTCCCTCCCAAATGTCTCTATTATTATTACTCTATTACTTGCTATAATTTCCTCACTATTTCTGCTCTCCTTTTCCTTCAAAACCTGGAAATATTAAGTGCAGCTTTTTTCCCATTTCTCTTCCTAATATTGAAAGTCATATCTTTTTTTGATAGTGTTGTAAATCTAAAGCAAAAATTATGTCCCCTTTAGGGCAAACATGACAGCTTGCTGTTCACAGAACCAAGTAAAAGTTAGTACCCATCAATCAGTTTTCTGAAAACGGAGTCTTTTTAAATCAAAATTATACAGCTGCAATTTCTAAGAAATAAAATAACCCATAATATCCCTAATTAAAGCACTGAAAAGTGAGGACAGAGACAAAAAAGAGTTTCTTTGGCCCTCAGGATGTCCATATAAACACACAAAGACAGACTAAGGAAGTCAAACTCCTTGAGCATCAAATTTTGCTCTGTTTTTCCTGTGAAAATTCTGGTTGGAGACAATAATAATAAATGAACTAGAGATAAACTAGCCCAAAGCAATGAGCAATTGCAAACAAAGTTTAGGAAGTATTTTCTCCTGTTTTAAGAGATGAAAAAGATCACAGAGTCATATAATAGTCATAGGAATAAGGTTCCCAACCCAAAATGAACCATTTATGGAAAGCAAGTACAAAGCAATAAAATTCTCTTTTCATTTTTAACATCATTAAAACTTTAAATTTGTAATTTACACAATAATCCCAGAAAGGTCTGGCCACTGAGAGATAACAGCTCAACTAAAAAATAAACCAAGATTAAAAAAAGTTGATAAAGGTGAGTTGTTTCAGTGAACTTGGAATTTGACACTGAGAGATCACATCACTTGTCAAGGGCTTAGCTTAGTCATAAAGAATGTGTGAGTTAGTTTTATTTGGAAAACATTTTTTTTAAAGCAAATTACATTTATCTGATCCCTCTCAGTTGACTGAAAATCTGTGAATAAAAACATTTCTTTTGCTGAATACAGGAAGCTTAGGAAACATGAGAGTTTCCTTGTTTACGACTCCAACCACGATTTTGTCCAAAATTTCCCTAAAAAATAAATTCCATCTATAGATTTTCTCCCAAGGTCATGACACAAAAATTGAGTTTCTTATTATTCCTCTGGTTGCTCTCCACTTTTATTTTTGTTTCCGTGGTTTTTCTCCTCTAACCACTGACACCTCTTCCATGGTGATGGAGGTGAGGGGTGAGAAGGGAAGAGGAGATTGCAAAACTATTAAATTCCAATCCCAGCATTTACATGATGACGACAATCCCTTGGCCTTTTTCATCTAAGACCCATTTAATTGTTCATTACTTTCAAACAGGTGACAGATACCCAGTATGTGCATCAGCTTTAAGGAGATTTGTGGTTGCCAATAGATCAAAAAGCATACATGCTGGAGGCCACCTAACTCTGGGTTAATATATTAAAAAAAAAGAGATTTTTATGGCATTTAGGACAACCCTGTGAAATACAGTAAGAGTGATGGGACTTTGCCTAGATAACACCAGATTATGACACTAAAAAGCCAGCAGGATGTAATAAGAACAAGTTAGCAGGAATAAGTAACTGCAACACTCACTGAGCAGCAATGTGAAATTTGTCACAGTGGTGATTATTTATATTGCAGCATCAAAGTAGCAGCACTATGATTAAAGTCCTGTTACAGAATTCAGTTTTAATAAGAGCTTTAACCTTTAGCTTGTTGGAAAAAAGTACCATTAGAATGGCAAAAAGTCAGAACATAGAATAAGAACTTGGAGTGGTATTTTAAATTATACTTTTATGGTGGTTGGATGAAAAATTTATCGAGGCATCAAGCACTGAATCTTCTAAAGTATTTTTCATTGTGTTCATTAAGAACAGTTTCGTACAAGGAAATCAAGACCATTTTGACCATCAAATCAAGACCAAGCAAGATCAGCAAAGTCTGGCTCCGTGGAAGTTTCCTCCTGCAGCAGTAGTTAAACATCACTGTGTTCTCTGTCTTGCCTTTTAGTCTCATATTCAGTGTCACAAACCATCATTTTAATTTCAGAGATCTCAGATGTGTTGGGACAAAATGATTCCACCAACGTGTGGAATATTGTGGCAGCCCTGTCAGTGAAATTGCTACCTAGGAACAGAGGGATGATGGTAAAGGTGAATAACAAAGAGCAAATGTTGGAACGCAGTCACCTTCTAAAGAGGGAAATGAAAGCACTGCTGGTCCCTCTACAGGCAATACAAACAGGAAGGTGGGAAGAAATCTTTCCTTTTTAGCTTTTATTTCTACACCTTTAGGCATAGAAATGTTCATTTTTTTTTTAATTGTTGTTATTATGATAACATCAAAACCTTGTGTTGTTGTCATTAAACAGACCTTTGATAGTTAATTGTAATTTGGGCTACCGTGCTGGGCCATAAAATTGATAGTTTCCACAGTCTAATCAAATACCACTTGGAAAAGGTAATATTGCAGTGACATGGGTGGAAACTACAGAGAAACAATGGAAATGGTGGAAATTTTGAAAGGTTGCAGGGTCCCAGTTTCAGCCCACATGGGATTGAAAGCTATTCTGCTTTTTGCACAACCTTTCCTTCAATGTCCTTCATGAATAACAAAAGGGCCTCTGCAGCTGGTGTCTCTCAGCAGAGAAAAGAGACTCAAATTCCTTTGAATAAAGAGAAGAATAGCTTCTCTCTATTAAATATAGTCCTGAAACAGGGGTAGGTGTTAAGGAGGAGAACACTGTGACATTGTGACATTCAATAGCATGACACTGAATTGAGGCAGCATGATGAGACACAGCCCACAGACACTGGGCACTGCCACTCTCAGAAATAACAGTGGGAAAAGATTTCTGAGATGTATTTTCATCTCTCACACTCAATAGAGAACAGTGATCTTGACTCCCACATACCTGACACAGTGCTGGGTGATGATTTGAAGAGAAGAGAATGAAATAATATTATCTGACTTTGAGAAAATAGAATTACTTTTGAAAATGTCATGGTTTGCAGCAACTATACGTTGATTTCTTTATTACCACGAAACCATGCCTCCACATTTTGTAAATCAAATTAAAAGCACTACAGTGGAAATTGCTTTTCACCACTCCTAATAATTTTAGACTCTGGGTCAAATAAAATAATTTTTCAACACTTTTTATAAGACCTTGTTATGCTTTACTATAGCTTTTGCTTTTGCAGTGCTTTACATCTCTTTCTCAAAATAAGAAAAAAGGGAGTTATCATAAAACAAATGTGGGCTTTATGGTCAAAATGCTGGGGAGAGCCCAGGGAATTACACTGACTTGGGAAAAGGCAAGTTGCCAACATTCCCTCTGGGGGTCAAGCAAGGTCTTTGCCCTTCCCTTTCTCTGTAACAAGAGCTCATTAACTGCTTGTTTTTAATCAGTCCTGCAGCACCTTTGCTGCTCTGTTCCTTAATCTCATCACCAGGGTTTGGGTGGTGCAGCAGATCCAGGTCCCTGGAGCTTGGACAGAGAGCTGGGACTCCCAGGGAATTTATGTGATACTCACATAATTCTCCCAATTTCAGTTAGTTTTTGCTCTAATGCAGTTGTTTCCAGGTCTGTTTAGAAAACTGGAGGTGTGGAGATAGGTTCAATCAGGTTTCAGCACAAGGCTGCAAGCATTGTTAGGGGCATTTCCAGTTCCACCCCACAATGAGCTGCTCTGCCTGGCCCTGGGAGTGATCTGTGAGCATCAGCTTTTCATCATTCCCCTCAAGCCCACCTTGGAAATCCTCTTTTTTTCTTAGCCATGGTTCCATTTGCCAGTAACTCACCCTCCTTAATGGAACAAGGTGACTTTTAGGGATATTAGAAAGAGATTTGTTTAAAACTTTAGAAATAAAGCACAGAAGCTGGGTATCCATTCTCCCCTTCAGAGCATGCTTAAATAAACAGGGCCCAGTGAAGTCTACAGCATCATTTTCATTCACTTGGACAGATTATGGGTGGGGAGCATTAATCACTGGTTAATCTTGGGAGATTTGACACATCCTTACCACATTACAAACTTAAAATCTTAGTGCAGTGCATACATCAAAGCATGTACAAACCTACACCAGCAGACAGCAGACAAAATAAAAGAAGAAAAGAGAAAAAAAACCCACAAAACAAATATATTCCCAGCTTCAGACTAGTAAAAGGTCTTGTATTCTCATTGGTTTGAATATTTCAATAAATATTTCATGCCAGGGGCAATAGTGTTACACAGCACTTGCTGTAGTCTCTCTCATTTCTCTCCTCTTGACCCATGTTCATGTTTGCAAGACAGATACTTCAGGGACTACCCATGTCTGCAAGCTATAAAATGATGCCAGGTTTACAGCAAACATCCATCTTCCTTAAAAATGCTCTCACTATTCTTCAGCCATATTCCCAATTATGAACCTAGGGCAAAGCTTTACAGCATTTTGGTTGCACTGTGGAACAGAGCTGTAAAATTATTTTCCTAAGAGGATTCATTCCCATTAGTGATGTATTTACTGTTGCCACCACATGCAATCAAATCATCATTTATATAAACCTTCCCTTGCAAATCAAGTGTTTGCATTCAGCATCTCTCAAGCTGTTGCTGCTGTCACTGTGAAAATAACAAAATAAAAGGATTCTCCTGGGATGCTCTCTCCTGGAGTGGGTCCAGTTGTGGGCTACAAAGATGGTGAGCCTGGAAATTCTCTATTATTTGGATGATGGTATAGAGAATGATGCTACAGATTCACACCTGTGCAGACACATCCACCTCTTGGCAGCTCCATCCAACCTTGTCCTGCTTCAGGATCTGCTCATTTGGTCTCTAAAACAATTAACAATTCTTTACTCAGTTAAAAACCAAGGGTTATTTTGCACCCAGTCTATTTTTTAAATAGGAAACTGTGCAGATATTGAAATCCCATCTGAAGAAGAAGGTCAAAAGCAGCTAATTTTTTTTTTAAATCCCCAATCTTGCTTTCCAAGATATTACATTTTACAGGCAGCCAGTATTACTTTATTTATATCCTATTACAAATGGCATTCAAATTTAAACATCTGCAAGGTGTAAAGCATCCTCAGCAAATTTCTGAGTAAGCTCAACTCCCACCAGCTACAGATGGAGAGGAGGGGGCTGAGAAGTGCATAGCAGGAGTCATTCTTGAGCACATTTAAATTTAATTCCATTTTGAGAGGTGTTGTGCTTTGGGGCCACCAAATCACTCTCCACATTTAGAAGGCTGACTCTTACAGCAGCTGAAAGCTACACCTCAGCCTCCCCTGAAGCTCTGCATTTCTCAGTGCTTTGACACTCTGGCTGCTTGAGAAGGTCCAAAGTATAAAATCCACCATAAAATCCATTAAAACCAGGAGAGCATAGCACAGGGATTTTAATTTATTTACTCTAAGTTTGACTCGAAAGCAAAACAGCTCCCAGCTTTTGGAATCTGATGGCAGCTTGTGCCAGTTGGGTGGATTCTACATGGGAAACGTGGATAATTCAGATTTATGCAGAACGTTGGTTGTTTCTCTCCACAACTCATTGCTTGTGCTCTCCATTGGCTGAATAACAATGTGCTCCTGCTGGGTTAGATTAGGGGTTTAGGCCAAATAAATTATCAAAATACAGGCTCTTGCTGAACATTTCCTTGAAAATTCATGGGAGATATGTCTCACAAAGAGACCTATATCACTTAGCAGTACTAAATTACAGGAAGAATTGCATTACAACCTGAAAAAGAAAGTAAAAAATTCACCTTTTCCATTAGCTACGTTTCATAGGGCCAGGCCAGACTAAGACAAGAGCAATATTAGTAACAATATTAACACTGTGAGCAAATTCTTTAGGAAAACACATTTGTGCTTGATGAAACTGAATAGACTTACAACTTTGTGAGCCACTGCAAACCATAAATTATAACTGTAATATTCCTCTCTGTAGGTTTTAGCAATTTATGAAGGTAAAATATCATAGCAGAAGCTTTAAGATGCACTCTGCAGCACCAAGCACATCCCAGTCCTGATCCCTGCCTGGGGAAGGAGGTTTTGCTCATTAAAAAGATAATAGAACATGAGAATCTATCTTGTAACATTTGTAAACAACTCCAGGAGTTATCCTCAAGTTAGAAGCTTTCTACAGATCAAAGGAGCTTGAGATATCAAAGCTGCTGATGCACAAGGGAGGTTTAGAATATAATCAACATTCTGAGCATCAACACAAAGGCTCTGGAGCCAAAATGCTCCTCCCCAGCTCTCAAACTGCTTGGGATAAATTTGATTTCAGCAATTATTGAGCAGAAGAGATTTGGGGTCAGTTTGGGCTTGTTTGGGTTTTTTTCCAAAGAGTTTGGGTATTTTCCAAAGAGTTTTATTTTCTCACTGAAGTGAGAGCAGCATGATTTCAGGAAAAAGGTGTACATACAAAACACCCTTTCATTAACAACTTGATTAGAATACCAGTGGTGTACAATCAACCACTTTTAAATTTAAAATTGTTATGAGCCATTTTTTGAGGTTGTAATTGCACCTCAAAATCCAAAGCAGCTTAAATAAGCATTGCATATACATCATTAAATAAAATATCTCCTGGTTATAGATCCCAGGATGTAGATAAAATATTGTTTCTCTATAAAATATTCTTGTATATATTAATATATAGTATATTTATATTATATTTTATATATATATTATATAAAATATAATATAAATATACTATATATTAATATATACAAGAATTATATTAATATAATATTAGTCTTGTATATATTGACTAGTTGTATATATTGACTATAATATAATATATTTATATACTATATTATATTATAGTCAATATATATTGACTAGTTGTATATATTGACTATAATATAATATATTAATATATACAAGACTAGTCAGATGTAGTACAGTTAAGTTATCTCAGCAGGACATCTAAAGGCTTTAGCATGGTTTGAGGATATGGGTTTGTTCTGTACAAAAGCAATAAAAACCTGCATTTGGGAGAGGTCTTTACAGAACCCAGTGGGATTTTATGCTGTTGCTGTACTTTGTGTTAGTATCTTTTAGCAGAGAACTGCTAAAATATTTCATCAAAAATAAAAACATATAAAATATACCAAACAAAACCCAAAAAATCCCCCTGTGAGAGCTGACTCCAAACTCTTTCTGAGGTTGTGGGTGCACTGCAGGCTCTATCCATAAGCAGTAACTCCAAGAAAATGACTTTGATATCCTCAAAACCCATGAAAACAGGAGGCATCAACCATCCTGAAAAGCCACACTTCAGGGCAATGCTTGGGAAAAAAATAACTCAGCATATATCCAGTGATTTAATAATATTATATCTCTGTTAGAATGATGGTAAAACCTTCAAAGGGCCCAGAAGATCATAGCCAGTGTTTTTAGATTTTCTACCAAACACACAGTGTGCCTTTGCTCCAAGGGCTTAAAATCAGATGTAGAGAGAGCAGAAAAGGAGAAAATGAAGGGAAATATTTTCACTTTAATGATGCAGAATTGGGCACTGGGAGTTCAGGGCACTGCCTGGCACCTCACAGATCCCTGACACCTCCGTGCCCCTGGGCTCCAGCTCTGCTCCCTTTTCCCTGCAGGAGCCCCAGGACTGGAGCAGCACAGGTCCCCTCAACAAACAGCAAAGAACAGAGACAGATGAAGATGCCAGTGGTTTACACCAGGTATTTTGATAGCCTAGTTTGAAAGATTCTAATTAGGGTCCAAGAACCACAGAGGATTACAAGGCTATTTCACAACACTAAAAAATGCTAAATATTACACAATTACCTAATTTTATTTTTTTTTTAATACAATTTCCTTAGCATGTGCAGGATGGAAAAAACAAATAATGGGCAGTTCTAGCACATGGCTCATTAAGTCTTAGGCTGAGTTCTAATTATTTTTCAACAAGAAATGTCAATTGCAACACTACTTGTTAATTTAGCCACTGAAGTGATGTATTAAGAGCAACATCTCTGGGCAGAATGACAGTAATTACCCATATTGCAATAAAAGCTCAGCACAGCACATCAAGGAAATCTCAAGTATGGTGAAACAAAGTCATTCTGAAAAGATTTTTGCAGGCTTAATTCTTTTGGATGTTCTTTCCTTGAGCAACTGATGATTCTTCTGTGCAGAGATAATTACAAAAATCACACTGTGAAAAGAGCAGTGTCAGTTTGTGGCAAATTCTGTGGAAAAGCTTTCCATTTATTAGGGAAAAAAAAAGTCTTTACAGTTTTTCTGAAGCATTCACATTCTGTTAAATGTACATTCATAATCATAAAACTCCTCTGTGTCCACTTTCTTCTCAGTTTAAATCAAATGAGCTGATATTTTATCTGATTTATCTGCAAACTCATAAAATACTCATATATCAGTCAACACATCCCATCTACCTGACAAAATAAAGGTTAAGCTACATTTCAATATATTTTTCTGTGCACCTGGTGCATTTCTCTTAGTTCACTAATTGAAATGGTTTAGATTTTTCTGAATCACTCTTGGGTTTAGAGAGGAATTTTATTTGCCTCAGATTTAGCCTTTTCCCTCACTTCCAGAGGATTTCATCCTTCAATGGCTTCTGTGATGGCTTTCATATTAAAATAAATTTATTTAATTCTTTTTATTGCTTCTATGGATTTTGTATTTATGGCTGGTTGTATTTTGGATGTTTTTAATTAAAAAAAATATTGTATTTGGTATATTTTTAAATACAAAAATATTTTAGTGCTCTAGATCTCACAAAAACGATCACATTTGAAGGTGTGTGATTACTGCCCCAGGCTGTGATGACAAGTAAAGCATTCCTTAGGTTGACACAACCTGCTCCTACACCCACAGTGTGCTACATGACTGAACCTTTCAGATGCCTCAGCTTTGCTGCCAACACCAGATCTTCCCCACTCTCACTTTGAAGCCATCCCAGTTCCCCCAGGCTCCTTTCAATCACAAGGAATCAGCACCTGGTCTCCTCCAGCCTGGTCTCTCAGCTTCCAATCTCTTGCTGCTCATTGCATTAAAGTCAAATTTTCCAGTCACAGAGAGCTTTTCCCATTTTGGGAATCCCCAAAGCACTCAGGAGGTGTAAAGACATTTAAAAGCACAATTAAAAGGCAAAGCAATGAATTGTGAGCTCTGCCCCAGCTTCAAAGGATGAGGCAATAAACCCTAGAGTCCTAGGACATAAATTTACATCATAGTCCCTGGATATCCCCAAAAATTAACAGTTTCTGCAAGACCTCTTCTGACCAACAAGGATTTTCAGAATTTTGAGCATGGTATGTGTTAGATCCTCACACACAGCTGAAGGAAGGATGGATTTGAAAAGAAGTTCAGCTAGAGCAGATTCCAGGCAAAAACCTCCAGGATTAAAGAAAATTTAAGAAAAATAAAGTGGTGGTTCCTGCCACCTCTGTTGACTCAAGTCTCCAACTAATAAAGGGAGGCCCAGGTTGGTGATAAATGCAGGAGCTTTTTGCCTATAATATGCAGGTATCTGACAGGATTCATTTTAGTCCCTTTTTTTTTTTAATAGCAGACACTTATCAACAGTCCAATTATCTTAATGCCAAGTCATAAAAATTAAGAAAAAAACCAGAGAAGACAGAAATAACATGGCAAGGATGATTAGAGAAGCACTTCACTTGCAGGAGGTGCTTTGACACCCACAAAAAGAGCAGTGACACCAGAAGCAGCAAGAACCTCATTAGCCACTGAGGGGAAGTTTTGCACAAAAAGCCAAAGTCATCACGAAACAACAGAACCTCCTGGTGGAATGAGGCTGGCCCCAGGTTTTTCATCATTCAAGTTGTTTTCTGTGCCATATGGTCAAAAATGAGGAGCTTCTAAACTGACTAATTGCTGAGAGAAGGGGAGTGAGCTGTCTGGCCTTATACAGAGAATTTCCTCCAGGTTACCTCTCCAGACAACTCCCTTCCACAAAGGGGTTTCAGTGACAAAATCAATCTTTTGTTTGTTTGTAGCAAAAAAAAAAAAAAAAAAAAAAAAAAAAAAAAAAAAAGTGTGTGTGTCTATAAATATATATATATGTATGTATGCATATATATAAAAGATATACATTTTTATTTTTTATATATTTTTAATTTTTATATATATTTTAATAGATTTTTTATTTTTTATCTATTTCTTTTTAGATCCTTATAATTTTGTTCACAGACTCAAGCATGTAAAACTTCCCCCTTTTGTTCCACTTGTGGAAGTAGCAAGGAAAAGGAGCAGATAATTATTGTGGTTCCTTTATTACAACCCCTGAAAACCCTTAGGTGCTGGTAAGCAGTGTAATGTGGAGAAAGAGCTTTACAGAAATTTAAAAGAGGCTGAAAAGGGATTTTAAAGACCAGTTAATTGCTTATAGAGTTGTGAAGATCAACTGAGGCTGAATTTAGTTGTTAAGACTGCAGGGATGCAAAGGGAACTGGAAATTGCAGCTGCTGAGGTTGCCCATGGTCCACAGCATGTTCATCACCGTTGGGATGGCCCAGGAAAGTGGCTTTGTGTGAAATATGGAGTTGTTAGTATGGGCAGCATGCAATCACAGACTTGCACATTTATCAGGATAATAGCAGGGAAATAAAAAGCAAGGAAAGAGCAGAAATGTCCTGTTACTAAAGCAGCCACAGAAAAACATCACAAATCTTGATTTTTGGCAACATTTACACATTAGTAATATCCCCCTCTTTCTACCCTGGATGAGTCCTGCTCATGGGTGCCAGGGAAACTCCATTTCCTTGGCCTCCTTGAGCCAAGATGAGCTTTTGCTCCTCAGAACAAGATCACTTCAGCACAACTCTCATGCAGACGGAAGCACTTGGAAATGGATATTTTACAAAATAAAAGAGCTGCAAAGCCTCAGTGTCAGCCCCAGAAGGTCAAACCCTCCCTGCCTGCATCTCACACTTGCCCTCCTACAAATGTTTTGCACAGGGGAGCCAGCTGAGAGCCCTCATTCTGCTTTCTTTCATCTGCCCAAGGAGGCAGAGGTCACCCTCCTTCAAACAAATTCCCACTTTTGAGGCAACCTTGTGATCAGTGGCCTCCAACAGTGGGGACAGCTGAGCATTGTGTGCAGGCAGAGCACAGCCAGCTCCTCTCCTGCAGCCCTTGGCAGCTGGGGATTTTTGTTCCTTGCTGCCTGCACAGACTTGTGAGAGACTGGCCAAGAGCTGGGACTGAGTCATGTCTGCATGCTGGGCTGCTCTGGCATCCAAAACAAACCTGGCAGATCCCAGGCAGCCCCAAGGTCAGGAGAGTTCTGGCTTTAAAAGGGATGAGTTTTGAAATATCTACTGAGGCTTAATTCAGAATTTTGGGGTTTGTCCACTCTAGGTATCACGGAATGCACCGTCATGAGAGTATTCATGCCAAAAATTCACATTTATGGAAATCTAACAGGCTCTGTATGGTCAAAATTCACAACCTGTTTATCTGCATGCAGCTTCAGTCATCAGGCTGACTGCAGCACCTGACAGTGTGAACACAATAGCTAATAAGCTGAAATTCAGTTACATTCCAGAAAAAAGTCACAGGCCAGGGGTTTATATTGGCCTCCAATGACAGAGAAAAGACAAAACAGGTACACCAACTGTTGAATACATTTTTTGTAAAAGATCACAAGGGAATGAGCAATAACCTGCATGATTGACTCAAGAATTTCCAACAGCTTTTCTGGCTTTTCCACCAAAATAAAACAAATGCTCTAATTCACTCAACTTTATTATGTGACAAGAGTTGTAGCACATTTAAAATATAACAGAATTCTAGTAACCAAATTTTTTTTTATGGATACTTGTATTCAGCTGAAAGCATTATATAAAAGTCAAATATTCCCTATGATTTGGGATATATGGCAACAAATACACAATTCTCTATATTACCCTATTTATTTTCATGTCAACACCATGCACACAGCAGAATTACAATTCCAAAATCACATGGAATGAAGGAAATATTTGCTATTAATATGATTGCCCTCAAAGGATATGGAATTTCTTTTTATCATTCTTATATAACCAATTCAGTCTGCTATGGTGAAAGTGTAAAAATGCCAAATCCAATGTATAAACAATATTGTGCCCTCGAGTTAGTCAGTAGCTGCAACACATGGTTATGTTTTGGAACACAACTGAGCTGAACCCACACATTTCTCTTTTTAGCATGTGTGATTCCATCAAATATGTTCAAAGCTCAATTCCTGCTTGTGTTCTGCACTGACAGCTATAAAAACTAATGACTGTACTGCAGGGTGGAACATTTGGGTCACTTTCACCACCAGAAATCAAGAATAATTTTGCCATTGTGCCTAAGTACCTTCACATTGAAATCTCAGCTGGCAATTTCTCTGAGTAAAAAACAAATCCAAAGCAGGACTTGATGGCTGGGAGGCACATGGAATTTATACTTTAGCTTCTTTTAATAATGACATTCATTAACTATTCTAACAAATGACCAAAAAATATGACACAGGGACCTTTCTGAAATCTCCTGTTAGGTCCATATGGCTTTTCTGCTTTCACAGATCCTCTGGTCTGGCCAAAACAGCACCACCACATTTTTGTTGCCAAATTTGCCAGGCACAACATACAATCAGTATATTGTTATATTTCTCATTTTTATAGGGAGAATCAACCACCTTATTCCAACTTTCTTTCCTGAAAAATATGGCATGAAAAGGTTTTCCATCTTTTACATTCTGTCACTGAATTTTAAGGAAAATTTATTACCTCATTCAAATTCCCTGTACTGTGCTGCGTTTAACAACACAGTCGTGACAATGAAAATCAGTAAAAGAGCAAAATCACAGCTCGGAATTTCTAGGGATGACTTAGAAACACTGAATATCAGAGAGGTTATTCTGTTCCTGTCTCTCAATAAAAGCCACAAGCATGCAGATCTGGGAGGATTTAACACCGATGTTTTCAAATGTCAAAGCAGTTTAAATCAGTCTCTTTGTTTATCAGCAGCTCCTCCAAGCCCCACGGAGGAGTCAGCTCCCAGTGCCAGCTCCAGCCTCACAGGCTGAGCAGAATTTTATAACACTGCTCTGCCAAATTACCAGGGCTTGACCAGCTCCCAGATCTGCAGGCATGGAACCATCACTGGGATCAGAGGCTTGGAAACAAAATACCTGCTCCCTTCAGGTCTCATTTTTATATCTCTGCACAAAAGATCTTCCAACAAAGTGCTCCTGATGCAAAGCTACAAGCACTCAACACTTTGTCACATCCACAGACACACGGGGAAAGGGCTGTAGGCACTCCCTGTTCTCCCAATCCCATTAACTTCTTGCCCTCCAGGCATTTTGTTTCTGATAAATTTCATTTACCCAGACCTCTTTTAAAGTGAGGTGATGTTTTTCAACAATACAGTGGACACTGGATCAGGTTCTATGAAAGGGTCTCTCTAGGTGGGTAACATTTCACAAAACCTTCTCACTTCCTTGGATTTTGTACTAAGGCCCAAATAAGGCATTAGCCAATAATTTATTAAAGGTGCACTGTTAATAGATATATTTTCAGATATGCAACAATTATATATATGTCCATAAAACATATTTCTATACATTCCTATATATATTTAGAACTATGCTAGTCTTTATTGAATTCAAATGCACAATATAAATTTATTGAAGCATGTGGGGTTTCTGGCTGGGATTTATTAACTGTTAATGCAGCAAGAAGTAAATTTAATTTAGGAACAGAGCACTGAAAAATGTGCTCATTTTTACAGGTAACATTGAACTCATAGAATCATTTTGGTTGGAAAATACCCTTAAGATCAGAGCCCAAGACATTTAAATATAACCTATTAAGAATGGAGCTGTAGTTTTTCCAACCTGCCAGAATTCAAAACTTTCTGACCAGATTCTTGTAGATATTCTACAAGTGCAGGGTGTGATGTGATGTATCAAATTTATTTATTTGGTTATATTCTGTGATCCGTGGGCTTTCTTATTTGGCAGAGTGGCACTGCAATATCCTAAAATCACCATACAAGTGTAAGGTAGGAAAATACAGGAACTAATCTGCAGTTCAATCACAATCCCAGTAAGAACCCCACTGTACAGCACACCTGTAAGGAACAAAACAATTACATAAAATGGGTGTTACTCAAGGATGATTGCAAACATCAACTTTTATTTGTCTTTGGAAGACCACTATCAACAATGGCTCTATTTTACAGACCTATACTCCTTCCTAAATCTGTTTTTTAGCATCTCTTTCTTTTCTGATGGGTGTCAGGAGAGCTTTCACAGATCTGCAATGCCTCTCTGCAAATGTGGCACTTTCTTGTCAGATGTGCAGGTGGCCACTTACTGAAATAAAATTATAATGTGCATTTTCATTCGTTTTGGTGATGCTTTTAGGGAAGAATTGCAGCATTTTCTAATGGACTGGATAATCACCTCTTGGCCTTTCTGCAGTAATGAGAAGCAGTGGAATTTCCAAATGTGCCCAGAGTGATTTCTCAAAGAAAGAAAAAAAATCAAACCGTATTTAACATCTGTCAAATCTCCCATTTTTATGCAACTTACAATAACCTGACAGAAATCAATATTCTCCATATGTTGTCTTAATTATTATCCTTTGACATGCAGCTGATTAATAAGGAGTAGTAGGGAAGGTGAACTGAAATCACTGCCTCCTTCCCTAATAAAAAATAACTTGCCAGTGCTTTTTGCAGAGGAAATGAGCCCAGTTCTGTGTTACAATAATATTTTGCTTGATCATCTTAGAAGGTCACATTTCCCTGACTCACAGACACAAGGAAAACTTCCTGGACAACTTCCTGCTTCTAAAGGCACAGCATAAGACAACATTGATTTTTCTTAATCAACTAGGCATGCTGTAGACGACACACAGATAAGAAAGAATTTTAAGAAAGAAAGAAATTTAAGAAAGTTTACATCAATTAATTTTAAAGCATTTCAGTCTATATATTCTATATTTCCCCCTCTGCCTTTTCTGCTGTCAAGATCTAGACTTGCAAAAAACACCTGCAGCAGTGCAATATTTTAATTGAGGTCATTTGGAAATAAGGGGTGAAGTGGAAAAGAGAACCCAGCTCACCCCCAGCCCAGCTGTGCTTCATCCTTCTTAGCTGAGCTGTTTACCCCTGTTTTAACTGCAGCAAGTCAGAGAGGCTTCCTTGGTTGTCCAAATACTCTGCCAGGGTAAAAGATCCTTTAATTACTCCTACATCTTCATCCCTCCTACTCTGTGCTACCCAGAAGGGATCTCCACCACCACACAACTGCCATGACTCAAAACTGCCTTTCTGCTCCATGAGGACTGCAAGAGAATACAAAGAAAATGCAACACCTCATAAAAAAAAATAATCAATCATAGAAAGTTTGTTGGAACTCTTTGTAAAATAAACTCACTCAGCAATTGTCACCTTCATTCATTTGTCCAGCATCTTAAAAAATTAAAGTCAAATTATTTGGCAATTTGTGCCGTATTGAGAAGCCTGATTAAAACTTAAAAGGCAATTATTAGTTTTCTAGCTCTTAAAGAAATAATGCTAATGCAATTTTGTCCAAAATAGGAGTTCAGTGAGTAGGGCTATGGTACTGAAAACAAAATTGAGGCTCTGCAGCAGTTCTGCTGAAGTAATAAAGATCACTAAGAAGAAAGAGAAAACCCTGAAGGCCAAATGATCTCTAAAAATACCATTTCACACCCTTTATTAGGAAAGAACAAAAACTCTAATCCAGAAACCAATTTATATAGTTAATACCAATTCTCTTGCCCTAGCAAACAAATATGAATTTAAGTGATAAAGCCAGTAAGGTTTAATGCAGGAATTCAAAAGAGATTAAGCACATTTATCACATGCAGGTGGACTACAAATAGAATATGAACCATCAAGTCAGAAAATAATGCCATGAAACCCAAAGAAAAGCAAGGGAATTCATCTCATTATAGCAGTGCTGCTCCTCCAGACTGCAGATTTCTGCTAAGACTCATTCTGTCATTGCCCACAGGGCCCAAAGTGTAACAAAACCTACTCACTTTTAAACCAGGTTTAAATTTATTGGTCTTGGCAAGGACTGCATTCTCTGCTGAAAACGAGTGGCATGACTCAAGCACTAAAGGTCCCCAAATCTCATTATTTCAGTGTTTTTTTCACCCACGTATTCACACTGTGCCTTCCTGTGTCCCTGTTGATCACATTCCTTGAACTGAATAATGTGCTATTAATCTCTGGGGGCATTCTGACCCCTCCTGAAGAGTGCATGTTCCAAGTGAAAGAAGGAAGACTTAAATGAATGTCAAAAATCTTGGGGTTAGGAGGTGCCTTTACAAAATACACAATTCTATTACGATATGATAGCAAGAAAAGGGATTTTTCTGTCTCCCAGCAGCGTGCCAAGGGCAGCACTGCAGGGACAGCAAGAAGCTGCTGATAAGGACCAGCTGACAAGGTTTCTTTCAAATCTTGAAGGAAGCCTACCTGTACCTTCCATCACAGGAGAAATCATGAGCTAACCCAGAAAATATATATAACATCACAACCAACCCTCCAAGCAGCTTCAAACCACTCCTAAAAATAAATAATGTGCATTAAACATAACAAAACAGTAGGAAGTTCAAGAATTAGAAGGTGGTATGAGGAATTAGGAAACAAGCAAAAATACTCAGAGTCATGCTCAACGTTCTGTTAGCTGAAGAAAAAACTACAATCTCTTTCTAAAATTCTTTAAGGAAATTGCACTGGCACTTATTACAATTCACAGATTTTGACAAATCGTAATACTCAAAATTTCCAGGGCCAAAGCCAGGTTTGGTCAACCCCAAGTTAGAAAATAAGCACACTTCTGCTTGAAATTGCCAGATATCAGTAACTGTACAATGTTATAAAACCTCTTTCACCCCCTTTTCCATGCTGTCCTTCCAGGTTTTAGTCCAGCCACCCCATTCACCTGGAGCCATGTCCTATCCCTCCTTTTCCTCTGTATCCAGGTCCCACCTGCCTCAGTCTCTGCTCTGGTTTAGCACTGAGCTCACTCAACATCTCACACAAAATAAATGTTAAAACCAAAAGAAACACTGAGAGCAAAAAAGGAAAATTAAGTATTTCCACTTTTTTCCTACAGGACAATTTATTAGTGTCACTCCCATGGATTGCTCAGTTGAATAAATTGTTCTGCCCAATGGAGAAGGAGATGATTGCTACAAAAACCCAAGGAAACCATGAAATTTTGGTAGCAACAATCATTAATTTTAAAAGAAGTGATTAAAATATGCCAGAAACATATTTATATTCTCAGCAATATTTCACTGACAAGGGACTTAATTCAGGAATGGGCACAACTTCAGCAAAATACTTCTAAATATTGTTTTTTGACATGCTTAAATGGAGGATTTATTGAATTAAATTTCAGTCAATTTCTATTTGAAGTTACACTGTGAAATTCACTCATGGAGTGAAGTTCAGTGCCACACTTTCTGCATTTTTTATTTTGTTTCTGGATGTGCTCCTTGTAGAACATTAAATAATCAGAAAGTCAAATCTTCTTTGCCTCATCTTCTCCCACATTCAAGATGGAACTCAATCTAATTACATTTTTTAAAGAAATTACATTTTTTAAAAGAAAATCCCATTTTGTAAAGAAGCTTCAAAGTCAAAGGTAGCTCTTAAATTACTTAGAATTGTTTAAGTTGCAAAGTGGTGTCTTTTCACTTTATATCTGACTGTAATAAAGTGAATGCTGATTTTGCAGGGAAAATAAAGAGCAATGTCACTTGGTGCAGAGCTTCTCTCAGGTAAGCACACACTGGTTCAGTGCCAACCTAATGAAAAACAAGGTGGAACCGGTGGCTTTCCTGGTGTAGCCTGGCTTATGCCCAGCTGAGGATCACCTTCCCTCACCTGCTGGACTGGGACACTTTTTGTAGTTCAAGAGGAAAAGGAAAACACAGTTTTAACATTTAAAATGAACTCTAATTAACCCAGCCTGCCTTTATGTTAATGAGTACCCTGCAGCTCAAACAGCACTCAATCGTGCCATTCATTAATTCATCTCACAATTAACTACATGAAGTAGTTTCCATATCTGCTCTTTTAGAGTCCCACTTTGCAAAAATGAGTTGGTTCATCTGTGGGTGCTGGGCAAGTGTTTGGAAACACAAAAAACAGTATTTGGAGCACCAAATACTGTGCATTAACCTCATACTGCAACTGCTCTTAGGCTCTTGGCATACCAACCCTACAGACTTTTATACTGAACGTTCCCTCCAATGAAATAAGTGAGGTGAGATGAGAAAAAAAATTAATAAATTCTTTTTTTTTTTCTGCTAAATAGAGGGACAGGCAGCAATTTTCTCCAAAGAGGAACAACACATGGAGGTCAGTTGTTGTAACTCAGCCTAACACCAGTAACACCATGGTAATTAAACCTGTTAGAAGACTGAACAATCTGCTTCATAAATTCTAGAATCCTCTGCTTGATAAATAAACTAAACCAATAGCAATCCTGTGATGGATTAGCAATTCCCACTTGCCTTTTCCCAGCCCTTCTCAGGCAGTAATTGGCTCTGACATGGTTCATCACCCTCATTGTTACAGCAGCAGCCACCCCGCGTTCCTAAAGGGAACCAGGAGCACCAACGAGCTCTGCAATTAATCACGGCAATTAATCACAAAACTCATCGCCTCCACAAGAGCTTTCACCTCCACAGTGCCTTGTAAACATGCACCAAACACAAGTCCAGGGCATTGAGCTAAAGGAGCAGTGATGATTATCCTGTTTACAGCTCTGCCAGGACAATTCCTCCTCTCCATCCTCAGCCCATCCTGCACGTCCTCCTTCAACCCTCCTCTTGCTGGGCTGTGTTCATTCCCACATAAAGCATTCAGGGAAAAGGGATCTGCTATCATTTTTCAATATTTGGATGTTTTCTCACCCAATTTTAATGACACTTAATGAAATGAGTGATTAGCTGCCCACAGAATCAGAGAATATTTTGGGTTTGGAGAGACCTTTGAAGTCTTTGGTCTTCAACCAAACCAAATTGCTTCAAGCCCCATCCAACCTTGGACACTCTCAGGAATCTCACAAGGTAGGTTATTTCCTGCATTTTTAGGGTTTTCCCTACACAGCCAGGTCTGCTGTACTGTCCCCATACTGCTCCCAAGAAAATGGAAATAGAAAATAATTAGCTTGTGAGTTCCCACTAAATGTTTCATGTGTTTTCAAAAACTCTTCTATCTCTTTATTCCAAAACAGGAAAGACCAAAAAAAAAAAAAAAAACAAAGCCACAAGCAACCAACCAAAGAAAATTAAATAAAAATACAAAAGCAAAAATGTTAATCCTTAAACAAAATGAAATAACTGCACTGAAAGTGTCCTGCTGACTTCAGCTTGTGCCCTGCCCACGCTCTGCAGGTGCACAAACTGACATATGGCACAGGTAGAAATCTTTGCTTATTAATTACCCTGCAGTAATTAATTAAAATTTTCATCTCAAGCTGCTGACTTGCATTTCTCTGCTTAAGGGAGGTCAAAAGACTCAGAGACTGGGGAAGTGCTTCTGTCCCAGACCAGCTGCCCTGCTGGACAGACACAGTCCCACAGCCTCTAGGTCACAGCTGTTCCTCTCCAAGCCTTGGAAAGAGAAAACTCTGAAAATCTGCTGCTGGACAGCTCAATGTTTTTTCTGTCTGATGCTAAGTGCAGAAATTCAATGTCAATTTAATGGAATATAAAATCCTCTTGCAAGTACTCTCTCTGCTTTCTCAAAGAAAATCCCATCCAAAGCTTGGCTCCTCCAGGCTGCATTGAAACCACCTCAGCTTTCCTTCCAGCTCCAGAACAAAATTCTCATGTGCTACATCACAAAATAATTCAGGCAAAGTAGACAATGAAATCTTTTGGAAAAGGGGATGTTTAGGACAAAATAATAGAGGGGTCCTCCTCAGCACAAACACTAAATCAATTGTAGGACTTGCCAGAAAACATGGAATAGGGAATACAGAAATTGATAGCAACCTGGAAACTTTAAAGGTCAGAGGAATAAAGGGGGGGAAAAAAGCAATAATATTTTTGATATTTTTGCCTGGCAGAAAGCAACAAGCAATTGCATTTCATACTGGGGGGTCTGGGGACCAGACAGTGCCAGGTGTTCCTGTGTGAAATGGAAAACAGAGGATGGAGAAAAACACACCAAAAATGGCCTTTGCTGGGGAAAATGTGAAAACTCAGGCATGTTTGGGCTAAGCATTGCCATGGAATTGAACAGAGGAGTTGAAACAGAGCTTTTTGTGGAAAAAATGTATTTCACATTGGGGTCTGTATTCATTTGTTGTGCCCAATGCCCCCATTGCAGCTGGGAAGGAATTGATGCCTTGTGAAGGCTGACCCAGAACAGAGGATCCACCTTGGGCAGCACAAGAGCCCAGCCAGGGCTGCACCCAAGATGAACCAAAATGGCCCCAAAACACACAACGAGGCACGGGCTCTGTCCCTGGGATCAGTTCTGCTCCATTTGCATCTTGCAGTTCATTGTCCCATTCCAGCTTTAGCCCCTGCAGTCCCACCCTGCTTGTTTTTCTCTCTCCAGCCCACGGTGTTTGTGCTCTTGGGCTGAGGTTTGGGTCATTTGTCCTTGGTGCCCAGCTGGAGCAGGAATTGTTTTGTCTCCCTGCTCTGTGCACAGAGCTCAGCATCCCCTGATGTGAGCCCAGACCCACACACTAAAGCAGCACAGAATGGGAAAAATAGAAAAGCCAAACCTGAGGCATCAGAATCACAGCCCAGGCTGGGACACTCTGGCTGGAAAGGAGCTCTGCACAGAAGGGCTGGGCAGCCCTGATGGAGCCACCAGTTAGCAAACCTATTGAGCAAACATGTAATAATAAAAAGTAGTTCATTCAAAACCTGATGCTCTAGGAGCCTAAAACCAAGCCTAGAAAATTGAATTATTTCTTTTGGTTTTGGTAAGGAATAGACAGTGAATAACTCTGTCAGAGCAATGAGCCTGTGCACACCTTGCATGTTAAACTTGATGTGTGTCACTATCAATGAGCACCCTCATTTCTTCCCAACATGTCATCAAATTACAGCAGACCAAACAAAGCCCTGTAGATAAATGGCTCAATAACTCCTTAATCATAATTAAGAAAGCCTTAAAATCTCTAGAAGAAAGTCTCAGGGGATTGAAGAGAATGGCAGAGTGATAATGAACATCACAAACTGTACCATTGCAGCTTACAGACACATTCATGTCTTCCAAGATTTTAAGTTTAATGGTCTGCATATCTAGATTGAGTGATAAACACTGATATTAAATTACCAAAAACTTGAATTCAACTCCCAAAACTTCAAGAATGCTTCACAGGGAATTAGCTTGAAGGATCTGGTCCCCATTTACAATTCTCATTTAAGAGAATTAATTAGAGATACTAAAACTGGTGGACACAAGGCAGGTTCAGGTTAATTCTGCTCCAGCACTGCACCATGACCCCTTCAGGGGACAAAGTACCTTAGGGCAGAAGGACACAAATAATACAATTTATGCATGTATTTATATAGGAATCTCAGTGGCTAAGGGATCTAAACCTCTTTTTGGGGCTGTAGAGCTGAAATGAAGAGCAGAGCTGAAAGTCTCCCCTGGTGAATTTGTTCCACAGTCTGTGAGACTGAATTCCACAGTCTGTGAGAATTAACCATGTTCTGTGGATTCCAGCAAATCTCAAGGGCATCCCTCTGCCTGTGAGTCCAGAGTGGGCAGCACTCAGCACTGGCAGGGCCCTGAGCTTGGACAGGACTCAGAGGCACATCAGGACCAGGTGGAATTAGAGACATCTTGGGACTGCTCTGGCTGATTTCCAGGTCAGAGCATCTGTGGAGGTGTGAAAAAGTCATCTTTGGAACAACCACATGAGCAGGGAACTGACCCACTGGTGCATAAAAATGAGCAGTAGCAAGGGGTTTATAGTGAAATAAAGGAAAAGCATTTTATTTCTACCCATAACCAACTTCAGAGAGAAATTTTGTATCTAAACTTCTTCACTCACTCATTTGTTTTTTGTTTTTTTAAAGAAGGAATGGTCTTCCTTTCTCCTAAAGTCCTTCAGGAATTAAAAACAAACATAAAACTTCAGCTATACCTTCTCTTCCCTGGGCTGCTGCTAGTGGCATTCTGAAGAACCTTCAGAAAAATTCCAAACTTTTTATTTCTGGCATTAATAGCAACAGTAATGTTTTCTTCCTTCAGCACTACATATATGTTGTGTATGAAGAACAGGTAAGAGATGTTCATTTACTTCCAGTTAATTATAAGGTATTAAAAGGTCATTTTTACTTTATTGTTACTTTACTTCTTTTCAGCATTTTTCAGATAATAATATATAAGGAAGTAGGCAAAAGTTCCTGGACTGTGAGGAAACTACAGCTGCTGCAGAAAATAAGATATTCAGCAAGAAATATTTGGGCTTGCTTTATTATTGCTGTTATTAATGTTGTTTTTATTGCCACCATTACAAAACTCAAATATAGTTACAACAAAATACAATTTTCTTCACATGGCTTTTTGTAGTAGAAGTAACATTTAGTAATACTAACCCATCAGGCAATACCACCAGCCATATTCAATGTCAGATCATTAAAGTTTAACTTGTGGCACGTTCTATTTTTTGTTCATTCTGCATCACAGCAGCAAGTCAGAGCTTGGAAAATCAACATTATGAGTATTTACAGTGCAAAATCAGAGAAAGAACAATAACCTCTTGCACAGCACATCTCAGATGAAAGGAAATAACCACTACAACAAATAAAACAGGAAAAGTTGTGATATGTCTGTACAATATTCACTGATGCTGAGAAAAGCCAGTCCCAGTGGAAGTAAAATTAATGAATTTCAAAACAATCTCTTTGGTCTAGAGTCTGAGCTCAAACAAGCTGCTCAGATCCTCAGAAATCATTCATCTGACAGTCTGTGCTTGAATTCTCTGCCTTGGTAACCTTCCACAGAATTCACTTGGGCTGGCAAAGGAATGGCCCACTTCACACAGAGTGGTTTTCCTGCTGCAATGAGGGCTTTGTAGGGCCAGCTCTTCCCAATTTCCATACAAAGCCTTGGCTCTGACAGGATCCCCCTTCCTCACTCACAGTAATAAATCCTCTTACATTTCTCTCCCACACTTCAAAAAACCAGCTTAGCAATGAAAGTGCAATTATGTAATTCCACATAACTACACCCTGTTCTGAGTGTATTTAGGAGCTTGCCTTTCTACCCTAAGTACCCAATCAGTCTAATTCAAGGCCTCCATTACTCTAATCCCAGCTCTAAGAAGATTTCCACGAACAATTTGCTTGTTCCCAGCCATTATTACAAGCCTGCCAATACTCTAATTATGAATTTCATTTATTTTGGTCATGTTACCCAAGCTGTTCTGTGCTATTTAATAGGTACTTTCACTGATTTAGGTTTTTGGGTTTAGTATGAGGTTTTTTTTCCAAATAGCTTTTCTAGAAAAGCCACAATTCATAACTGCTCCCTGAGCCAGATGTATAATGTGTTTGAATTTTGAGAGAAATGAGGAACTTTATTTCTGTTCCTGAATTCTTATCTTTCCAGATCATAAGAGCCAGAGAATCTGCTTTCCCACCCTAATTGATTCCCCATAAAAATCCTATTAGTTATGCTGAGTAGTAGACACTTACATGCTAATGGAATTGGGCAACTTAATTACAAAAACATTTTAAATAATCATCTACATCTGTCTATTGCAGCATTCCACATTGCTGTGGCTTGCATCACCATAATGCTGAACATAAAATGATCCACGTGCAATATTGCTCTGGGCTCTAAAATTTTTACTTTTGGAAACAGGAAAATTGAAATCTCTCAAGTTTTCCCAGAGTTTTGAAGGACACAGCCCAACCTCCTTGACTCCACACCCACCCTGCCCAGGCAAGTGCGCTCAGAGGGGAAAACCTTGAGTGCCACTTTTTAAAATGTCATGGATTGTGCCAAGGGTTTGAGGATCCTGCTGGTTTCAGCTGGCAGAAATCTCTCACAAGGGCTGGGGTGGTTTTTTTGGAAGCCATCGCAGCTGCACATCAGCGGATAACATTTGGCAAAAGCCAAAAATCAGCACTGCACATCACAGGATCCTCCCAGGGGAGCACCAGGAGAAGGAGCCCATCCCAAACCATGGCATCAAGTAAATGAACCTATCTATTAGGTTTTTCAAAACCTAAATTTGAAAAACTTTATCACAGAAACTCCATCAGGAAAACAATCTGATGAGTAAACTTGTACCCCAAAGGCTAAGCCTGCACAAACTGGCCAAAATTTCAGATTATGCCAACCAGTCACAGAAGAACATGGAATAACATCAACAAATACCAGACAAGGATGCACATCTTCCTATGCAAAAAAAATGCCAATGCTGATGAAAAAACTCATTATTAATGACTAACTTGGTGTTGCCTGCACTGACACCAGAGTTATATTTTCCATATATTGTATTTTCAGATTCAATTGCTCTGTGTGTACCAAATTAATTTACCAAAATAATGTAAGATTTCACCTACTGCCTGTATGGCACCTGATGTTCCTCTTGACAAGTGATAGTCTAATTCTACTTTCTGTATTAACAACTTTGATATGCACACAAACACACTGGAACAATCCTCACATCACAGATATATTTGCAAAGAAAAGTTGCAGCCTAAATTAGAGAACAAATTGAGGGCAACTTGGGCACTCCTCCTCCTTCTTTTTCTAACAAATAAATACAGATTAATTGTAAGCATGGAATTTCTCACATTTTAACTGTCTCCTTGAAAATCTAATTGTAATCTATTAAATTAAATCTATTTCTCAAATATTATAATAACCTAATCACATCCTTCTATGTACAGCCTTATACACCAAATGTAACACTTTTGAATAGGAGAGATTTCTCAAATTTAGACTTTTTATTTATGTCTAAGTCTGTACTTAAAGTGGATTCAAACCCCACTCACTTTCTTTTTATGGAAAGAATTCTAATGGTGCTCCCTGAAACAGATTCAAATTAATTTGTGTTCAAGTCCACATTCTCAACTCGATTCATGGCTTTTGCTCATTTACAGGTTCAGTCCCCCATGACTGCACTTTTTGCATCAATAAGGTGAAGCTGTTTCTTAATCCAATTCTTTAGCATTCCAAATATTTTTACAATCTTAGCTGTGTATAACGTGCTGACCTTTAAGAAGTCAAGTATTTAATTTTATTTAATCAAAGATGTTCCTTGAGAACACATAAATTCTAAATCCATTGAAACTGGAATTTCAGGAGAAAAAATTGGGCAATCTGTTGTGTTGTCAGACCCATTTATCAATGGTTATATTTTAAAATAACCTTTTCCTATAAAAAGCAAATGGGATGAAAATTACCTTTCAAGAAATATCCAACACAAAAATAATTGCTTTGAATGCTATAAAATTTAAAATACCATGTCAGTGCCATAACCAGTAAAAGAATTTGAATCAATGGCACATTAAGTCATTTTCCATCAATAATTAAAATTCCAATCCTTTCAAATCTTTGCACTGATTTGGCATTAGGAGAGTATTGAACCAATCTTCATATCCACATATCAGGAGTGCAGCTTTTCATGGTGCTTTCCCATCATCTGTCAGGATCAATAGTTCAGTTTCTACTTGGAAACAGTCCTTAATAACAACAGCAATCCCAAATGTCAATTTTTTGAATTATTAACTTGTCTTTTTTAAATGATAGCCATTGTAGTAAAGGAGGTGGTGGGAATGGAAAAAGAATCCCCCACTCTGTAGTGGGGTTTAAAACTATATTTGCCTCATACCTTTTGGTAATAGAAATGATTAAGATAAATAATACACCAATATCAGATATCATGGGTGAAAAGAGCTTTGTCCATGAGGTCAGCTGGGATGAGAAAGTGAGAAGTCCATGACCTGAGTACTGGAAGAGCTTGAGCTGAACTGTGCTTGCTCCACCTGCAGCTCCTACTTGATTAGAAAGTAAATATGCAAAGGGCTCTGAATCACCTAAAAATCATCACAAATCACTCACTTTCATCTACAACTATGCATTTTGTTGACTTATTTCTATTTCTCTTCAGGTAACAGATGAAGCTGCTGTGATTTCTACATCACCTTTGGAGCCAGTGCCAGAACCAGGATTATTGGCGAGGAAGTGAGGCAAGTATTTCTCTGAGCCTTCAGGAAGAGTCAGGAGAAAAGCTTCACCCTTAGGAATTCAAACTGTTCACCTCCTAGAGGAGTGCCTCTAACATCTGCCACCAGGTTTGTAGAAAAAGACAGAAAATGTCACTCGTTCAAGAGTTCCATTTTGACCTTCCAGAGAGAGGAGAGCAGCTTGGCTCAGGGGCACAGCCAAAGGCTTCTCCCAGGTCTCCAGTGCCTAAAAATTGAGCTGCAAGTTGAACCTTCACATCCCCACCATGCAGGCTCCCAAAGGAGATGAAAATTCAGAACATGCCAAAACCTCACCTGCAGGAAGCCAGACACTATGGGAGAGGGATGGGGGGAAACTGAGGTTAAATCTACGCGGAGATAAGTAAACAAGCGCATCTTTGGTGCCTTCCAGATCAGAGCCAGATATTCTTCCTAAGCTGCAAAGGCAAAACCAGAGCAGGAAAATCTGCTTCAGCCATATTAACATCCCACCCATACACCACACATGCACTGAATTTAAGGGTGCCCATCAGAGCTGCTCCCTCACGCCCCAGTGCAGTGATAACTGCAAATTGCAAAGCTCCAGCAGCCAGAGCTGCCTGCAACACAACCTGGTTGCCCCTGCCACAAGCTGATTTTGTACATCTGCAATGCACTAAACATAATTATCTGGTAATTTTCCTAAATGAAAAAATGAATTTAAATTACTGAAGCACAAATGCCTTCTGCAGACCAGTTTGCAAGGCCAAGCTTGCCACATGTAGAAAACAACTGTGCTTTATTCTAATTATGCCTAAAGTAGGTGATACAATTTCAGATATAAGCTTTTATACTGGTAAGACTGAAGAAATGGCTTCATAATGTTTGTGGAACTTATTTTCTCCATTTTCAATTCCAGTGAAGTCAGAATTTAAACAAATAAGAAATCCCTTTGAGAATGTGCAGGGCAGACCTCAATTCCACACATGTTCTATTCTGATAGAATTATCCATATGAATAAAAAACCAAAGGCCATGAAACTGCTCCCATGAACACACCACAGATCAAACCCTAATCTGAGTTGACAAGGTGGGAATCAGTTAAAGGTTGGACTCAGTGTTCTTAGAGGTTTTTTCCAACCTAAATAAATTTTGTGATTTTTACTCATTAATAACATATAAAGATTTATAAATATTACAATTAAATGGAAGCCATATCCTGATTACAAGCAGCAAATGCAGCTTAAAGGAACTAAAATGCCTCACATCTGCTGCAAATGTTGCATGTATTCTGACCCTATACAGGCCTAAGAGAGGAGGATCACCACCAGTGTCACCACCCTGTCCTGCTGCCCAGTGAGGACACCTCGAGTAGCAGCAGATCCATGAGAGAAATGTCCAGAGTTAATCAGGATCGATTCACTATTGACCCATTCAACACACAGCTCAGCTCCTACACAGCAGAGAACAATGTCACACATAAATCAGGTGTAATAAGGCTGCCATTGACAGATTGAGAACAGCAAATGCAGCGTGAACAGAGAATTGAGTCCACTAATCTATATAAAAAAGCCACTTTCATTTTGTGGAAATATTAATTTAATTTAATTTATGTAAACTCTGCAAAGAAACAAGGATGATGGGTTTAACATATGTATTTTCTTTTATGATTTGTATGATTTAACAGAACATTTATGCATTTGCAAGGTTAGTTTTAAAAACTGGAAATTTAACACACTTGTGCCTTGTAGCTATTTTTCAATCCTTTTGGTTTTTCAGTTGTGTCTTTGAAGCATGCTGACTTTACATAAGTATGTAATTGCTTTACAAATTAATGAACAGAATTAAAATCTACTCTGAAAATGGGCTGAGTTACTCAGCACTCAGACTTTGAGAGTGTGGCAGGGGAATTTACTTCTTGGGGACTCTGCCAACATCACAGCTATAAATGGATGGGTTATCCTTTCCTCTTTTGGAACGGTTTTCCTTTCCTCTTTATTTTGGAATGTGAATCTTTAGGAGAGGTTCTCAGGAACCAGGGGGTCTCTGGGGCAGAATGTCTGGGTCAAACCAAACATCTGAAGGAAGGAAAGCAAAATGATCCTGCTGTGTGGCTGAACTTAGGAATCAACAGATCCAGCCCTGCAATATTGAGCCTCCAGCCCTTGGCCCCTCAAGCCAGCACACAGATGAGCCCAAAGGATAAGGAGAATCAATTTAGAATATCCCATTAAAATTTCAGGTGGAAAATGGAGCTAAATGTCACCTTAGGACTGAATCTTGGGGAGATCATCCACACAATCCTGCTCTAATAGAGTGTGGAAAGCAAAAGGTTTTCACCTCCTTTAACACAACAGATATAGGAAGTCTTGTGTATATCCTAGAAAACTAAACTAGGAACCTAAATTAGAATTAACTGTTAAAAATAAGCCAAAAAATTAGATAATGTAAAGATCAGGAGAATCTTCCCACCTTCATAACAGTTTAAAACACTAACCTGCTTTAGGACAGCACAAAGTCACCAGATCTGTCTCTACACCCAATTACATTTGTAAGCTTCTCTTTCCTCCTTAGAAAACAGGAAATGCAATTTTTCTTTCAGAAGCTCAGCCTGGCTGCCCTGTGCTCACTCACACCACACAGGAGTGCATGGGCAGTGCCACCACAGTGTCCCCACCGTGTCCTGCACATGGTCCCACCCAGCTGCTGGGGAAGGCTGCAAAGCCTGGCTTCCCTCCACATCACATCTGACTTGTTTCCAAGAGATAAACACGAGACAAAACAAGGCTTTAAGACTTCACATGAACAGATTCAGCTTCAAAGACAACTCCAAGCAATGGAAACCTTGATGGGAACACTCCTGAGGGCAGAGGTGCTGCAGGAAGCTCATGCTTTGAATTTGGTCTGGGTTAAATACCCGCATGTTTAATCACTGGCACTGATTTGAGGGGCACAAACACAGCAGAGACAGCTGTGGGGGCTGTTGTGGTTTTAGGTTTCCTCCTTTGCCTCTGCTCAGCATCACCCACGAGCCATTCCAGATTTATGGGTCTCAGCTTCAGCCCCAAGACAGGGGCTGATTTCTTCCCATTTTAAAGCTTTCAGGTTTCTGCTCCAGTTTTAGGTTTATTTTGGTTTTAGTTTGTGGGGTTTTTTGCTAATAATTCACATTCTTCATTCCTCAAACATTCACTGAAACTCCTTCAGCACTTTTCACTGTGCTTAATCTCACCCTCTAGGTCTTCCTTTTTAACATAATCCATTAGGCCTGCATAATTTTTTGTTCTGGACCTGGATTTATTCAGAAAGTTGCATTTTTAAGTGAATTCTCAATTACCATTTTGTTTTCTGGTTAACAAAGTGATTGCTGCTGGCAGCCTCAAGAGATCCAGCAAAAAAAAGCAGTTAGACAGAAATGTGAGGTTTCTTGATTAGCTAATGACACTGGCTTTCCCAAAACAGCATCTTTTATGCTGATTTACATCTGTTTGAATCTGAATTATCTGCTACTTCTATTTCCAAAATTTAAAGCCAAAACAGCCTGCCTTGCTGCTTTCTCTGATGTGTCCAATGAAAATGTCACATAAAAAATTAAAAATAAAAAGAAATGTCATTTTGCCTTTTTTCTTTTTGCATTTTATTACTGAGGCTGCCTACAAGGGAATCTACTACTTCTTGACTGATAACCAACCCATCCATGGTGCTGGCACAGAAGGGGCAAGGAAGAAAATTAAGAAATCTTAAGAAAATGTGAATTAGGAAATCTTAAATTAACACAGGTTGCCTAAGAGACAATGAGAGCTGTATGAGTGGGTGGACTGTGCCAAACTCACTTTTCCCTGGACACAGAGAGCCCTGGAGGCATCAAGATGGGCTGAGCACCCACCAGACTGAGCCAACTCGTGGCAGTTTGGTCGTCAAAATACTGATTTTTATTACTTTAGCTACAAAGGTTTTATAATGATTGGTTAAATTGGCAATTCCAAGCTCAGTAAAACTGAGAAAAAGTAGTAGAGAACTTCCACAAAAGAATAAAACTGCTCACACAGCTTTCAATAGGGAAACATATTACAAGAAACTGTGTTTGTCAAGCAATTATTTTTTAAGATCTGTCTCAAAGCATGAGTATTCTGAATTAGGTCCTAATGAGCAGTGTTCTTATTCTGATTAAGCAACTCTAATGACAGTCCAGCCCTTTTTTTTATTTGCACAGCTGGACCACGAGCTTGATGTAGAATTTTTCATAAGCTTGGAGTTTTCCAATGTATCATTTCTCAGAGCCAACTTTTTACTTTCTTCAGACCAACTTTTTATCTTCTTCAGAACAGTAGAAAATTAGAGTGATCCCAATATTCTAAAGGGCCAGGCCCACTTCTTGAGCAAGAGGCTAACCCTGCTGTGAATGCTAGCAGCAAAAAAAAAACTTGAGAAATTGTCAGCTGTTGTCTCAAACTCCTCAGGGAGCTGCAAATTACCATTATACACAGTTGATAGATGCCTCTGCAGGAGTTACCTATCATGAAGTCCACATTAAAGACTTATTTACGTCCTTAACAGGAGAAGTCTTGCTGATCTGAATGTCTTTAAACAAAGGATTAATTGCCTCTCCCTGGAATATCTGATTTTGTTCCATCAGTCTGATTACATCACATTCCCCTGTCTACAGCACAAAACTTCATTACAGCCCAACCCCTGCAAGCAGCTCCATTACCCTAAGAGCAAAGCCAGCTGTGATTGCAGTGGAGCACCATTAATTCAAGGTGATTTTAGCTCTCTCACTTCATCCCTCATGTTTGCTTTCTGCTGGGGTCTACAGTCCTGCAAACAGGGTTTAAATCTTCCAGGACAGGGAGTGTGAGCAGCAGTCAACCCCCAGAACATTGGGCAGTGTGTCTCAAGAAAGGGGGATCAGTCCTTTTCTTGTGCCTGGTACCTGGTCACTCATTTATTAAATGGGGGAACTGGGCTCTTAGCCAGACCACAACAGAAAAAAGGAGAGTTTTGTGTGAAGGAAGTGCTCCAAAAGCCCAGCACCTGCCTAAGCACTGCACAATCCACTAAACTGTTCACAAAAAAGGGGTTAAATGTATGCTGAGCTGGAAACATCGTGGCAGCAAGCCTGCTACATAAAATTCTGTTTCTTCCTCCAATTTCTGATGAAATATTTTATGGAAATACGTTTAAAGTATGTGCAAATATGTTTAAGTATGTTCTGTCCACTGCACAATCCACTAAATTATTCAGCAAAAAAGGGGTTAAACACATCCTGTGCTGGAAGCAGCCTGGCAGCAAGCCTGCTACATAAAATTCTGTTTCTTCCTCTACTTGCTGATGAAACATTTTACAGAAATACGTTTAAAGTATGTGGAAATACGTTTCAATCTGTTCTGTCCCATCTCTGGAAGCATTCAAGGTCAGGTTGGACAGGCCTTGGAGGAACCTGGGATAGTGGAAAGCGTCCCTGCCCATGGCAGGGGGTTGGGAGGAGATGATCCAACCCAAACCACTCCATGGTTCTATGATATTATCAAATTTCTGCTTCTCAAAGCTCCAATTCCCTTCAAAAATAACCTATTCAAGTTCAGCAGAAGATACAAGAAATGGAGGAGACCCTCCCTTTGCCTTCCTGGTAAATGAAAATACATTTATTGCCGTGGACATAACCCAAAATCTGATCATTCTAGACCAGGGATACCTTCATCCAAAGTTTAGCCAAAAGTAACACATTTCCATAAGAACTTTTCACAGTGAAGAATCAGTGGTCCTAATTAGTTCATTTTGAACTGAACACCTCAAAATGAGTGGTTTCAGTGCCAGAATCTTGCCTTAACCTGACCGCTCTTTTCTAAGCAAGTCCTAAAGGACATAAAGATGAAAAGGAGACAAAGAAGCACATTTATGCATTTCAGAATCACAAATTGTACAATTCAACCTGCAGTGCCCTGCCTGGCATTTCAAAGTCAGGGACAGTGAAAGGGACAATCTCTGACTGTTGGCAGAGCCAGTGGCTAAAATCCAGGGTCTGCCCCACAGCAGGTCCCCAGGACACCCCACTGCTCCAGCATTGCTCGGGCTCCCTGTGAGCGTTATCAGGAATAAAGCAGGAACAATTGCTGAGAGCCACATGGAAAGAGTGCCAGCAATCACACTGCAGCTCCTGGGAGGGCTGGAATTAGACACAGCTCCAGTGTTCCCTCTCAGGCACGTCCTTCAGTCCCCCTGAGCTTCCCAAATCCACAGTGCCTGGGCAGCCTGGACGTCCAAAGGATGACTGCAATAATTTTAAGTTCTGTATTAAAGACAAACAAAAGCTCATTGGAGCACCTCACTGAAAAGCAGGCTGCTTTTAACAAAATCACAATAAATTCTTCATTAAAAAGGTGGTTAAAAAAACTATGTGATATCAAATTTCCCCTGCTTCCTTCTCATTTCAGGGAGCTTTTTTTCCCCAGCAGCAAAACTGAAAAGGGAAGAATGTGACAAAAAAAAAAAAAAAAACAACACTTCAAGCAAAATCAACCTATCTGTTCCAAAAATTTACAAGTAAACACCTCATTCATAAATTCCATGAAAAAATACTTTCAATTTTTCTCTTTTGTTAATGAAAAAATACAATTTAAAGGTTTACATTGATCTATGACCAGTAGTTTTCAGGAGCTGAGAAGACTACACACTATACATGTACCTCCTACCCACACCTGAAATGTGATAAACACTTTGCTCAAGTACTAAAAACACTTTGCATTTTTAAAATGGCATTTTGCTTTTCCAAAGATTTTCACACACACCCTCAAGTCCTACCAACGTTTGAAATGGTTCAGTTTTATTTTTGGAAATACAGCGCTACAAAGTGCCCTACAGTGATATCTCTATCCAGATCCTAATGAAGAGTCATCCATAAAACAGAAGTGGCAATAAAGCCACTGAAATCAGACAAGAAGACTGGGGTAGTTAATATGTACATAAATTATTACTCAGTAATTAGCAGGGAGGTGCAAACATAAGCTTGACAAGTATCTGACAGCATAAAATGTAACAGGAGCCTCTGAGAATGAGCAGAAGGAGAAAGATCCTCAAGAAAAAGATGCCTATTTGTAAATCTCAGAGAAAAGTCTGCATCTTTCTGCACCTCCCTATTAATAAGAGAAATGTCAAAGGTCAAATAGGAGAGAAAAAAGAAAGATCAGCTGAGGTCTAGAATGGTTTAGAAGCAGCCAAGCTAAGCAGGCTTGGAATTGTCACCCTGGCATAGAGATGCTCAGGGCAGATACAGCAAAAAAAGGATGCAAGAAAAGGAGGCAAAACTGGGAATTCCAAAGAGAATGAGGCTGTTTGTGCACAGTCTCTTCAGAATGAGAGCTGGGGACATCAAATTAAGGTTCACAACAAAAGGCAGTTTGTCATTAAACCCTGTGTTCATATTAAAAATTGCACATCAAGAAATAGATGGACAGAACCAGCTGAGGGCTGCTAAACACACAGACAAATATCTGCTGGAAGAGTTTGGGGGCTGCCAACTCCTTTTTAAACATTTAGATATATCTGGATATTCAGATTTTATCCTAATTTGCACTGAAGTAGAGCAGAACAAGGAGGCTGACTACTTTAGAAAACTTCATCCCAAGTTCTGACAGGAGCAACAATCCTAATGACTGTTGTCATGTCTTTATCAAAGCATTTGATGTATAGAACTCTTTAGAGTATAAACACCTGCAATTTTTTTACTTAGAGTTCCCACTGGAAACTATGATCTAGATAATGGTAAGAAAAGGATATTTTTCTCTTGAAGTAGAGAAAAATATCTATTTACCTCTCCCCAAAGACATTGCTCTTCTTCCTCTGAGGAACCTAAAGCAACTTGAAATGGTTCTTTATGCTTATAAGTACAGAGAGAAAGATGTTATGCAAGAGCAGACCTATAATTTATCTTGGCTGACTAACCAGTGTGTTTGTTTATCCTCTTTTTCCACTTACACAAGAGTTCTCTGAAGCCCAGAAAATTGCTGCCCTAAGGCAGGCTAGATCTGCACAGCCATGAAAAGTGATACAAAGAGCCACAGCTCAAACCAAAAAAAAAATATAAAATAATAGCCTGAAGTTTAAAGCAACAAAATAATATACAGCCACCTATGCTGTCATCTCCTTCCCTGCTGCAGGAGCACAGGACCTCTGAGCTGTTTCCCCAGTTTGGGCAGAAAATATTCTTCTCCTAGAGAGCTCTGAAAATGCTCAGTGCTAATTAATACATTGAGCTAAAAATGTTCAATGCTAACATCTATACAATGATTCTACAGAATCTTCAAAGGATTGACTAAAAAGGCCATTTGGTGTAGTCAAAAGCCTGAACTTCTTTTGCAGCTTGCAAATTATTAAATAAAAAAGAAATAAAGAACACGCACACAAAAAAACAATATTTGGGAGATTTTACATCTTTCTACAAGGTGATTTTGTTCTTGTGTTTATTCATTGATCTCCCCATCTGCTGCATGGGATTTATTGTATGCACTGTACACCTTATTCCACAATGAGAAAATTAATGACTGCACTGAAAAATTCTTTATGTAAACAGAAAAATAAGTACTAAACCTCAACAGGAATAATTCTGGGTTAAATTTGTTGTTTAACTTCTGTCTTTAGAGGGAAAATGAATGACATCTCACATGTAAGCTCCTCATGGATCCCATCTACCCCGAGTTCCTGCATTTGAGGACCTCCCTCACTGAAAAAGTAGCTCCACTAAGAACCATTAACATTTAGATTATTTCGATTAAAATAAAATAGTTAACCTGAAGATCAATTTGAGAAGAAAAAAAAATCTAAAGAGATGTGAAAATAAAGACAAAATCAATTGGTTTGTTTTTAACATTAAAAATCAATTATAATTGTGTTTTTAACAGATACATTCTGAATCTAGTCACTTCTGTAATCAAAGTTGTCACTGGGAGAGAAACTTTAGAATTTTTGCAAGCAAAAGTAGGACAAGTCCTAGGAAAGCAGTCAACAGCTGTGTCATTTGGTCCCATTTCCATTTCACTGCCTATCAGCCTCAAAGCTAAATTCTATGAGTTTCTTTAAAAAAAATATGAGACAATACAACAAAGAAGAGATTTAAAGAGAGGTTTTAAAAAGCACAATGAAGTAAGTGAAGACATTTACAAGGTCACTGAAAAATTATGAAACCATGGGGAAAATGCATAAAGATATTTGTCTGAGCTTGTAAAATGTAGATTGAGACTGAAAGTGCAGCCTGGGCAGAGAACCTAATGTCAAACTGAAGGAAAAACAGTTAAAAAGGTTTTACCCAGACATGGATGATACAAGCCAGTGGCTGTCTTTAGCCACTTTAACTGGCTAAAAAAGTGATTTTGTTATATTTCCTGCTCTTCCTTTCATAGGGGAATTCCCATCCTGTTTAGTACTACCTTGGGTGTAGTAATGTAATGAAAACTTATTTTGTTGTCTCATCACCTATCTCTTTAGAGACCACCTGGATTTTCTGCAGTGACTTTAAAACATTGATCACTATCATAGCACAAAACTCCTTCTGTTTTTTGGGCTGCCCCTGAGATAGGGAAGTTCTCACACCAGCATTGTCCCCATGGAAAAGCAATGTTAGCAGGAGGAGGAGACACAGCCTGCAGGGCTTTTCCAAACTAAACGAGTCCCTGATTCCATGACACAGTGGAAGAGCCAAGCCAAGAGTGCTGTGATTGCCAGGAGGTGAAAATGGAGCAAACAGGAACCACTTCTTCATGTGGAGGGAGAGCAGAGAAGGGGGAAATTCCTTCAGGCAGAGCAAGAGGCTCAGTGGTGGTACCCAGCTCTGAGCACAGGCTGAGAATCCCACAGGGGCAATCACCTTCCTCTGATTTAGCACGAGAATATTTCACTTCAATTTTTTATACAGAATATTTAGACACCCAACTAAGATATAGGTGAAGAAGCAGATGCAAATATCTCAAGGTGGCTGAAAAGCACAGGAGTGGCAAATATATTGTACCATCCCTCTTCCACTCCTCCCTCTACTCAAATATTGGGTTTTCTTTTGATTTGAGCATTGGAGGTTTGGTAAAAATCGGTGTCATAAACCAGGGGAAAAAAAACCCAAAAAACACATCTCTTTTAAGCCCAAGGACAGCAGGAGATGAGCAGTTGAGATGATCAATGGCTCTTGAACAGGTAGTCTCAGTTTTATTATACAAAATAATTTCAAAGTTGCATTTCTCTGTTCCAGAGTGATAATAACTTTAAAACTTATTTTCCCTTAGATGTGTTACGTGGTCCCTGTGGATATATAATTCCTGGAGTCCCAAAATTTTTGGTTCAAGTGAGAGTCCAGCAGAGACCAGGCCAGTACCAAAGGAAGGGGTCATGTCTGGTTTTCATCTCCCCTGTTGGTGCTTAACAGTTGAGTTGCTTCTGCTGGAAACTCTCCAGTGCTCTGCAAAGAAACTCCCACCACTCTGCATCTGTTGGGTTATTATGAACTGCACAGATTAATTACTGAAAATATATTTCCATGGTTTGAGGCATCAGTGGCTGCAAGAAAAAAATGCCTTTTTGAACTCAATTGCTTTTGTTTCCAGAATGAGCCATATGTGGCTGGCAACGTGCAAAGCTTTGTCCCCAAGATATACGATTTTAACTATGGGCAGCCTCTGGAAAACAGCACCAATAAATGTGTCACAATGAAGTACTCTGTAGAAATGACCATTTATAACATCGTGGCACACTCAGTTCTTCCTGCATCAATCATCTTGTCCTTGCACTTTCACATTTTTTAAGTGCAAAAAGAAGTTGGGAGAGGTTTCTTCCTAGGAGCTGCACTAGCCTGGTCTTGGGTGGAAAACTGTTCACATGGAGCTGGTGCTGGGAGCAACTGAGGAACTTCTGCACAATCCATGGCAAGCCTTGTGGCAGCTGCTGCTGCTTGATTTAATCCATGGCATACTTTTCCTGCCACTGATCTCAGCAAAGCTCCCCTTTGAGGATGTCCTTGCTTTGCTGAATTTTGCTGTTCTAGCATGGCCCTGCCACAGTTACAAGAGAAGCCATAAATAAATCAGTTTAGGCTGGATGGTGGATCCTGATCACCATCTCTGCATGTCCTGGGCAGAGGTGCCCTCCCCCAGGTGCTCTGCTGGCTTACATGAAGAACCCCAGAGCTGTAAAAAACACTTATCCAACCAGATTAACATGCTTATAAACCAGACATATCTGAGATATTAACAAATATCTGGCATTGCAATAGCAGACATCAATATTTCGGGTATGTGTAACAACAACTGAGAACATGGAACAAGGAACCTTCCTTAGACTACATGACAGGGAATATTTATTTCCTTAAAATTTTACTATAGATCTAATGGGATCAGACTCTTCACTGGCCTTTAAACCCTGGAATGCTAAGCAGAACTGATAATAAATAAAAACAGCAATATTTTTTCATGCACATGTTGGGCTTACAGCTGTGGAACACTGTTCTTCTTATTAATAACTAAATCTTGGTCAGCCAGGGTGAGATTATTAAAATGCTTGACATTCAAGCTCCATAAACACTGCTGCATGGCAATTGCCTGGAACAAGGACCCTGAGTGCTGCAACTCTCACCTTCTTCTCTGTTGCATTGCTTGAGAATGTGCAGTGAAAAGCCCACAAGAGGTACAAAAAAAAGGGAAATCTGTGAATAGCAGTGGGTCAGGGATGCTCTATCTGAGCACATCAAAGTCAAAAGGAGAGCAAACAGAGCAAAGCAGCTCCTGGCCGTGGCCTCAGAATCAACATTATTGCTGAGATCCCACCAGAACATTGACTCTGCAAAGAGCTGAGTTTCCACCAGGGTCTGTCAAACACCAAGGACAAATTTCACATCTCCCCAAGCCTGCAGAGTGCTCAAGCCCTCTGGGATCAGCAGGGATATCTGGAGACCCAAGAGAGGGAAAAGAGAAGGCAGGACTGAATCCTGGGAACAGAAAGAAGGCAGGGGACAGATCACCCTGGGAAATGCATTATTTCTGTGTGAAACAGAGACAGAAATAAATTTAGGCACACTGTTAGTCACTGTCAAACCAACATGCCCTACTAGAAAACCTAGAATTTTGTTGAATTTTGTTGAGACCTGAAATAAATAAATAACAAGCATGGCTTTAAGAAACTCCATAAGCTATTCCCCAAATGCTTAAAATATATTTCCCAATACAGAAATGCTCAGCTGTCACTGTAACTTGAATTGAGTGATGTGTGTTGAAGTGTGGTGGTCTGAGAATTTCTCTGATTCCTCAGAATCTGTAATCTACTATATTTGCTGTAAGGTTCCAGTAAATTAAAACACAAACAATTTTGGTGGAGTAGAAAGGAATTTTTGTATCTACTTTACACAATGATGGGATACTTAGTAGGATTGCTAAATAGCAATAACATGATTTAATTGGTTTTGCAACAACTTTTGGAGAAAAAAAAGCCCAGTTAAATGAACACAAGGAAATATTGTTGTGATTTCATCAGCACAGCATCAAGTACTCACTAAAGTTTGTGTGTCCTCGTAAAGTAGATCAAAGAGGGGAGATGCACATAGTTGAAGTATGTTGTCTAAAGTCACAGAGATGTTCAACAAACAAACAAAAGTCAAAGGGGCCCCTCTGGGGTTTTACAGCTTATTCAAAAGAACAGTTCAAAACTCTGTGTGGCCTTTGAAGTGAAGTAAACTCTAAAATGAAGCCAGGTACCTTTTGTGATAACCCCATCCTTTTCTCCCCTAGGAAGGCAGCCAGAGATGCACAAATTGCTCACATATTTGTGTGCTCCAGGTGCTGCCCTCGAGCTCTGCTCCCCTGCCAGCAGCACCACAGGGGCACCAACACCCATGGGCTTGACTTGTCATCCCTAACTAACAACATTTAACGTTTTCTTCTCACTCTGCTCCTTCCCTTTCAATTCATTTTTGCATTGGAGAGAGATTTTTGGCATCCTGCTTTATCTTCCTCGATTTACAGATTTTGGAGAGATGTCAGGAATTCAAACTAGGATGTGTCTAAGGTCCAGCAAAAGCAATTAAATGGTAATAGGCAATTTTAAATACATATAGATAGATTTGGCATTGCCCCAGGTAAGCTGTATAAAAAGCTGAAAAGTTGAAGTTTTCTGCCATTAAATTCCCATCTCATTGCATTCAAAAAGATTTGTATTTCGACAACATCCACGGTGTTTAGACCCAATTTTGTGTAAACTGGTAACACACAGGTTTTGGGAGAAACATTATCCTCAGAGGCCATTACACAGACTTTATCCAGTAGGAGCTGAGGAAATAATAGTTACTGCTGTGGATGTTGTAATTCCAGTTATGAGCTACAGCACAGCAACACCAAAGGGTAAAGCCTGACAGAGCAATAAAGCAAAATGAGTCCATTATCCCAAGAAAAAACATAGCTAATTCCACCCAGATTCTAAACCAGCATTGTCACCATCAACAGCCTCAGGATTTATGCAGACATTTCCATCTCCAAAGCCCTTGATGCACATTAAAGCAGTCAATGCCTGCAGAGCTCCTGTGAGCAAACTTCATTATGGCCAGCACTCCATCTCAAAGAAATTAAGGTATTTTTTTTCCACAGGCTCACCTGCTGGCTGACCCAGGGCTGGCTCCATTCACACCAGAGGGGTCGTGCTACACTGCCATCCCACAGTCATAATCCCCTTCTCCACGGCACAGCACACATCACAGGCTGCACCAGAGGAAAGATTCCCTCCCCTGTAGATAATTCCACAGGTTCTTGTGTGCTATTGCCAGGAGAAATGTCTGACACACCCCATGAATCTGCACCAACAGGAACAACCGTGCTGTGTAAGCAAGACAAGGGAAGAGTGACATCCCCACCCCTGAGAGAGCCCTGAGGCAGTGTTGTATTGTCACTGCTCCTGGCTCAGGCTGGCAGTCAGGGAGGAGATGGAATATTTGTCTCTGAACCAAGTGCACCAAGCAGAGCTGTGAGCCACAGGTACACAGAGCCTGCCCCAAGGTGCAGCTTCCCCCTACCAGGGACATCAGAATCCATGGGCATTGCCCTGCAGGTGGATTACATGTGGTCTGTGTGCACATGGAAAATATAAGAAAGTGGATCTGTTTTTTTTATGGCTTTTTCTTCAGTGCCAGCAGAAACAGTCCCTAGTTTGGGATCAGAGTTCATGCCACATCAACCTCCCCAAATCCACACCCATGGCAGGCTGTAGGGTCTTCCTCTGCTCCTTTTAAAACAGCACATCCTTGATCCCTGCTCCTGTTTGTAGCAGATCATTTGTGTGTGTCCTTGGGCAAGCTGTGAACCAAAGGTTTGGAAGTTGCTCAGTTAAATTGTGGCTCCAGAGCTGAGTGCCCATGCCCTGGTAGCTGGGGCAGCACAGCTGTTGCCATCTTATTGTGAAGCTCCCACACCTCCTTGGTGATTTCTCATGGGCGTCTCCTCACAGCACGACCAACAAACTCCAGCTCTCTCCTCACCCAGCTAAGCCACTCTTTATAGCACTCATCATTATTGGACACAGCTGTGGCCTGTTAAGGGCAGGCCTGTTCCTAATCTTTGGTGATCAGTACAGCTGCAACTCCTCAGGTGTGAGATTGCCTTCTGCACTATCTTTATTTTCTTACATTCCATCCCTCCACACACAGCTTCCCCTGCCCTGTGCTCTCATGGAAACAGGACAGAAACATGTACAAACAGCCCTGAAAGCAAAAAAGGCCACAGCAGCTTCTGTATCAGAAGCACATTGCCCAAACCTTCCTTTCCAGGGCATGGCATTGGCACCTGGAGAACAGAGTGCTGATGATGTAGGCTTTAAGGTGACAAGGTCAGGCAGGAGGAGCAGGCTTGCCTCTAATTTGAGGTTTCAAGGAGGTTAAAGTCTCATTACAACAAGTTAAAATGGTTATTTTGCCCCCTTCTTTCCAGCTCTTCTGTGTGGTGGGTTGACCTTGCCTGGCTGCTGGTGCCCATCAAGCTGCTCTATCATTTCCCTCCTCAGCAAGACAGAGAAAATAAGATGGGGAAAAAAAGATAAAACCCTCATGGTTCAAGAGAAAGGCAGCTTAATAAAACAAAACCAGTGCAGAGGAGCAAAGGAAAACAAAAGATTTATTCTCCACTCCCCAGCAGCAGGCAATGTCTGGCCAATTCCCAGGAAGGAGGGCTGCAGGACCCATAGCAATCGCTCCAGAAGACAAATGTTGCAATAATGAACACACACACACAGCCCTTCTGCCAGCTGCCATTGCTGAGCAGATATCCTGTGATAAGGCACATCCTTTGGTCACTTGGGGTCAGCTGTCCTGCCTGCGTCCCCTCCCAGGACTTTGTCCACCCCCAAGTGAGGAATGTTGACTCTGCTCCCAAACACCGGCGTGTGCTCAGCACCTGCCCAGCTCCCAGCACAGACTGTGAGGGCTGCAGAGGGGAAAATTAACTCCTCTCAGGCAGATCCAGTGTGTTCTGTTCAGCCAAAACCCCATCCAGATCCCCAGGATGAGATAATGAGATAAGCACCAAGCCTCTCCCAAAGTTTGTCAGGACTTTTGTCTGGGAAGCAGAGTCCTGCCCTGGATTTGAAGCTCTATTTGAGATCACAGTGCCTCAAAACAAAAACATTTCAGATTCACATTTGGGGCTGAAATTTGGCTTTGTCATAATAATTCAGAGCAGGTTCCCTCAGGACACAGTCAGTGCTCCCTCATTTCTCCTTTCCTCCTGATTCACTTTCATTCCTCCACAGCCTTTAATTCTTCAATTTTTTCCTGCTCTGGGGACAGCAGGGAAAGAGCATCTCAGGCCTGATTCTTTCCCTACTTTCTTTTACACTGTGCAACCAAACCAACAGCAGCTTGAGGACCTTATAAGACTGAAATAATAATTAAGAAGACTGAAACTATAATTAACAGAAAGAACTAAACACCAAAGTAAGAGGCAGGAAGAATGAATGTTGAACATTACCTTTTTCTAGCCCAAAGACAAACAGATTGATTTTTAGGATTCATCTCATAGTATTTCAAACAGAAGCTTCATTAGTATGAGACATTGATCTAGCAGCCCAAGATGTCTCTATTGTTTGAGTTCTGCTGGCTGAGCCACCTGGGCGCAAAAGCTTATTTCAAAGCTCTGTACTCAGAGGGAAGTCAATATATTGCTTTGCTTCTATAACTTCATATGAGCTTGTGCACTGAAGACAGGGGAAAAAATACTAAGCCTAAAATATTCACAGTGGGCTGCAAAGGATTAACCCCTTCCAAATTCAGGGCAGGAGGGTTAGAGCTTTAAGGATCTTTAAGGTTCCTTCAAACCCAAACCATTCTCTGGCTCTATGATTGATCTAAGGTGTACCCATGAAGAACACTGACATTTTCTGTCTAACTATAGCAAAAAAAAAAAAGTATTAACTGGCTGCAAACTCATCTGACTTCCTACACACATGAATACTTTGGAATTCTAGTAGGCATCCTATAGTTGGTTTTTATAAGGATTATCTGACTAAGAAGTTATATCCAGAAAGAAAACTGCTAAGTCTGGTTTGAGTTGTAATACCTGCCATGATTGATGTCCTGCTGTGATTATTCAGAAAGTCCTCTGCCATGAAATAGATAAAACAATACATAATTACAATTCCTGTTCTGTCTGAAATAAAGCTGCCCTCCAATCCCTCTCACGTAATCCAATTTGTTTCCCTTGAAGCTTTTGTTTTCTGCCCAAATATCCAAATTAATCATCTCCCTTCAAACTTAAAAAAACATTATGAAAATCACCAAAAAGCAGAACCTGAGAAATTTTCCTGCTGGCATTTCATTCTCAAGATAAATTTAGCGAGTCACAAAGTGAAAACCAAATCCACTCTGCTAAACTTTGTGAAATGGGCTCCACAAAATATACAGCAACAAAACTAGAACTACTGCAAATATTTATATATGTGTTCTTCAGGAAAATGTAGTGTAGCTCTCAATTTCACCACATTCATTAAACTTTTTCAACTGATGACAACTGGAGAACAAATGAAACTAAACTATGGCTTAAACTGGAATCAGCCAGGACCCTGACTCTGTATAGTCCACACAGAACTCTCTGGTTAAGAATATTGTGGTTTGGAAAGTTTTTACTAACCCGAGAGGAAATTTCAGTCTTAAATTGATGCAGACTTTTGTTTTCCCACTGCACCAGACTAGAACAGAATAAATTTATGAAATTAATCTCTTTACTTATAAACAGCAATATGAAACAGGAGAAGCTATCAGCAACTCCAAGTTTTATGCATGTTGTTTTCAACCACTCAGGATTGAAAGGAAAATTAATTATGGGACTTTTTCCTTCTGGAAATGCTTTTGTTTGGGGATTTTTTTCTTTTTTTAGCAGTGTAATCATTGCTGTGTCTTTTCTGGGTGTTTGTCTCAAAGGATGGTTGAAGATGAGCAGCATCTAAAGCTCCATGCTGAGCAGCAGCACACCAGGAAGAAATGGAGTATTCAGGACATGAATATTCATCCATTAAATAAGGATGGAAGGGGTATCAAAATCAGCCTCTTACCTGTGGGTCAGGTTTGAGGCACTTGGCAGCACAATTTTGGGAAACAAACAGTGATGCTGCTTGGTAGAGACACAGAGACCTTCTGTCTCTCCCAGAGCCCATCTGGCATCTCCCACAAGCCCTGAATTCACTCACCCAACACAAACAAGTGAATAAGCCCTGTGTGTTTAATACTCCACAGAATTTCATCTTAAAGGGAGCTGGGGAAAAAAAAATAGGAAGGAAGGAATCAGTCTGGCTATTTGTACAACAGACTACACACTGTTTCCTCTTGGTCAGGGCTAATTCCATGCACTGATATTATTTGCATGCTTTGCTGATTGGCATTGGAAGAGAGACATTATCTCATAGAAATTGAAAACAAGCAAATGAATATGGGCATTTTATCACCATAAAATAGAATAAATTCAAGTGGTTTATTCAGATGAATACTATTATTCTGTCAGTCCCACCTCAGTGACTAAATACTGTTATTTGGGAAGAAATACATACACAACTTGGTCAACAAGCCAGGATTCCTTTAGAAGAAAAGAAAAAACAAAAAAAAAACAACCTAGATTTTATTTTTTTCCTCCCTTTTCCCTGAGTGGTAAACAAATGAGCTGTGAATTCAGCTGCAGAAATAAACCTTGCTAATGTATGAGGTCACCTAATCTGAGGATGCATTTAGTCAGAGGTGTCTGACAGTCAGATCAATGCATTGATGCCCTTCTCACTCAATATTTAGGAGTGTTGAGACACCGTGTGTCATTAAAGGCCCATTTCCAAATGCCATGAGAGCTGCACCACAAGACTAAGGAACAAATCTTATTTATTAAAACCCTCAGCTGCTCAAACCAGATTGCTCTGTAAGGCTCTTTTAAGGAATTAAAGTTTCAGTCTTGGGACTCTCAAGAACAGCTTGTTTGAGAGGTTGTACGCCTTTACAAGATGAAATCATCTCCAGGATCACAGATTAACACTCCACTAACCCTCCTGTGAGGCCTCTGGCACCTCTCAGCATCACCCAGAGGCATGGGGTTTACAGACATTATTTGACTTTAAAGTTTGGGATTTTTTTTTTAACTCTATTGGCACAAGACTGGTCCATGCAATTTTGTACAAGATGATTCTTAAAACATAAGTGCAGTAATCCTATCCCAGCTGTTCCTGAAGGTCAACCATCATAAAGAACTGGATAAAGTCAAGTTGTTATGCTCATGAAAGTGTAAAGAGAAATTAAGTAGAAGATCTGGTTATGCAGGAGAAAATTTGGGGTTTTAACACAACAAAAATATAATAAATAATAAAAAAATACAAAAAATATATCTTGAAGTGCATAAACAAGTAGTTTGGCTCAGGTTAGCAAAATTTTATTACACACCATGCAAAAGGCAGCTTAGCTGAGGTACTTGGCAGGTCTGAGGCAGTTTCATAGGTAAAATAACTCACAACTCATTCCTCCAGTATTAAAACTGATCTGCACTTGTAGCTTTTCTTTGTACCACTATAAAACATAATAGAATTTCCCCTTGACTTATTCCCATATCACCATCATTAAGTGATTACACTTAAAACATCAGAGAAAGAACATTCAACATCATAGCCAAAGCTCCTCTATGATATTTATTTGTTATTTGCTATGCAACATCAACTATAATTTGAGTCATCATCATTCTTCTTCAACAAGGAGGCAATTTACTGACAGCAAATGAGCTGGGACTAACATGTTTCTAGTGCATATATCCAAGTCATCAATACTGTTTCCTATGGTACAGAAAGCAAAAACCAAAAAAGAAATCCCCCAAAAAAAAGCCAACTCCCCCCAAAACAAAAAAAAAAAACCCAACAAAAAACCCAAAAAAAACCCCACAAAAAAACCCCAAGCAACAAAAAAATCCCAAAAATCCCCAAAAAAACCTCCCAAAAAGAAAACAAAAAAGCAAAAAAAAAAAAACCACAACAAGAAACCAAAACAAACAAATAACCAAAAATAAAACCAAACCATAACAACAAAAAAACCCAAAAAAACACCCCCCCCCAAAAAACCAAAAAATGACAACAACAAAAACCACCAAAAATTAATTAAATTAATTATTGGACTGTTATAATTCTCAGCTCAGAAGTGGGTACATGAGAGAAGTCAGAATCCAAAGTGTTGGGCACAGCCTGGCATTGACAGCCTGCTGCTCTGCTTTGTGCTCACTGTTTGTCACAGGATCACAGGCCAGTGTGAATTTAATGAGCCCCAACCTCATTCAATCCAACCTCAATTTAATGAGCCTCCCACACTCCCCAGAAGAGGCCAGAGATCCTCTACAGGGTCAGATTTTCCCATTCTGCATTGGGCCACACAACTCTTATCACTTGGTTTCTAAAGTTTTTTGTTCTTTTCTCTTAGTTTACAACTTCCAAAAAAAAAAAAAAACCACCTACCAAAAAAAAGAAACAAAACAGTTTCAAGGAGCTGAAGCTCTAAATCTCATATTTAATGGAAAGCTGGCCAAATTTATACTTCAAATCTCCTTAGAAATCCTAGGCTACACGTTATTTATTTCCAGAACTCCGCTCTACTTTCTGTTACTTGAGTCCATCCTTCCCTGGAATTTCTGATGCAGCTGCAGGGAACTGGAGGAAGAGGAGTGGAGATCTGGAGGGTGAGTGGGCAAAGCTGCTGAGCAGGGTCTGGGGGCTCCTGCACCTAGAGGGGCAGGTTGGAGAACCAAATATGTGATCATGGTCTGTCAGACTAAGCCTTCTCTGACCCACAGAGGTGTTTTAAAAACTTCTATTCCATTTTCAGTCTCATGAGAAGGGTGAGACAATACAGATGTTATAATTCACACCATCACAATCAGAAGCTAATTATTTCTTAATTAAAATACATTATAAGTGTTTCTTGGCCTATCAGCTTTTGCCACACCATGCTGTAAATGCCTTAAAGCCAATCACCTAAAATTACCCTTTTTGGGTCCTACTACAATGTGTCTTTCAAAATTCTATTTCTCCAAAGTATCTAGTCTTATTTGCAAGGGCATCCTTTGAAATTTGTTTGTAGCTCCATTTCTCTCTCAACCATGTCTGTCCCATTCCATGGCATTTCTAAGCCAGCATTCCTTGTCTCAAGGTTTGCATACAGATGCACACACTGTGTGAGACTTCTGGCAGGCTTTGAGAACTTTGTACAATTCCATTTCCCACGTTGGTCATGTCTGATGACAGCTCAGCTCATCAGCTCCCTCTGAGCTCAGCTGGGTGAATCCACAGGGATGTCCCAGAGCTCTCCTGGTGCTCCAGGCTCTGCATTTCCAGCCACAGAAGCTCCTGAGCTGGGAGAGGCAGAGGCTTTGGGACCCTGCCTGGACCTGGGGCCACCACAAGCCACACAAAGGTTCAAGTGCCACCATTTTCTGGCTCTGTCACTTCCCTGTCACATCCCCTCAGACTTTTTCCTAAAGCACAGCTTGCCTGTGTTCTCTATAAATCTGAAGCCCTTTGGGGCAGATATTTTTCTAATTGCCTGTTTGTACTGGCAGAGGCCTCAGCTGGATTCTCCAGAGCCTAAAAATCTCAATTCCAGGGCTGCCTTTTTCTGCCTCAAGCACTGTGTTTTTCTTTTAAGTCAGTGAACATTTTAGAACATGAATCTGGAAATCTAAATATTGCTTTATAATAAAAGTGTTTATGTTTTTAATTCTTCCTTCTCTCTGTATAATGAAATTACAAAACAGGAATCTTTCATAATAAAATTTGATGTAGATATGCCTGGAAAATGAAATCAGAAGGCAGCAGCGATGGGAAAAGCTGCCATCAATCACTGCAGGCAGACAGAGGCAGAAAATTCAGTAATTTGATAAAAGCTGCAGTAGAAAAATCAGGAAAAACATTATGATGCCAGTAACTGCATATTTAGCATCAGATCTGCCCTGCACATCAGGCTCCTGAGTGATGGCTACAGCAGAAACTGCACTGAAGTCAGGCTGCAGCTGCTTATTTAGGGCTGAGTTGGTCTTGTCCTTAGTCCCACTGCCTGCAGACAGTGACCCAGGGCTTTTCTGTCACCCCCTTCCTTCCACAGCCCCCAGAAATAATCCAGGGGGAGAGGCACAAGCAGATGAAGCTTCCCCCCACCTCATTCCTGATGAGCTGACTTCCCAAGGGTCAGGTTTGCTCCCCTGACTATGGAGATGCTTCACATTGGAAACCAGATTTTAGAGCTGGTGTTTCAGGCAGAAGTTTCCTCCAAACATTAACTTCACTGAAGTCTTAAACTGATAAAATTTATGGAATTTACCCTACATAAACACCATCATTCACCTCCTCAGCATTTATAGAGCAGGAGAGTTGAGGTGCCCGCCTCTCCCCTGTTCCACAAGGAGCATCTGAAGCAGCTCCTGCTCCAGCAGAAGTCTTGGGTCAGAACAGAAACTCTGGTTTTTTATAAATTTGCATTCATTAACTCTTGCATAAGACTGCCTGCACATTTTTTTTTAGAGACTGGGAGAGGTGCAATGCAAAAATTGCTCTAAAAGCCCGAATTTCTCTAGCTGCCTTCAAACACAAAACCACAACCTGCCTAAAAGCTTCACAGCCTTCTTGCATTAATGGAAGAGATAGAAATTATCACTAATTTCAGCCCCAAATTTGGAACTTATAAAAAACCAAAGAAACAGTCATAAGTCATGGTTTAGACAGACAAGAAGATTCTTGTTGGGGTTTTCAGTTCTGTTTGCAGGTTGTGGGGGTTCTTTCAAAAAGAAAGGATAAAGACTAATTTACGTTTTTATAACAAGACTAAGAAAACACTAGCATAAAACACCAAAAAATTAAACACAAATTATTTTAAGGCAAACTCAAACTCTAGTGTTTTTAATTCTAATTTACCCTAGTGAATAATGGCAAAGCCTACCAAAAGACAGCCTCAGAAAAGCCTCCATGAATAATCCTGTCAACCAGAAGTATTCAAAAATCTAAGCATCAAACCAGAAAATATTTTGCTGCCATTTCTTGTGAATTCAGGCAGCTGAAAATCCTTTTATTGAAAGATAAAATACTCATAAAACATATCACAGATCTTCAGACAAAAAAAGTCAGTCATAAGTTATGATTACACTTTTTTTTCCTCTCTCCAAGGATCTCTGCAACTCTTATTTCCAGACTTCTTTCTTTCAGTGAAAGAGAGAAAAAATATGTTGGGAAAGGACTGGGTTTTTGGAAGAGAAAAATTGCTTTTATTGTCAGTAAAAAAAAACCAACTAAGGTTATAGGTAATCCCCTAGGAGGGCACTCCTGAAGCTTTAAGTCAGCAAATGTGAAAGACAAAATATTCTTGTGGAAAAAAGTTATCCTATAAAAAAGTTATCACTCCATTAAAGGCCATCAGTCACAACTTGCTAATTTGGGCAGCACCAACACATTGGAGCAACTTCTCTTTGCCACAGGCAGGGCTGAACCTCTGATCTAGCAATGAAACAGCCCCTCATGTCATGCTGCTGCAAGAATTTAACATTTAGCCACCCCTCATGACAAAGGGGATCTTAATACCACCTTTGTTCTTTTTAATTGAAAAGATATTTCACATTAAAGGGAAAAACCCACTATGGTTTATCTGATATAAATAAATATGGAACTGGGAAGTTCAGTGATGTAAACTGAGGTCTTTAAAATAAACAAAACAATAAATAAGCTAACTCAGTCACTCCATAAAGAAATCTTTCAGACCTGATTTCAGCAGGAGGCAAGTAAAAGAAACCAACTAGAAAGATATTACAGGAGATTTTGCTTCACAGAGGAAGCAAATTTGCATTTTACAGCTGTTTATGTGTATTTGTGATACATTTAATATGCTGTGACCTTCAGAAGTAATAAAATTTGAGTTTTCATCCCATCAGCTGCTATTTGGCATGCTGCAGGTTGCTGAGGCAGGCCATCACTCCAAAGTGGGAAGCAATAAACTTGTTGGACTTATTTCCCTGAAGCACTCTGACTCCTGGCTGACACTTGGAGCAGTCCTAACTAATTATAAATGCTCCATAAAAATGAGACTTGGGCAAGAGTGACTTTTTAACAAAGTATTCTCTGAATGGCTTGGCAGAAATACATCATTTCCCCTTAACTGCTTGGAGATATCTTTAGGTGAAATCAGGTGAGTTACCTCTAGTTTTTCTACTGTAAAGTTTGCAATAACAAGGAACAATATTGCTGCTCATGTCTGCAAATAAAAATACAGGGCAAAATTGTCATTGCTTAAGTCCATGAACAACAATAAGAATGGGATGACAAGTGAAAAAATAGCATTGCAAGTAGTGTTTCATGATAATCTTTTTTTAATTGCATTTGTACCATCTTGGCCCAGAGTGGTACTGTTAAATTTCCTGTGATTTAAATTACAGCCTTGTGGAATTTGTTGGATATTTATAGGTTATAAAGGTTTTGCACAGTGGGTGTAAAAGGCAATGCCTTTCCAGCACAGAGCAGGCACAGCAGAAAAGTTGACCACATTTATCAGAACAAGGCATAAGTCATGACTGAACACAGCAGACTCTTTGAAGGAGCAAATTATTTCTTAAATTTGCTTTATTTATAAGGATTCCCTAGATAAGAAAACTGTTTCTACTCTTTCTCCATAAGACACCAGGTGCAGCACATAAGAAGAAACAATTGCTGAGTCTGAACAATCTGGCTGGATCAGCAATGTAAAAAGACATTGATAAACTAGTCAGGGATAGAGTAACCAACTGTTTTGCTGGAAATTCCCCAATAAAACATGGAACTAACTCAGTCTGCTCATCCCATCAGGCTCCCCCAGCCCCACAGTGGGAGCTGAAATCTCTCCCTGATAGCTCAGCACCGTGTTCCAAAGTGTGGCAATTATGCTTCCCACACAGCTATTTGGTTATTTACATCTATTTGTACAGAATCACAGCAAAAACTGAGCTGTGGTTCCTGTTGTTTCAGCAGAGACTGAGTCTTTAGTTTGTACCACTTTTACCATAGTTAGATCACTTTTAAGTTCAAAATCCTTTCAATATCTTTTCTTTAAAAGAATGGACAGTACTCCTTACAGGAATTGTATTTCTCCCTTGTCACATCCTTGTCAGCTCTAATTTAATCAAGGGAATTTAACCTCTCCATAAAGGCAGAAATATCGTGGTCTCTTTTACCCTGGTGGAATTTTTCTCCAGTTTCTAAGAACACACTCCTATTTTTTAAGCTGCAACACAATAACCTGGCAACTTCACTCAACAAACAAAAATTGGTGCTTCATTAAACAGTGCTGTGTGTTTTGATCAAGACCATTCAACAACAGATAAATTTCACACACCCATTGCAGTAAGGTGGAAAAATTATAGAAGAAAAGCCTCACAAAACCAGGCCTGCTCTGTGAGAACAGTGGCTGGCCTGTCAAACCAGCACTTTGCAAGCTGCCATGTGAAAGCAATCCTGGTGTGAACAGTTTGTTAGCACAGCAATCTATTCCCGGGTGAAAAACAACTTGCACCTGCATAAACATTAAATCTATCCCATAAAACCAGTGAAGAAAATATGTAAACAATTTAAGAATAGAGAGATTTGATGGACAAGTGAAATACTTTTTTACTAACCAATAAAGTAATTAGTAAGAAAGCTGCTAACCACTTAGAGTCACACACCAGGTCTGTAAAATTAGTTATGGGAATAAAAATTATATGCATAAAAATTATGTAAAAAAATGAGTTATGTGAATAAAGAATGGTCTTCCTCCTGCATGAAGAAAGTGGAGTCTCACATGGTTTATTCCAATACACACATTATGTTAAAATACTTTCAAGGCCATAGGGCAAAGAATAAATTGCAAGATGCTCAAAAAAGCCCCAGAAGGGCTCAGCGAGCCCAGCTGTGGCTGCTGGTGCTGTGCTTGTTCTTCCATAGCTTCACTGAGCAACCCTGAGGAGCACATCTTTCTCTCCCCCACTTCCCAAAGATGACATTCTTGAAAGTGCATAAAAAGTGAAGGCAAGAACACTGAGCAACAGGTCCCTCTGTGGCCTCAGAGGCTCCCTCTCAGCAGCATTAAACTCTGTACCAGATCAGGATTTGCTCACTGAGTCCCTCAAAGGAGTCAGTTTTCTCTCTCAGGCCATCACCAGGTGTGGAGGGCAAAGCCCAGGGGCAGCAGTGAGGTAGGAGGGGGTTAAAAGCAGGAGGGGCAAGAGGAAAAGCAGGAAACTCTGCTGGCACCAAGATAACTGGGAGGTGTTCCCAGGACAAAGAAACTCTGCTGGCACCAAGATAACTGGGAGGTGTTCCCAGGACAAAGCACCCTCAACTGCTCCTCATAAGTTGTGTTTTCTTCTAGACCCTCTCCCAGCTTCATCACTCTTCTCTGGACAGCTCCAGCTTCCTTGAAAGTCTTTGAAAAAACATCCTCCTAAAAACAAGCATCCTCCTTTTTAAAAATAGCAATTATCTCTATTTAAAAAAATTAAAAACGCTCCTGAGTCACCAACTGTACATTTCTGGTTAGTCAGAGAGCACAGCCCTGAATTTCATGCTCCTTTCTGTCAAATTTATGCCCACTGACAAAGCTCCAGGCAGGGCACAAAACCTTCCTATTCCCAAGTTAATCCATAAAAATTCCTTTAAACAAAACTTCAACCCTCCAAGCAAGTTCCCTCTGATCTGAGCTTTGTGTCAGGCAGGCACAGCATTTCTGATCCTCCATCCCTGATTGCAAAGCCAGGTTTATCATATCATCAAGGCACAGCTCAGCTGCTGCTAAGCCTTCCCTGCATGCAGCTGCCTGAAGTCTGGCTGCTGATGAAAACATGGTTTGAGTTCCAATTTTTACCTCTTTGATCCCCATTTTGTCCAGAAATCAATTTTCAGCACTAAAATGCTCCCATCTCAGACGTGAGCTGCCTGAATAAGGCAGCAGATAGATCTGTAACCATTTTCAGATCTTTTGTTTTTTCCCCCCTCATGACCAGGCACATGAAATTTTAAAATAGGAAAGCAATAGTGATTGTTTTGTTCCAGGAGTTGCTTTTACATTTGAATTTCCCAGAGGTCTGATGGATTATAGCAGATGCCAAGAGGAGGTTGAATAGTTTTATTCCTATAATCCACACTCATTCTTTTGTCACATTTGTGTTGGCAGCACTCCCCTGGTACATTATCCAGCCTCTACATTAATATTGCAAAGAAATCATTTCTACAAAGTCTGAACTTCTTGCTGTTGCAACTTTTGCTTTATTTTACTTAGAGGAGAAGGTATAAACTGTGACTCTGTCAGGATTACTTCATGAACCTCTGGCACAGGTTGCCCAGAGAGGGGCTGGATGCCCTGGCAGTGTCTGAGGTCAGGTCCTGGTCTAGTTGAAGATGTCCCTGCTGATTGCAGGGGGTTGGATGAGGTGACTTTAAAGGTCCCTTTAAGTCAAACTACTTTGTGATTCTCACTCCCTGAGCTGGAGACTCTCCTGATACCTCTGGACCTCTCACACGTGTGGGCTCCCAGCTCTGAATGCTCTCAGCCTTTCACAACCCTGTTGGGCCAAAATTTATTCTCCTCTGAGCCCAGTAGTGGCTGCAGATCCCAGGAGGCTCCATTTCAACCAATCCATGCACAACCACTTCTATTTCAGATATAAAGTGTGTATTCAGTCTTTTTCCACACTGACAAAGGGATCTCAGTGTCAACCACAACTTCCTTGGGTACCCAAGCCAAGACAATCAAATCAGAGGAGCACATTTCATCAGCAAAACCCAGCAGCAGGCAGAGCTAATTAATCACTGCAAAGACATTTTCTCTTAGTCTGGCTGCTGAATTCTCTCACACAACCTCAAAGCCCATGCACAACCCTTCCAAGACCGATGACCTTCCAGTTTCTGTGACACAAGAGGTGTCCTTCCTTCTGCAGGAGCTCTCCACTGCTCCAAGACCGGCATTGAAAAACTGATAAATGGCTTTTCACTGGGCAGGAGATGAATAATGAGGGTTCACAGGGGAAAAAAAAATCAAAGCACAGCCCCAAAAGGACCTCAGAGAAGCTACAGGTCCCCTTGCTTCCTGGAGAAGCCACTGAACTGCAGAACAAACTTTTCTACACCTCTAAGTGACTTACCAAGAATACATGGCTAATATTGAGTTATCAGTGAGTAATTAATCTGCATATCTCTGCATGGGAGTGCCTTAATTCTGGAAGCTGTTCTATGGCATAAACCCCCCTCTGCTGGAATCCAAAACGCAGGAAACTCTCAGAGCTTTGGGCCTGTAAGGCAAAGCTTAGAATTAAACACAGGATTTGATCCGAGACCTTGGAAAAGGCTTCCAAATTTAGGTGCTAGAAGCAAAAATGTGGATTTATAGTTTAAAGCAGAGACATCTTAAGCTAAGTAAAGCTTAGCTTAGAGTTTTAGAGTTTAAGATACAGAAAAAATAATAGTTACAGAGGTAAACCAGGAGATTAGAATGAAGCACTGTAGGTTTGTGTCATAACAATTAAATAAAAATATCACACTGTAGCATGGGTCCATAAGAAGAAATACCTAAGGATTGGGCCAAAAATATAAATGTCCTTGTTGGCAGTGTTTTATTGGTCAATAAATCCTTAAAAGGTCTTGTAACTAAGGGTCTTGTGACCTTCTAAACCATGTGGTAAAGATGTGAGCCAAACTCACCCTTCCTGTCTACGCAGAAGAAAATAAACCACATCATCAAAAACAACTCAGAGGTCCCATCTCTAACTCATTCAAAATTCCTTCCAAAATTCCCCAGAAGTGAATTATCACACTTCTCATTTCAAATATACAGGTGAGCCCTCTGCAGCCAGTCTAACAACACACTCCCATTTTTAAGTCAGTTTGCAGTGGGAATTTGAAGTCTTGAAGGTCATATTGACACTCACTGCCTGCTGGATTATCCTCAACAAGAGAGGGACAAAAGGAGGAACTGGAAAAAATCTGTGAACAAATGCTACAGTGGCCACTGGAGACGAGAAACAGGTGTTTAGGGGATTCCCTTCCCTTCTGCAGGTGTTTCTGGGTCAGAGTCCTGAATTACAGCTCTTTCTTTGCTCTCAGATGAGAGCAGCATCCCCGAGGAGAAACTGGACCACTGTGTTCTCTTTCTGCCTCCTGGAAGGGGAGAAGGATGTGCTGAAGAACATAATTTCAAGCCTCTCTCACTGGTTTGTTATTCAGGACCTGAGCTGTGCCATGCAGGGTCTCTCAGCAGAGCTGCATTGAAAGGGAACCTCTGGAAATACCCCACTGCCAGCTCAACACCTGTACACACAAAGGGAGCTTGGAGTCATTGGAGGGAAATTGTACATAAATGCCATGGAGATTGGAGCAATATGTTTCTATTTGCATGTGTGTGCTTTATTTTTTGAAACAAGAATCTACAGGGCAGAACAAATGCATCGTGCGCCGAAGCCAGCTCAAAAACTGTCAGCAATTAGTTTTCTTCAATAGAAATGATGGGTTTTTTCTGTGACAATGAAGCCCTGGGACTATTCTGCCTCCCAGCAGATTGCAGTGCAGCCCATCTGTAAATTCCCCAAAGCACCAGGACGTCTGGCTGTGCATGGTACTGCAATCAGGATGGGGAATGCTCTGAATGCCTGAGTCTACCTTCAGCCATCTGGAGTCCTTCTTTATTAAATTATTTCTAGTGTTATGCAGTCTCCTGCTAATTAATTTAAGGGATAAATTAGATTTCTCCCACTTCCAGAAAACTGGCATTCTTCAATTTAGTGGCAACTTGAAAAAGACAGACAAAGTAATAATTATATTGAGTATATTGATATAAAAATGCAAGGCTGTTAACTTAAACACCAAACACACACCACCCACTGAGCAAGAGCTTCCATTTCTGATCACTGGCTTTGCTGGGAGAAAGGAGATGATCCAGTTCTGTCCATTGTTAGGAAGGGGCTCTAATGCAGAGCTGGGCACAAAGCAAGATCCAGAGAAGAGCAAAACTGCCAAGCCAGCATCCCTTATCACACATGGCCTGCAGATACAGAGGATACAGAACCCTGAAAGGGGCATCAACCAGCTGCTCCCATTTCCAGAAACACAATGAGATCACAGAGAGGCCTGTAAACCCATTTATACCTGTGGGTTTAATGCTGCAGTCACTAGTACCCCAAATAAAACCTGGAGATATTGCATATTTGGGGCTGCTCTTTGCCCCAAAGGTCTGTAGGATTGTGGTTGGAGCAGTTGATAAACGAGGAACAGGTGTAGGGGTTTTAGGGAGGTTCGTAACTGTCTATGTTTTTTTCCTTTATTTCTTTTTAACAGAAGCTTGAATTGCATTTAATCAGAAAAGGGGTGATCACATAATTACTCCACAGCATGGATGTGCCATTATAGGCTATTTTTTTTTTCCCTTTTAATTTCAGCCAGTGATTTGAAGCATTAATAACCTTCCTAATTTTTTCTAACTAATGTAAGCACAGATGCTAATCTTACTTACATAAGCAGCTCCTCACATCACTGTTTTCCAGGGACTAAATAAAGTTCAGCAAATTCATTAGACTCTGCAAGGGAATTGGTGAATCTGCCTGGGAACATTTGATCATTCCCAAGTGCACCCCAGTTCCACCACTGAGCCCTGTCTGAGCCAGTGTCCAAACTGGTCTGTTTGGTTCTAATTTGGAGACCTCTCATGGAGGATGATATTCCTCTGAGGAATTCTGTTCCAAACCCCCAGAAATATATTTACCAATAACTATCCAATCCTAAAGTTCAACTAATTATGGACAATTAATTATCAATAAGTAGCTATAAAACCCAGGACTAGACCTAGTCAAGTTGCCTGCACAGGATTGCATCACTACACACTCTCTAAAGAAATTAGGTCATGTATTCTGCCATAAATTTTAATTACTTCTTAATGAAACTAAACTTGCTCATTACAGCAAACATCCCAAGACCAATCCCTTATTAAATTATTTTCATATGGATACAGTTTGAGAAAAAACAATTTTATTGGGAATTGCCTCATATTCTCCACTGGTAAGCTACAAGAATTGAGAGAACATTACTAAAAGGATTTCAAAAGATTTAATAAAAAGTCATTTAATAGTAGATGGGTGTGAGAATTAAAACAATCTACTAATTACACAATTTATCTTGCACTGCCTCCTATAGGGAGGAAGAACATCTGGAAGTAAAAAGAATTAGATCTGGTTTTCAATAGAAAAGAGCACAGTGAAATGTTGGATACTCTCCTAGCAGAACTCCAGGCTTAATTCTCCCTAAAACCACCAGAACATCACCTTGGCATCTTCATGGCAGAAGAACCATTGGGGTAGGAAAAAGGATGCCTGCAGGCCATTGTCTGTTTTTTCCAGATTGAATTAAATGAAGAAAACTCTCCCAACCCTTTATGAGGCTGCATGAGGAAAAAAAAAAAAACCAAAAAAAAAACCAAAAAAAAAAAACAAAAAAAAAAAAAAAAAAAACCAAAAAAAACCAAAAAAAAAACCAAAAAAAAAAAAACCAAAAAAAACCCCACCAAACTTCTAATCTAACATATTTCTGCCCTCAAACCTAATTTATAGTTTGGACTGACTCATGGGGCTTTATGGGCCTTTTTGAAGAAATACACTAAGACCAAAAAACTAGCAAGGCTAGTTTTAATTCAAATTAATACTATGAAATATGCCTAAATACACACAGGTGATTGGAAAAGAAAAAATACATGGCTCACTACTCAGACTCAAATGGCTCAAAACCAGGACAACCTAAAGAACACCCCTGAAAGCCACAATCCTGTGGCAGGCTGAATCAGAGGCAGTACTTCCAAGAACTCCAGAAGAACAGGATTAAAGCCGTGGCAATTCTGATAAGTTACTTTCATCTTTTACTTCCTACAGATATAATCACACAACATTATAGTCACAGACACTTAAACACAGCAATTACAGAGCAATCACTCTTCACCACCCATTTATAAGTAGTTTAGGTTCCAGAAATCACAAATGTAGCTTTGTCTGGGGTATTTTTTAGGTAAAACTAAAGAAAGGTAAGCAGAATGGAAGCAATTCTTCAGAAATTGAAAAAATATTAGTTCAGAAGTGCCATAAGTGTTGTTCCAGGTGCACCAGACCAGACAGATTTGTGTTGCAGTGCTCCATGGCACAGAACCCTTCCCAGTTCCCTCAGTGCCACCCCATTTCCACCACAAATATGGAATAAAATATTGAGCCACATCCCAACAATACTCTTTGCATTATATTAGACTGATTTCACCAGCAATCCTTTTCCTCTTCAATCCTTTTTACTCATTGTGGTAAATGCCAGACCTCATTCACTCACTGCCAAGCTTGTCTCAGCCACCCTCTGCAGCATCCCAGGAGCTCCAGCAGCTCTCAAGCTCTCTTGGATCTCTGCTGTGAGCACAGCCAGGGCTGAACCAGCTGCACTTGTGAGCCCCTGTGGCCACCCAGGGCTGCAGAGATTGATCCAATGCTCCTGGGCTGCAGCAGCACCTCTCACTGTGCCACACAGAAACACAGCAGAAACCACCAGACAGCTTCTCAAAAGCTCAACCAAAAGAGTAATCCAGGTGTATTAGGGCCCTCTTTTCACCCACTTCCATGATGAGTTATGCAATTATCTGATTTCTGTGCACAATGTAAAAATAACACCTGAATTTTCTCTTGGCTTGCTGGGCACTATGGAAAGCTGCACTGGCATGAGCAATGTGCTTCCAACCATGAGCACACCAAATTAAAAGGTGCAGTCTATGGATAAACAGCTCATTAAAAGACCAGTGTTTGCTACACCCAAAAAAAAAAAAGGGCCTAGAATGAGATTTTTGTTATCAACCACTGGCACTGAGCCAGGACTATGGGATCTCTAAGGTTCCTTCCAACACAAACCATTCTGTGATTCTGTAATAGGGGAGGAATGGACAGAGGGAAGAGGTGGTTTCTAAGCTGTTTTGCTGACAGCAGTGCCTGCACAGCCCCAGCATCACCCACACCTGTGACAGCCCCACCTTGCCTTTACACATCTGGGCCTTATTTTCATTTGCACAAGTTATAACCAGATAGGACACAATCACTGTGTTCTCTTGAGCATCAAGACACATAAAGGACATTTGCAAAGCACCAGCAGAGCTTCAGATGAGAGGTTTCATTGCCAGGAAAAGTGCTGGTGATGGAACCCTGGAGGAGATCTTCTCAAACTCAGCCCTGGCGTGCATGACAGCCCCTGAGGGAAGTTAATACAGAGCCCAACAATTAAAGAAATTCATCACCCTCCCATCTCATGCCAGCTTTTTACCTTAATACAATGCATAAGGAAGACCAAGGAAAGTAGAGAAACCGAGGAATGGTTTTGACAAAGGTTCCCTTTCAAGCCCTGTCAGGTGATATTTCTCACAGATTATTAATAATATTCTCTGTGATATTACTCACAGACTCTGCAGCTTGCAAACATCCAACATTTAAGGCTGCAACCCAGGGGCACAGGCTCAGCAGCTGCAGGCTGGGAGATGCCTGAGCTGGGAACAGAAGCTGGAGCAGCTGGAATCCATCCAGGAGCTGGAATCCATTCTGTGCCCTGCTGCACCAACACCTTCCACTGTGGGACCCAGGTGCCCCTGGAGGGCAGCACAGTGCACAGAGCAGAGCAAAGAGCACCAAAAGCAGGGGCTCAGAGGTGATCACAGGCTCCATCAGGCACCACTTTCAGAGCAGCTCCCTCCATCCCTGTCCTTGACCTGTGACAAAAGGCAGCTGAGGCACACAGGGCATCCCAGTCCCTGGGAGCTGGTCACTCCACCTGATTTATTGCCCTGGCCATAAATAGAGAATGAGCTTTTACTTCAGTTTTTAATTTGTTTATTGCTTCTCAGAAGCCTCACAAAGAGAAGCAAGCCATGAGTCCATGCTTTCTAAACCTCTCAGTTCACATGGTGAGAGAAAAGCAAAGAAACAGTGGGAAGAATGTTACAGCAAAATCCATGAAGATCTAAACTACACCTGAACTTCAGCTCCAGACCCATCCCTGCCTGGCCTTGCCATCAAGAAAGAGCCCATGGTTTGTAACTGCAGAGTTATTCCCACTTTCCTAAGACAGCAGAAAATTCATGTGTAAAATATTTGGACACAATTCATTGTGCAGAGCCACAAGCCCAACTACAGGAACCCAGCCTGTCCCAGGGACTGGCCAGCAGCAGCCCAACAAGTGCTCTGACAACACCAACAAGGCAGAAAACACCCCACCAACTTCCTCAAAGCACATTGAAAATTTTTTTTTTTCCATAAAATTGAGAAAAAAAACAGATAAGAGCAGCACTGACCTCTCCTGACCTGAGCCATTCCCCCTTCCTGCTCCTTCCATGTGTGCAGCCACCCCTCTGCTTGTCTAAAAGTCTTTTATAGAAGCTGTGGTGGATCAGGGACAATTGCTGATTAATAAATGTCACCTGGCCAGCAGATCAGCCACACCAGATAAGCACCAGCTGGAGGGGACAGTGTTCTGTCTCAGAGTTTGATTATTTTTATATTCCTGTGGTTTGGCTTTTGTTTTTGGAGTTGGAAGGTCCTCTTATGTCAGATACCTCATCCCTTATAGTTACAGGTTCTGTATGTTTGAATCAAGTTTATTAAATTTACAATGCTATTTCCTCTCAGAAATAGTGGCCTTACAGTGGAAATGAAACTCCTAAACTCTGATGTCACAAACTGAAGGGTGACAGCACTGAGGCAGCAGCACCACTTTTGTACTTCATGAAAGTCTAATGTTTTGCTCTATTTTGACCAATAAATAGGAGTTATTATTATTTTATTATTTTAAATAATAACTGTTCACAGAGTTGTTGCTAACACACATCATTGCCTTCTAAAACAGCTATTTCCTGAAAAAAGAAGAGAAAGGATAGCATCATTGCTGGAAAAGCAAGTTTTGAAAGAGTGACTGTATTTGGCATGGCAGACACACTGTGCCTTTAATTTGGTTTTGACAACCCCACAAACGAGTTTGTTAAAAAATGAAGCAGGCATGAAATGGATGGTGCTCTCTTGAAGCAAAACTTGTTACAAAAGTGGTATTTAGGTTTCAATTTCTTGAAACCTAAATGAGCCTTTCCAAGGGTCAGTCAGTGGGAATTGGAATCACTGGAAACAATTTCAGTGCAAGCCCAGAGCACACTCACCAAGGTGCAAGAGAGGGCAGAGTCTGTGCTGGTGCAAACAGCACTGGGGGGGAATTATTCCCAGTTAAAAGGTCCATTATGGCTTCTGAAGCACTTCTGCAGTAATAGAAAAAACAATTAAAAAGCTGAAGTCTTCCAGTAGGCTCTGCCTTTTCATTCAGTGAATCAAAGTGGATCTTGTTTCCTGTTTCTTGGAACAGAAATTTGCTTTTTGAGCTGAACTTTTTTGGCACTAAACAGCTTTATAATTTTTGTCTTGTTTGGAAATAACTTTTTAGCAATTTTGTTGAACAGCAGAAGAAAAATTAATTTACTTTGTATGAAAAAATTTATTCTGTACAGAATTCATTAGAATCACACATTAAAAAAATAAAACCGCAAAGCCATCAGCCTTGGCATCCAGAAGTTTTGTATGATTTTTCTTTTTTTTTTAGTTATTTGGGTTTGAAATCCAAGCTTACAAGATCATCACTGTAATACTGTGACCCTATTCACATGATGTGAGTAAGGGACCTGAGGGCTTTTTCTATTAACAATTGCTTAATTTCTTATCATTACTGAAAAGAAAATCCTGGCAGTTTTGTGTTTGAATTTTTGGTGATACATTTGGCACAGACGTTTCCCTGTGTAAAATTATGACACTTTCAGACAGGGATATGTTGAGTGTTTTCTTGGCTGGGCACAGTGCCTGACAAAATCCAATTAAGTATTAAAGACAAGTTTCCCAACTCATTTTGAATGCTTATATTTGTCATTCAGATCCCTTTGCCTCCAGTACTGCAATAAAATATCAAAGAGTGCAAGGTGCAAAGGTGTCCAAGAGTCTCCAACAACAATTGTATCCTCTGCTGTCATAAATAAATAAAAGGAAACCAAATAAACGTTGTGGGAAAAACATTGCTAAAAGTGTTTCATATCTCATATTGCATTTGAACAAATGGATGATGATGGAAAGCACAGCTTGCTTTGCACTTGAATACTGATGGTTATATCTGAAGGAGTTATTTTTCTGAATAAGATATTTTTGTCTATTTTAAGGGAGCAGTTCCATTTATGCTAGCTATTTTGACATGATTACCTTAAAAGACCATGTAGCTTATTCCAACTTTTGCCTTGATTGCATAAACCAGCAGTTACTTTCATTTAAGTGGAAAATATTCCGACTTGAGACACAAACAGGGCGAAACTTCTGTCTGCTGAGCCATCTATGCAACTTTAAAAGCTCCATGTGTTATTGAGGCTGTCATTTCTGTTTCCCTCCGTGGGGAAAGCTGACTTTAATCCCATTAGCCCAGCTGAAGGAACCAGGCAGGGCCAAGGCAGCAGCTCCACTGTCTGGGGATTTCTGCTGGTCAGAGTGACCCCAAGCCTCTTTTCCCAGCCCAGCAGCCAAAGAAGGAGTCAGAATTCTTCTGTTCCTGCTCTCAAGGTTGTTTATTTTCTCTTATCTATAACATTGTTTCTCTGACCTGCTGAGGTCTGTCTGGCAGGTTGGGTTGTGGCACTCTGACCAGATAACCACGGCTGGTGTTATCTTTTTATGCCAAAAACTACCTGTACTTCATTTACAATAATTTTCCAATGCCCATCACCCATGTTAGACAGTCTGTCTCTACTCTAAACCAATCCAAAAGTGCCACCATCACCCAGAAGATGGAGGCCGAGAAGAAGAAGGACAAGGCCCGCCCAAATCCCTCCATCTTGGCTTCTGAATCCCCGTTCTAAAACCTCAAAATTCTACTTTTCTATCTTGCAACTTTTGTCTATTATCTTAACTTTTTGTATATTATCATAACTTTTGTCAATTATCTTGTAATTTAATGTTAGGCAGTCTGTCTCTACCCTAAACCAATCCAAAAGTGCCACCATCACCCAGAAGATGGAGGCCGAGATGAAGAAGGAAGAAGGACAAGGCCTGCCCAAATCCCTCCATCTTGGCTTCTGAACCCCCATTCTAAAAACTCAAAATTCTACTTTTCCATCTTGTAACAAACTAACTATCATTCTACTTAAACTCTCGTGGCTTGTGAATCCTCATATAAGGTTGGTAATTGTTTTTCCAAGGGCTAAAATCGAAGGCACAGGTGGTTTTGACTCTGCGCCAAGGCCTCTGAGCCTCCTGTCAGGGTCTGGAGTTCTCCAGAGCAGCCAGAGGAATTTCCTGGGTTCTGACACCACTGGTGCTGCTCAGCTGGGCTGGCACCCAGCCTGGGATGTGCTGGGGTTTCATTCCTGACACACAAACACTGTCACTGCTCCCCAGGGCCTCTCCCCCAGCTGAAAACCCTGCTCTCAGGAGCAGCAGCTGAAATAAAAGCCTTTTCCCAGGATGTGGAAAGCACCTGAAAGCACCAGGAGGGCTCTGGATGGTGCCCTGGGGGGGTCAGGAAGGATTTGGGACCAAGGGGATGCAGGTTTAGGGTAGGAGGGTCCAGCAGGGAGCTGAGGGCAGTGCTTGGTTTGGAGAAGCTGTGAGGGTACCTGAGAAAGATCATGGGAACATGGAATGGGTTGGAAGAGACCTTCAGGCCACCTCCTTGCACCCCTGCCATGGCAGGGACACCTTCCACTGTCCCAGGCTGCTCCAAGCCCCATCCAGCCTGGCCTTGGGCAATTCCAGGGATCCAGGGGCAGCCACAGCTGCTCTGGGCACCTGTGCCAGGGCTCAGCACCCTCACAGGGAGGAATTTCTTCCTAACACCCAAATCTAAATCTGCCTCCTTCCATCTGAACCCATTCCCCCTTTGTACCATCCTTTGTCCCAGGTCCCTGTCCACCTCTCCTGGAGCCTCTTTAGGCAATGGGAGGGTCTCCAGGGTCTGCCTGGAACCTTCTCCAGGCTGGACACCCCAGCCTCTGCTCACAGGAGAGCTTCCTCAGCCCTCTCAGCTTCATTTCTCATCCTTTTCCCAGATGTTTCCCAGGCCAGCAAAAGCTCTTTGTTCTTCCTCCACAGGTTTTCAAGGTTTTCAAATGAGGTATAAAACCAATCCTCCCTGCTTTGCAAATAATTTCTCTCTCTGTTGCCTATTTTTGTCTCCTAAGCTCCAAATGAAGCTTCCAAGCTGGTGCTGGAAAAGGAGCAGGAGCCTTGAGGAAGAGCAGGTGCCATGTCCAGAGCCTGCATTTGGCTCCTCCTCTGCCCAGTGCATGAGGAACCTTCCAGAGCCGTGATGTGGATATTCACACATTAAATTCAATGACATGACCCCACAGCCTCCAGTTTTTCCATTTCAGTGCAGCTGGCTCATCCCATCAGGGTGATTTAGGCTTCAGTTGCTTTACTTTTTTCCCCAACCAGCTGGAATTGGCCACTTGGTCAGCAAAGCTGATATGGTACCTAGCAATATTAATTACTCTGCCTAGTGAGCCTAATAAAGAGCAAAGCTTTGTATTTCTCTGTTCTATTTCCTAATTAATTCACTGTATGCACTTCACAAAGTGTTTTATAAGGAAACAGATACAGGCTGCCAAGTCTTCTTCCCCTGTAAATTCCAGGCTCTGCTGCTTGTATTGGAAATAATTTTAGCATGCTGAAAAAAACAGACTAAGGCATTGGACAGAAATAAGCATTCATATTGAGAGATTAAATATATTCCAATTCAGCCACAGGATTTTGAACATTTCCTTTCCACCAGGGTCTCATTTTATGAGCATACAGGTAATTTTGCCATGGCATGTGACTGAACTGATTTCATTGCTGCATTGTCTCAGAATTGAATTCCCAATAAGCAGCAGTGAGCTATGGACGAGGGGATTTCCTTTTTCTTGTCCCATCCCTGAGTCCCTGCTTTGCTGTCAGCCACCATCATAATCTGCAACAAGTTTTAAAAGTGTGGGAAAATATTGAAGTTGTTTGGTTTTGACACCCCTCAGGGAATGGGTGAAACTCCACTGACACTCCTTTGGGCGTGGCTAGAAGGATTTATTTCAGTTTTCCACCATTTCATTTCAATTCCTGAACTTATATATGAGATTTTTTCCTCAGCAGATATCAACCCTAATGCTAATAAAAAGTTAATGTAAATGTGATCTAGTTTGGGGAATTTATCCCTTTTTGGGTGAGGGATTAAACATTTTAGGGTGTGTTTTAGTGGTTTTGGGGTTTTTTTTAAAGCTTTTATTTCAAGTAAGACGTTTGATGGGAAGAGCAAAACAGAGGCAAAGGAATTCTCCCTGGAGGAAGGCTGTTTTTATTTGGTACAAATAGTTCTTAAAATATATATATTTATTGTTTGACTTCACACCTCCTGTCCAGACTCCAGATTTTGTCCTATAGCTTCAGTCAGTCTGCCTAAATAAGCTTTCACAGAGTGAGGAAAGAGTTGGGCAAAAAGTCAATTTGAAGCAATTTTGATCTATGTGATTACACATTGCTGACAGGAAAGACAATGGCACAGAACTAATAAAAGGGGAGGGGGGGAAGGCTGGAAAGTGGGAGAGGAAACAAAGGTAAAAATGGGTTTAATGCACAAAGATCTACCATTCAGAGTTGAAAAGCCAGACTGTGAAGAGCCAATTAGTGCACCAAATATGAAAAGCAGCTGAATTAAACAGAGAGAACATCATCAAAGAGATCTCAGATAGGGATGTTCCCAGCATGCAGACATAAAGACATTTCAGATGAGTATATAAGCAAATCTTTTTAAAAAGAAATGAAATGCAGTGGGAATTCAGTAAAAACAAGCCTGTAATGGGCAAATGATAGGCTGTGAAATAAAGTAGAAAAGCCAAATCTTTATAGTGTCTAACCCTGACAAAACATTTTAAGGCTGAGTTTATGAGGTTCTGTGCCATAAACATCAAAACTTAGAAAGCACATTTGTTGCTTGATGCCTGTTTTTATTTACTCTCTTGGAGTGTTAATGAGCAGAAAGATGGATTCTAGTATAATACCCATGTTACCAGAAGAAAACAAAAAGGACCAACATTAGCATTGATGTTTTAAATGACTAAAAAATGTCTCGAAAATGGTATCTCCTATTAAGCAACTTGGATGCTCCTTGTGGTCTGAACACACTGAGAACTGCTTTGATATAAAATTCAAATTTGTAAATAATTTTTCTGCATTTGAAGTGGTCACCTGCTGGGTTTTATTCAAAGGAGATCAAACAGAAATGGTTTTTACGGTCCTCTTCCATTTGGATAAAGAAAAGTGTTTAGGCAGTGCAATAACAAATAAAAAGTTTCTTGAGTTTCTAGCAATTACTGACAAAAATGAGTTTAAAACTCCAAATACAATGAGAAAATATTTTGGCAAAGTATTTACACTGAGATATGAGGACCCTGAATTAAGGAATGTGGGTGCTTCCTGCAGGATAAATGAATCCTGTCTCTGTATCCTTGAGTATTTCATAATCTGGAGGCAGTCAGTACCTCAAGCTAATATCAAGTCAACACCCAGGATTCTCATTGAGCCCAAGTTAATATTTTAGTTCAGTCACCATGCCAAGATGATTTGCAGTGCGTGTGGAAATTTTGCTGCCTGCTCTTCACATGAGGATTTTTTTTCTTTCAAATAATAAATTCCCTACAGTCAGAGGTTAGCTTTGCAATCAGGACAGTAAATACTGAATTGAAACCTGAGCACTGCCTTAATCTTTGGGATGGGGTTTTTGTTGTTGTTGTTGTTGTTGTTGGTTTTGTTTGGGGGTTTTTTGTTTGTTTTTTTTTTTTTTAATGTTTCACCTTTGAAGATGTGACTGCTACCTGAGGTTTTGCTCAAGCTTCGAAGAAGACTGACCTGTGTCCCCAGCAGGGGCTTGGAATGAGATGATCTTCAAGGTCCTTTCCAAGCCAAACCATTCTACAATTCTGAATTAACTGCCTCACTCTGTGAATTATGTCCCACTCTATGAATTAGCTATCCTCACTCTGACACACCAGAATCTGTTTTTCAGTCCTGGTTCAAAGATTGCATCATGAAATTCGATGAGAGAGCTGGCAGGCCTTGGGTTGCTGCTTTGCACAACAAACCAAAGGATCATAACGTGCTGGAAATTCCCCTTGCCAGTGAGAGCAGCTCCATGAAGAATCCCTGAAGGAGTTAATTCCAGCTTTGAGCTGCAAGGATACAGCTGCAGGTTGGTGGGGACCTCAACCAATAAGTGTTGCTGAAGGAATGAACTTCCTGCAGCTCAGCCTCCAAGAAAACACATCCAAGGCTGCAGATGAACCAGTTTGGACTGTGTTTGAAATGCCAATTTTGTTACTTCACCATCTCTGAAACTTTGGATGTTTGATTTCACAGCTCTTCAAGTGTTATTCCAAAGCTGTTGACTGAAGACTGTGTGTAAGCTCCTGCCGATGTCTTTCAATTTATTCAGCGTGTAAAATTCAAACTTTTCCTACTTTTCTGAGACTGGTTCTTTAACCCACTAGAGCCCAACATACTCTAGAGATCTCTGATAATTTTCTGAAGAATTTACATAGGTATCTCTGTGTGTCCATGTAAAAAATCTATATATACATATATGTATGTATTTACAGAACCTCTACGCTGACAAGTGTTTTTGGCATGACAGAAATTCTCTCTCCTCCTGTTTTGCTGACTGAATTTTCAGACAGCACTGTTTTTTTCCCTAAACTGAGTATTAAATTCACTCTGTTTTACAGAGCAAATGAAGCTCCTAGCAGATGGCCAGCCAAGGCCATTACAGGCTGTCATTACTTCCCACACCCACTTGTCCCTCCAGATTAGGAAATACAACTGAAGAGTTGCTTTTCCTCCTGCACTTTTTCCTGTTTCCATTGCCAGTGAACAGATGATGCCTCACAGATATCTCCAGCTCTTCCCCAAGCACTCTGCTGCCATTCCAAGGGGTTGCTTTGCTTTCCTATCTCAGAGAAGGAAAATGGAAGTTTTAAAGATGCACACCTGCTTCCTGCAAAAGGGAGTGCAGCATTTCACCGCACAAATAAAATCTGCTTGGGACAGAACTTGAAGAAAAATCTGATTTATGCCTGAAAAAAGGTGTTTTCCCCAGAGCCATCAGTATAAGGTGTCCACATCCAACAGGAAGACTTCTGCTGCAGAGTAATTATTCACAAACACACACACAGGTTGCTGTAGCTCAGGAATTTCTCCCAGACCAGGTGTTGGTTTCTTCATTTCCAGCTCCTTCCTTCTCCCCCCTTGCCTGGCAGGACGCTGAGGCACAGCAGCACTCCAGCAGGGCAGGGATGCCCTGAGGCTGGCTGGGAATGGATCTGCTTTAAGCACAACTCATTTCACAGTAATTAATCCATTTTTCACTCCTCAGTGCCTCCCCAGTTTTGTTCTGCATCTGCAGGTCACAGGAAAAGCAGGTGATGGAGGAGCCAGGGAGAGCAGCAGTGGTGCCTGGTACAGCCCAGGCTCTCAGCACCTCCTGAACACCCAAAACCTCCAATTTTCCATTAACAATTTTAGTTCCACCCCTTTGGTCACTGTCCCAGACCCAACAGCACAGCAGAGGCTCTGTGTGAACCCCTCACCCTGCACAGCCCCTGGGCCAGGCACTGCTGACTTTGGTTTCATTTCTATTGATTAAAGACCTGCAGGACACAATGAAAATGCATTTTGGTGCCATGCCCTTGGTCCTGGTCATGCTTTGTGACCTTTTTGTCAGATTTTAACAGAATCTCTGAGGCTGGAGCTCAGACAGTTACTGAGGTTGCTTGTGCACACAGCAGCTTCAGGACCTGGGGGCCTGAGACACAGAAAATGTCAGAATAAAAAGAATTTCTTTTCTTGAAATTTTTAATTTTATTTTTTAAATGTTTTTATTATTTTTATTTTTTAAATTTTTATCTTATTTTATTTTGTGTTTTTTATTTTTTATTCTTTATTTTATTATCTCATTTTATTATCTTATTTTTATTCTTATTTTCTTTGATTTTTTCTTATTTTATTTTTTCTTATTTTTTAATTTTTTATTTTAATTTTTAATTTTATTTTTTCTATTTTATTTTTATTTTTTTTTTTATTTTATTTTTCTTATTTTTTCCTTTCTTATTTTTTCTTATTTTTAATTTTTTATTTTAATTTTTAATTTTATTTTTCTAATTTATTTTATTTTATTTTATTTTATTTTTTAATTTTTTATTTTAATTTTTAATTTTATTTTTTCTATTTTATTTTATTTTATTTTATTTATTTTTTTAATTTTTTATTTTTATTTTTATTTTATTTTTCTTATTTTTTTATTTTTTATTTTATTTTTTCTTTTTAATTTTATTTTATTTTTTCTTTTTTTATTCTATCGTTTCTTATCTTTTCTCCTCCTCTTTTCTCCTCCTCTCCTCTTCTCCTCTCCTCTTCTCATTTTTTTCCCCCCACAGCATCAGTTCTACAGCTTAAGTTTACAGCCAAATTTTCATTTTCCAGACTAGATGGGGCTTCCACTTGCTGACAGGGATTCTTTTTTTCAGCATCAGGACTAAGTAGATGTATAAACACTTTCAGAATTAGCTTCCAAACACCAGATGGAAAAGTAATTGGAGTCAATGCAGAAATCTGTGTTCCAAATCACTGATACATCTTTAATTCAGGGTTACAACAGGAATCTTTCATTTGCATTTTTTACCTCAGCTCTGATCTCTCTGGGCTTTATCATGCTCAGTGATGATGAATCATAAGCAGTGAAGGACATGGCTCAAATTCCCTTTCAAAATGTCATTTACAGGGCAGGCAACAAGGCAGAAGAAATGCCTTTTTTTGCTTATGAACTGAGCAAGCTCACCTGGGGAGACTAAAGTGACAAATAAATGTGCCATTTCCCCCTGCCACTCTCAGAGTGACTTTCCAGAACTGAACCAGACTTTAACTTGAAAGCAAAAATTACCTCTGCCAAGTAATCCATCGTAAACAATGTGATTTTAATTACAGCTCATTAGTTTTTGTTTACTGTGTCAGAAAGTGCCTGGGGGCCAGCAGCCTGTCCTGATGTTCATCAAACCCTTTGGGTGGATTGTCTTTCATTTTAATGGGCTAAAAATGGTCCCTTGAAATCCTGTGTTTTAAACATTTTTACTTTTAACTCCTTTAGTATCAGAAAGATTTCTTACTTGCATGTTTTTGCAGACCCAAAAGCCTTGAGAGCAATCCTAACGGGGCACTGCTTGCTGGGTTGAGCGAGAGGTACTGCAGAAGCAATTAAAACCTTGAAGTCTTGAGCAGCTGAACGAAAATTCTGGTTTTCTTCAGTGTGCAGAAGGTCACTAAAGTGAATTTGAAGCTGGTGTGATAGCACTGGATGGCTTCTAAAAACCTGACACAGAGTTAGCAGGGTTTGACAGGGTGTGTCAAATGGTTTCTGTGGAGCTTGAAATACTCATTTCTGATTATTTTGGAAGAGAAGTGACACAAGAATATGGAAGTGCTTTTTCAGAGTTAGATAGTGAAATAAGCTTTCATAATTTAAGCTCATCTGTGCCATAAATACCAAGCAACTTCACTCTGGAATTTCTAACCCAAAAGAGAAGACCAACACTAGCTCAGCAGAGGATAAAAAAAGTTGAAGAAAATGTTTTTGATCATAGTAGTGGCCTCTAAAGCTCTGAGGATGCTCAAAAAGATAACATCAGCTTTTAGGAACTGTTTGACTTCAAAGAAATTGCTGTCACAGAAAACTGAAAATTGATGATCCCATTTCTCTATCTTACCCAAGCAGGTATTTCAGAGCTGCTGTTGCTGTGAAGGGACCATCACTCCTCAAAATCCTAAACTAATATTCACAGCCTCCCAGTAAGGGTGGGGAAAAGTGAAATATTACCATGGCAACTGAAGAAGCTGGAATCTAGAATACAAACCACTTTTACACGGGCTGCCCCTAATTCTGGGTCGTCCTCTACCATGAAAGCCAACCAGTGGCTGCAGAAGGCTGCAATGAGCAGAGTTTTTTCCTCTTTAAAAAGTTTTTTCTTCTTTCCTGCTCCAGCTGACCATTCCTGGGCTCTGCCACAGTGAGCTTTTGCTTCACCTGCCTTCAGGGCTTCTCAGAAGTATTTTTCCTTTACCAGTCTGTGAGTTTTTCCTTTCTTGTTCCCCTTAGTCCAGTAGCAGGGCAAAAGTTGGAAGGTAGTGGTATAACCCATGACAGAAGAATGCAATTAAAACCAGCTACATGCAAATAAAAAAAAAGATTGGTTTCCATTCCAGAAAGAATTGTTGGAATTTCACTCTTTGTTATTTATTCGTGGCTGCACTGTTTCTATGATTAGTGCTATATTTGGTATAAATTAGTTCTAACTTTTGGCCAGCTAGCGCACTAAAAAGTATTTGAATTGCAAGCTGCCAATGCAAAAAGGTACAACATAAATCAGTCAGTGTGCAGATTGGAAGGAACTTGGTTCTTTTCTTCCCCTCGTTTAGCAGTGCTGTTTTCTCCACTCAGAAGTATGAAAGATTATCTTACAGTTTTTGAAATAACTCCCAGGCCACTTTAATGAGTGTCTTAAAGGATGTAAGCAAACAAGAAGGGTTCAAAAAACAGGAATTACAAAAGCCCGGGCTATGAAAAGGCTTTTCTAAAGGAAACAAAGCCTCTGTGAGCATCACTCTCTCTCAGAACTTTAATTAGGTCTCTGTTTAAAGTATATCAAAGAACAGATGGTTTTCACAGTTAATAGGCAGCTTGGAACCATTCAATATCTGTCATCCAAGTCCAAGCAGGAACCCCAAGAGGACACAGTTTAGGGCCAGACCATCTTTCCCAAAGGGACAAGTCTGTGTGCTTGATTCCAACCTGGGCAAAGGCAAGATTCAAGAGAAGAGCCAAACCAGTGTTTTTCTGTAATTGGAACTTTCAGCTTTTTCCATACAGAGGCCACACATGTCCTCCTGTCCCAGTGGTCAAACTGGGATTTATAGTGGCCAGTATCCATCAGAAGGACAGAATTCACTCTTGTTTTGAAAGTCAGTGCCAGATGCAGGAATTTGAAACAAACCTACCTAAAGTACAAATCCTTAATTCCAGGATCTTTTATTAGGCTCTGAATCTCATCCATCTGATGCCAGAAATCCCAGAAGAAACAGAAAAAGGAGTTTCAGTTTGATTCTGCTTTTCCTTAATAAGTACAAGTTACATTGCTGAGCTCTAGTAATGATCCTCTGGTTTTAATCCCTGTATTATCTGTTAACTGAGCAGGAAAGTTCTGCTTAAGTTTAATCACTGTCTGTGCTCCCTGAGGTGAACTTTTTTACTCCTGAATTCTTTATTGGGCTGTGAATTAAGTGCTACATAATAACAACTTCTCTCTTCCCTTCAAATCCTGCAGACCTCAACGAAGTTCTCGGCACCAAGCAACTTTTCAGTTTCTGGATGTGGCCAGAAGCTGAAAAGGTTCAAATCAAAGAACCAGAAAGAAGGGATCCTAAATCCCATCCAGTGCCATGGCAGGGACGCCTTCCACTATCCCAGGCTGCTCCAAGCCCTGTCCAGCCTGGCCTTGGACATTTCCAGGGATTCAGGGATGCCCACAGCTTCTCTGAGCACCCTGTGCCAGGGCCTCCCCACCCTCTCAGGGAAGGATTCCTCCCCAAAATCCCATCTAAACCTGCTCTAAAAGCAGAGTATTTGCTCATCTTGGTTCATCGTCTTGATAGAGAAATGGGAGAAATAGAGAAATTCATCCATTGTCTGGATGAAGATACTGACTTACAAAAAGATGATTGCACTGTGATCAGATCCAGACACTCACCACAATGTGGAGCCTCCCAATGCTCACAGTAACTCCCAGATTCCAAAATGTTCATATTCTGGCCTTAAAAGAGTCTCAAATCATAGCAGTGACAGGCAGCAATAATAAAGCTGCAGTTCTTCATGTGCAATTTGAAAATAACAAAAGAAATTGGATTTTTGACTGATTTCCCTAAAAGAAAAAATCTTGATTGCTTGGAAATATAAAAGTTTACAGCTTTGGAACTATGCATTTATATAACTGTGCAAAATAAGGCTTTTTATCCTTTAGAGGGAAACAGAAAAGAAAATACTGTATTTTTCAAGGTGAACTCATTAAAGGCAGTATTTAGGACTTGAACATCTAACCTCTCTTGCTATAGTTATGCCACAGTGATGTACATCAATGCTTCAGTTTGTTCCACTTACTTTTATCTCTTTTTTCCATAAGCTACATATACTGTACCATCTTAGAGACTGAATTTTTAATATAGGGATCTAGGAAAGTGACCTTATACGTATTTGTATTTTTTGGCCCTTCATCATCTGTTCTAGAAAAGCAATGAGCAGGAATTCCTGTGAATGAAATGTACCCTCCATTTAAAAATAAACCAAATTTTAGTAGCTGGCTTCAGGTAATAACAAGTCCCTCCTTTTAACAGCTAAATACTCCAGATGGGCATTTTCCACTCTGAGAACAGAAATCATTTTTCCTGGGTAGCATGTAAAGCCAGCTCCAGTAGCCTGGTGCTTTGGTGTGGTGGATTCTCTGCTTTTCTGCAGGGAAATGCTGATGTTTGGAATGAAAAGCTGCCATCAAACAGCTGAGTGCTGTCCCAGGTACCTGTCCTGCTGGGAAATGTTCACCTAAGTTGCATTTCAAGGTCATTTCTTGCCTGCATAGCTGGGGTCTGTGGTTGGGTGAGGTGCAGAGCTCCCTGGGGCTCTGGGGCTCTGGTTTCACAGAACCCTTCCTTCCCTTTCCTCCTGCCCTCTGGAGCTCTGGGGATCTGTTGGTGGGAGGGTTTGAGAAATGAAACTCAACAGGTGGTGAGATTGCTACTGGCAGCTCATTTGTTATCATTAGCTGGTACAAGGAAAAGAGTGTTCAAGAAAAACATTAGAAATAAATAAATAAAGTGAGTGGCAGGGCTCTAATCCCTGTATTTGGCATTATTTTTAATTTCAACAAAGCCTCACAGGAGCTATTCATCAAGTTCTTTCCCTGGAGGAATTTTTTCTCTGCGTACATTGAGAAGACAGAATTTGCAAAAATTCTACTGATATGGTATCTATTTAGAACAAAAAAGGGGAGAGTGATCCCTTTGCTTCATTCCAAAGTACTTCAAGAGGAAGGCAATCATTCCCACTGAGCTACATCAGACTGAGACCAAAGGCACACAGCAAACACATCAGTATTTAGCACAGTGGAGTTCCACTGATGCTAACAAAAGGCACTGAACCTGGGAAATATTACACAACAGGCTGAGCCTAGATAAGAAAAAAAACCTACTAAACCAATCTTCTAGAACATATTTTTATCTGAATCATGCTAAGACTAATTAGATGGATTTTTGAGTTAATTTTTCCTTTTTTTTAAGAAAGAGAAGCTGGTGTGTGGTCACTTTGCTGCTGTGACTTCAGCAGGATAAGCTGAAGATTCCTCGTGGGACACTGGCCCTGCCTGCTTTAATCAAGGGCTGTTCCCCCAATAACCCCTGCAGTTCCAGCAAAGTAGGCAGCAGAAAATCAGCAACACAAAATGGATCTGGAAAGGAGCCACCCCTCCATCATTCTCCTGCTGAACCCCAAGCCCTGGCTGCTGCTGTGCAAAGTGACAAAGTCACCTGTGAGTGCAGGCTGGGGAAGCAGCAGGGCATGGAGTCCATGTCCCAAACCCACTGCAGCTGTGAATGCAGGGCTGCAAACCTCTCCCCAGCTGCAAACATCTGCAAATACAGTGCTGCAAAGCTCTCTCCAGCTGCAAACATCTGTAAATGCACTGCTGCAAAGCTCTCCCCAGCTGCAAACATCTGTAAATGCACTGCTGCAAACCTCTCCCCAGCTGCAAACATCCGCAAATGCAGTGCTGCAAAGCTCTCCCCAGCTGCAAACATCTGCAAATGCAGTGCTGCAAAGCTCTCCCCAGCTGCAAACATCTGTAAATGCACTGCTGCAAAGCTCTCCCCAGCTGCAAACATCTGCAAATGCAGTGCTGCAAAGCTCTCCCCAGCTGCAAACATCTGTAAATGCACTGCTGCAAAGCTCTCCCCAGCTGCAAACATCCGCAAATGCACTGCTGCAAAGCTCTCCCCAGCTGCAAACATCTGCAAATGCAGGGCTGCAAAGCTCTCCCCAGCTGCAAACATCCGCAAATGCAGGGCTGCAAAGCTCCCTTTCATTGCCATGCTGCTCTGCTGGGGATGGCAGCAGCAGGACATGCAGTGTGGGATGAGTTCAGAGAGGATTTCAGAGACTGAGCTAAAATGAGCTCTCACAAGTGGCAAGTTGCTCTGTCTGTCACAAACATTCCTTGCAGCAATCCACCTTTCTGATGTTTTGGGGCAATACAGTGTTGTCTTAATACTTAAAATTTAACTGAAAGTCACAGCTCAGTGGGATAAGAGAGCTGCCTCAAACTGTTCCTGAATAAGGAATTCTCCTGTTTCATTCACAGAAACCTCATTGTTTATACCTAAGATGAGTTTATATATAATCCCTGAGCCCAGGGCTGGGGGCAGAGGTCTCAGGTGAGGCTGTTTAAGGCTTTTTAGTGCCCTCAGAATGGTGACAGAGCTGTGCCAGGCCCTTGGGTGGTGCAATGCAGGCTCCAGCATTTTTAATTCCCCTCCATTGCCTCAATCTGCTCTTTGCAGGAGGTGAAAGGCAGAGGGAAGGGAGAAGGGGCTGAGACAGGCTCTGCATGTCCCCAGCAAAGTGTCTGCAGGTGTCAGAGAGCATCAGGAATGCCCTCACATGCTACAGAAAGGGAAAGAGCAACCAAAAGAGAGAAGTGAAGCTGATCTGGGTTGTATTTTTTGATCTTTCTGCTTTCACATCAGTGAGTCACAGCTGCAGCTTATAAAGGTCCCAGAAAAGATGCAGTTCCCCCTGAAGCTCCCATGGTAGCTTTGCTAATGGTTTAAGATGTGGACAATAATGATAAACAGTGCCAGGAAAAGAAAAATGAAAATCCCTTTTTAACCTCTCAAGATTGGTTAAGGAAAAAAAAAAATCTTTGCTAGCTCTAAAAATTTCATAGCATGAAGAAAGACAGGAGAGTGCTGCATGATTCTCCCAGAATCAGAGGATTTTTGGGAGCTCAGTGGCCTCACCTGGTCCCACCTCCCTGCTCAAGCAGGGCCATCCCAGAGCACAGAGAACAGGATTGTGTCCAGAGGGGTCTGGAACACCACCAGTGGGGGAAACCCCACACACCTCTGGTCTCTGTTCCAGTGCTCATTCCCTGCACAGGAAAGTTCTTCCTCATCTTCAGGTGGAACTTCCTGGGCATCATTTTCTGGCCGTTGCCTCTTCATGGTGTTAATAGGAAATAAAATAAAATAAAATAAATAAAATAAAATTAAATTAAATTAAATTAAATTAAACTCTCAATAGCTGCTGGTAGCAAAGTCATAGTTAATGATTTTGCAAAGACCACCCACAGCAATTTTACTTACTCTCTTGTTTGGCTACTGAGCTTGCAGGCAAATGAATCCTGTTCTGCACTGCAAATAGCTCAAATTTTAGCAGAGTAATGTCAAGACAGAGGATGGTGGTTGTTGGCACAACTCCATCCCTTTTGTACAGACACAGGCACTCGGACAGAAACCTCCCCAGCAGGTCAGGTCACCAGGAGTGACTGGGCTCATCCTCCCGTGGCTGCAAGGGCCACGTTGCTGTTTGAAAGCAGAGCTGCTGCTCCTGCAGAACCAGTGAAACTCAAAAAGGAGTTTTGGCTGAACTTCTTTTCAGGGTTTTATTTATAAAAGATCCTGAAGGTGCTGTAAAACAACCTTATTCTTTCTTATGTACAAAGATTGCCTTTAACAGATTAGATTGTCAGTTCTGACACATGTATAGATGAGTTTATAGTTTTGTGATTCAGCTGGACTGGAGTGAAAACATCACCTTATGCTGACTGGGAATAGTAGAAGCTGTACTTGTCTCATCAGTGTAAATGTATTTTTTTCCCTAAACAGTTTAATGATTTTATTCTAATTACTTTGTTATATTTTAATGAGGCATTTTGAATGAAGTTTAATTTTAATGCATGTTGAGTTTGCTCTGTTAATTAGATCACTTCCATCTATTTTATATAAATGTTTTGGTTGTAGTTTTATACTTTCTGCAAGAACACATTGTAACCATTACTTCTTATGAGATAATAGAAATGTCATAATTCCATGTTCTGTATTAGATATAAATGGAGCTGTCATGCAATATTCCATTTCTGACAGGAAACCAATAAACCAAGAGAAAAAAGAAGGTAAAAAAACACTAAAAAAAAATCCAAATGAAGCTGTGACTGATGGACATACAAGTGAGCTAGGATCCCCATGAATAATGTTAGTTACACAACATGCCAAAAGACAGGGCTTCCAAAGGGAGTGATTTTGTGATTAGCTGCAAATTGTAATCAGGACCAGAATAGTTCCAGGAATTAAATGCTGCTAAGCACAGAAATGAAGAAAATGGAAAACCATTCTCATGTTAAACAGGGCTTTGTTTTTCTTGGCATGATATTTTGTGGCAGCTGTCCTGCCTATAAAGTATTGATTTGGGGGATTTTTTAAATTGACAGCTGAAAAATCTTATTAAAACCAAGCCCAACCTGTGCTGCTGATATTATTCGATATTATTAAATCTGAAAGAACTTTTGAAATCTGATTTTTCTCTTCAGTAATTTACCACTCACACATTAGATGTCTTGGGCAATAAAAACATCTGTCACTATTTTGCTTTCTGGGTTGTCACATTTTAACAGGGGTTTGTAACATGTGAAATGCTCAGAGAGGTCTGTAGGTAAAAACATTCCTTTCATTTCAACAGAATGAAAATACAAGAAAATAATTTAATCAATATTTGTTCCTACAGAATGACTTTTGTCTTCTCACAAAACATAAGTTATCTGACAACAATAATAGATACAACTGAAGTGCCTGAGAGAGAAAACTTCTGAATTTCATGAAGAAGAATAATTAACACAGGCCATCCAGGTGGGTAGAATTTCAGCCTGTAATGCTTTCCTTACTGCTTAGAGTTACAACTAAAGAGAGAAAAAAAAATCATCAGTGTTTGGTTCCATGTCTTACACACAAATTCTCTTACACAAGGTCAACATTGCGTGTATTGTTCTCCCATGGATTGTCTGCACTTGCTGATAATTCATTCATTTTCTGGCTCATCAACTCTTCCTTCCAAGAGATTAAATGGCCCTTGAGTCTCCTCAAGAAATATGAGAGAGCTTGATTGCACCGGGGTGACAAGAAGGATGGATGGATTGAATTTCCACACGGCTCCTGCCTTTGCTTCTCTTATTTCTCTGCTCCTTGGGAAAAAACAATCTGCTGCCAGCTCAGGAAAAGCAGGATAGATCCACTGGGAGGTTTTGCTTCCCAAAAACAACTTGGGCCAGGTGAAATTTCCCTGTGATGGAATCTTTTGGACAGAGGGTGCTGCTGTCTGTGGGGGACTGGCACAAACAGGAGTCTCTCACACTTGCTCAGTTTTCTCTGGAAAAATTCTTGCTGCTGGTCTTTCCTTCCCATGTCAAAGAAGAAATTTTAATTCATTTCCATGGTTTTGTTTCCCTGTTCCTGAATAAAAATATGAATGAAGCCCCCCTCTGAAACATGCACAGGAAAAGTCTGTGTGAGCATAATCAATTTATGCTGCAAACCAAATTATTGTCTCAGAGCAAGATAAAGGCATGAACATTTTATTTGACCTCCTTTACTCCTGTATCTGACTAATTAGTGCAAATGAATACATTTTGGATCTTAAAAGTAAGAACCCATCATGGGTATTTTTACATTCAAATAGGATTTTTGATTTTGCTGCACATTTTTGTGAACTGCCTTTGCAGAGGTGTGGAATGAACTGGCCATGGAGGGAAGGGCAGGAGGTTCTCAGCAGGGCTTGCCCTCCAAAAACATCCAAGCCAGATCCAAATCCCACTGAAGCACTAACAAACTCCCATTCTCTTTCAACTGGCTTTCCATTTCTGATATGATTAATCCTCATTTTATATAGTACTTCCCACATTCCATACTGGGCATGAAAATAGCTAGTTAGGTTCTGCTCAAGCACCCTCAAAAAGATAAAATTAAAACAAGTTCTGCAGTGTATATATATATAAAATGGTCAATACTAACAGAGCTCCTAAAAGCCATAATTCCCCTGCAGGGGGAAATATCAGGGCCTCCCTGCCAAAGTGCAGGACAGAACCTGGTCTGGTTTTGAGCAGAAGTTTAAATTACACATTTAAACCAGCTGTATTTTTGCAGGACATGAGCACACCATGGACACACATTCTCAAGGTCTCTGGTTTGCAGTACAGGTTATCTCATGGACACCATCCCTGCCTCAGTAAAGGCATTGTCATTATCTCTGAGAAAGGTACTTAGAGCCATTCTCTGGTGTAGATTAATAATGATACACTAATTGAATCCTGAAGCTCATTGCTCAGAAGCCGTGGATTCAGGGCTGATAGTAGTATTTTATGGTTTTGGACAGAATGCCAGTGAGAGTGTTGCCAAGATAAACTCAAGGTTTGCTTTTATTGCTGGCGGGCATTGCAGGAGCTCCTTTGTCAGAGCTAGAGTTCTGCAAAATATATCAGCACATAGCTCAGCTCCAAGACCTTAACTCACTGTGCTGAAGGTGAAACCCTTAACAATCTGTGCTGAAATTCCCTTACTAAAGAGAATTTAAGAAATTCCTTTCTCTCCTGAAGGAATTCTTTCTTGAAACTCAGCATGGAAAGGTAAAGACTGTGGAGTTCATTGTCATTTTAAAGTGCCCTCAAGAGAGCAAGAAATGAGACATTTATTACCTTTTCATTGCAGGTTGCCACTGGCACATGAAGTTTACCCCTGGAAAATGGGCAAGGTTGGACAGGAACAATTTTTATCCATAGCAAGCCCTTGTTAAAATGTAGGCAGCATATTTTGGTGCCAGATATGGTCAGACACCACCAAAAAACTGCAGGGGACACAAAAGGAATTGCACTACTCTTGTTTGTCCTCAGACACGCTGTGCATGACTTCTGTGGTTTGCCAGGCATCTAGAACAGATTCCTTTCCCTCTATATTCCAATGGGATTTTCCAATCACTCTCTTGGGTACCTAAAAAGACAGTTCATCCAGAGAGCTGTGCTCTTCACACAGACCTTTCCTGTGCAGCTCTGGAGTCAAGGGATTGTGGAGCTCTGTAACAAACCTTGGCAAGTGGCACATATTCTCTGTGTTTGAAAGTTGGTGCATTCCTAACAGAACTGCTTACAGCGATGACGAGCCATCTGTCCCTACTTCTGGTGTTTTCTCTGCTTCCACATCCATAAGTTAAGCCAGAAATAATGTTTTCAACTCAAAAGCCTAATTTGGGCTGTAAATTGTAGGTTTGTAATGATCAAATCTAGTTTAAGCCAGGCAGTGAATATTTTTTGCATTGCCCTTTGCTGGTAGGAATTTCTTCTTCTAGCACTGACGTCTTGCAGATCACTGCTCTGTTATTTGCATTTATTATGGTATATTATCATATCACCAAGTCCACATTGTGGATTCTTGCTTGTTTCACCCAGATCCAGGATTATTTACAGGTGCCATTCTGCTGCACTGGCTGCTCTGTCCCAGTGGATATTCTAGTAAAATAAATGTGGGCAGTGTAAAAAAATCCACGTTGCAGAATATTGCTTTGATTAGCAAGGGTGCATTGGAGAGTTCCATACACAGACACCTGGAATGAAGAGCAATAAAAGGAAAATATTAATTCATTCTCTGCAGATACATTGTGTGGGCAGAGCTGAGCCCTCCTGCAGGCTCTGAGCACTCACAGCTGACTCTGTGGCCAGAAGAAATGAGCTTGGACTCGATGCACCAGGCAAGGAAGGGGTTTTGGAATGAGGCGTTTTCCTTGGGCAGCATAAGGGGAGAAGAAGCCCACAAGAAGCCCAATCTTCCTTCCATCAGAGGCATCCCAGGTACTGTGCCAGGAGCTGCTCAGCCACAGGAGGGTCCAGCTGCCAGCACAGACAAAATCTCTGCAAAAGGTTTTTCTACTTTGCTCTCACATCTATTCTTCACTCTATTCATCTTAACAATTTCCAGCAATTAAGGTTGTACAAGCTTTCCCTTTCCTTCCCCATCCTACCATCAGCTTCAATTTTAAATAAATTTGGTGAACTTCAAAATCCTGGCCCCTGCTAGAGAAAGCACAGGATGCCTCAAGCTTTGCTTAGGGCTGTGGCTGATGAAGGACCAGTGTTAAGCTCATTGAATTTATGCCTTTTTTGAAAGAGTTTGTTCTTCCTACAGACTTCCAAAGTTTCACTGCTGGCCAAGCCCAAACCCACAGCGTTTTTAGCCTACAGATTATATTAACTTCTACTGAACTAATCCCTAATTGCTTTACCCTCAGTGCTTCCAGTACAACATCTGATATGATTAGCTAGGCCATTAATTATCTTGTACTTTAACTATGAACCTCCTGCTGAAACCCAAGGAAAGGTCAATGCATATCTGGAGAAAATCATACCTAACAAGGTACATTTACCAGCAAATTAGGCACACTGTGAGTTCAGCACACACAGACTGTCCAAAGGGTTTTTACTCCTGTGCTAATGGTACATTAGATTTTTTTGCTAAGGATATTTGCTTGTGGTCAACAGGAGACTGCCTGGCTAAAAACCTCCCTTGGACATTAGTGAGCAAAAATCCTTTATATATTATAAAAATGACTCAGATTAAAGAATGCAGAAGATATTTGTTAAGTAGTCCAGTCTGCACAGATACCAATGTTTTCACCTCAAATAATTAAAAAAAATAATTCTTGCCACATAAACCTCCCAAGGAACAGCTTGACAAGCATTTTTTTCCAGCAGTGTTGCTCCACAGCCCAAAGCTGTCACCTCTGCTGCGGCTGAGAAGTTCTTTGGTTCACCTGAACCAGGAGCTGATCCAGAGGAAAAAGCTTTTACTCCCTTCTGAGCTCCTTTTAACCTGAGTCCAGGTCCCCAGGCAGCCTCACAGCTGCACAGACACATCCAAGCAGGCAGCTGAGTGACCAAAATAGGGAAAGAGCCTTGTAGGGTGATGTTACTACTCCAAATATGTCAAAACACCACCTGACTGATTGCAGAATTAATTACTGAGTTCACATTAGAGTAAAAGGAGCCTGACATGAGCCCTTTGAACACAGAGCACATGTATTTCAACTGCCTTGAATCTGCTGTGTCAGTGGTCTGCTGCAGCTGGCATTTTGAACTTAATGCCATTTAAAAGAAAGGCACCAATGTCAAGGTCATATTGAAAATAAATTGGGGACATAACAAAATCACTCAAGTGTATTTCAGTTCAATACATCTTTGAGGGTTTATAATTGTAGAATTTCTCCTGGAGGAAGGGTTAGGCTTGGGATCTATTATCAAAACTAAGGACAAAAGGCTGAAGAAGCTGCCCATATTCTGCACATGTATTTGGCACTTCTTTATTTCCTCTTCCAGTTTATGAGTAATAAAACATCTGGGTGCACAGAGCAGTTTTGCACAGATGGCTGAGCTCAGGAGGACCTGGGAGCCAAACCCAGTTTATTGCAGCTCCTGCTCAGGCAGTTCTCTGTGCCCAGGCACTGAGACTGCAGTGAGCTCCTGCTTCACAGGTTTCAGGGCACAGGTTCTCAGCCCCTTTGCAAATCAAGCATTGATGATTCAGGAGATTTCCCTCTGCTGTCCTCAGGACTTCTCAAACAGGTGCCTCATTATAAACACGTAATTTGTATGTTGCCATGATATTTTCTGAAAAATCCCTTTGCCAGGATTTTCCTCCTGAGAAGCTGAGAAGCCTAAGAGGAAAAGAAAAACAATGATTTTCTGCTGCTGTGGAATGCAACAGGTGCATCTGTGATTGGTCATGTGGTTGTTTCTAATTAATGGCCAATCACAGTCCAGCTGTCCTGGACTCTCTGGTCAGTCACAAGATTTTATTATCATTCCTTTCTATTCCTTGCCAGCCTTCTGATGAAATCCTTTCTTCTATTCTTTTAGTATAGTTTTAATATATAATTTTCTTTTAATATAATATATATCATAAAATTATAAATCAGCCTTCTGAAACATGGAGTCAAGATTCTCATCTCTTCCCTGCCTGGGACCCTGTGAACACACCACAATATGGACATATGCATTTATCCCTAATTGTTAATTCTGTCTCAGCTTGTAGTTTCTGGTAATGGCTCTTTTGATGCTGCTGTCAGGCACCACTGTGTTCTAAGTGTTATCTCCTGAGAGGATTTCACAAATCACTCAATACGAGATGTCACCACATCTCAGTCAATAAACTTGTATCATGACCCTATTAACAAAGAGGCTTCCAGTGGCTGTAACCACATATATTTGTACAAAGGATGGCCTGAAAAACAAAACTAATCTTGTTTATTGACAGAGCTCAGCTCTGAGAAAGGACAGTCCCTTAACAAATCATTTAGCCAAGATATTTTGCAGGAATGCTGCCACCTTCGTGAAGGACTTTCAGAGGTGATTTATTTCTGCTCTCCAGCTACGACTCCTGGTTTTCACTGTCAATATTTTCTCCACATGGAGCTTCCACTGAGAAGTGGAGGGGGAAAACCAGGGGAAGTATTTGCCATGACAAAGCTGAGTTCCCCTTTTCCTGCCTACTTTATAGGGGCAGAAATCTGGGACCTGATTCTCCCTCAGATCCCTTCTCCAGCTCCCTTCAACACCACTTTAGACCCACCCTGATGGCTGCTGGAGCTAGAGCTGATTATTTAAATACTCAGAGCTGTATTTTCTCAGTCCTTTGTGGAGACAGAACAATCATGCCTGAACATCCTGCAATGCAGAGAGCACCATGAATCCCCTAAGCTACCAAGAGATGAATAACCAAATGTTCCACAACACCCATATCAAACTCCAGCTTAGGAAAACTTGGCTTCTCACTAAACTCAAGTGAGCTCCTGGTTTCTGAATAAACCCTGTCCTACTCATGCACTCAGCAGTCTCAAGCATAAACATTGCTTTGGTTGCATTCATGAGGCCATTTTAACAAGGTTACATTAAAAGTTATTTGAACTGGTTTTTGGCAGAAAGTGAGCTACAAGGTCAACTGCTTCATTTGTTCTCCTCTCATCTCTAACCACCTCTTACATAGACACACTTCACTTTTGATTGTCTGGATTGATATGGATCTGAAGCTGGTTTACAGACATACAAAAGATGTTTCTTTTACAGCCTCCATTTGTAAGGGAAGCCTGAGAGTCCTGCATTTAAGAGCCATCAAGCTGAAAGAAGCACTCCTCCTGCACTTTGGGGAACTGCATTTTACCTTCAAGGGGGTGCATTAGGTGGGGTTCTGTGCTCTCTGAGCAAGGCCTGTATTCATGGCCACCTTTGCTCAGGTCACTGAAAATTTCCACTGTGGAAAAAAGACAAATACTTTGGTCTTTGGGATCTGCAGCAGAGGGCAGAGCAGGTTCTGGTTTTCTGTCCATAGGTGGCTTTGCAGTTAGGAATAAACCCTACAAGGAAGTGCTGGGTGATGGTTTTGCTGTCACACAGGTCAGGGGGACCTCAGCTTGTGGTGGTGTTCACAGGGGTCCCAGGACCAGGGAAGAGAGGAGAATCTGACTCCTTATTTCAGAAGGCTGATTTATTATTTTATGATATATATTATACTAAAACTATACTAAAAGAATAGAAGAAAGGATTTCATCAGAAGACTTGATAGGAAAGGAATGGAACGATAATAAAATCTTGTGACTGACCAGAGTCTGAGCCAGCTGGGCTGTGATTGGCCATTAATTAGAAACAACCACATGAGCCCAATCCCAGATGCACCTGTTGCACTCCACAGCAGCAGATAATCATTGGTTACATTTTGTTCCTGAGGCCTCTCAGCTTCTCAGAGAAAAAAATCCTAAGGGAAGGATTTTTCATAAAAGATGTCTGTGACACTCAGCAGGCTGGAGAAATGGGGGCTGTCCAGCAGGAAAGCAGCTCTGCAGGGACAGCCCTGGCTCCTGGTCACTGTGGCTAACATTACATTCCTGCTTTTCTTGCCCCTGTTTTTATGGGAACACAGGGTTCCCATATTGCCAGGTTTTCTGGTCACACCCCAAGGGTGCCCCCAGCGTCCTGTGTGGATGCAGCAGTGCCAGCTCACTGCTGCAATGGCCATTTTCCCCTCAGCCTCCCTCCTGGCAGAGCCCCAGGAGCTGTGTGGTACCCAGAGCCCATCTCCTGCTTCCCTCCACCCCATTCCTGCCCCCAGGGGAAAATGGGAACTCTTTAGAGGACATCCCTGCTCCATCTGCACCTGAGGCAAATAAACCCCTCCTCAGTGGCTCTGTGCAAATGCCCTGCAGGCTGCCTGTGATCATATTTACACTGGAGTGCTTCCATCAGCCTTTGGGAAGTTAATTCTGATTTACAGTTACAAAAATCAGGTCTAGAGCCAAGCTCAGAGTTCAAGAGTTGCTGTTAGAAGAGTATGAAAAAAAACCCCAGACTGCTCCCATTAAATCCAAGTAGTTGCCAGTGACTCCACCATTTGGATTAAGCACAGGTTTGCCAAGAGCACTGAAATGGGAACAGGCATGTGAAATAATATTTCCCATTATTAAACAGAAATGAATGGGATTTTTTATTTCAGCTCTGGGGAACACACCCTAATTCAAAGGGATGATTAAAAATAATAGTCCATTAATACAGCTCTGCCCCAGTCCCTGCTCCTATATGGACATCCAGCAGCACCCTGGCACTGATCATTTTGTAGGAAATATGAAATGCTAGATTTTATTATTCATCATATGTTAAAAAAAAAATAATCACATGCAGAGAGGAATCAGGGAGAATATTATTATGGAAATAGCATTTTAGACAGAGTTTGTAAAACATTTGTCATATTGCAGACACAAAGTTATAAACATTAATTTAACATTCCTTGGGAAAGGAACAGGACAACTCCAGCACAGACACTGGAAATTTTCTGTGCCATGCAAGGCATCTCCCAGCACAAGGAGGAATTATTTCACTGTGCTACTTTTATGAACAGCTGGGAGAGGAGGTGTTCCCAAGGGACAGGAACATTCCTACTGCCACAAGCAGGGAGTCCTGGAACACAGGGAGAGAAGCAGTGGATAAAAAGTTTTCCAAAAGAAAAGGTTTTCAATAAAAAATTCACTTCTGTCCAAATGAGAATTTTTCAGGAAAGTAATGGATTTCTTACAGAGGCTCTGAATTTTTTGCTTGGAATTAATTCATAAAAATTTCTACCTCCTTTCTATGCCCTGTTCCATAGATATTTAAATTTTTTTTAATCTTCTAGACTTTTTTTTTTAATGCTTGCAATCACTTCAGCACAGATGAAAATATAACAGGGAAAACTTTAAATTTTTGTATGCAGATTGACTAATTAAAGTGTAATTAGCCTTACTTGTTTAATTATGCATTATAATACATACAAAAATAAATTAAAATTTACTGAATATATTGGAAGCTGTGCTGTGTATGGTGTGCATTGCAGCACACAAGGAAGATTTCTGCTGAGGAAGCAAAGTATTCATTTGTAGCAGACTTAAAATCACGCTATAAACTCAATTTATTTTTTTGCTTTTATACAACTATAGGTTACACTCATTTTGATTTCCTTTATGTCCAAACTTCCATTTGCTTTTAAGATGTAAGAATGGCCTGTTACTGTAGTTGCAGCCCATTTTTTGTTTCTATAACTAGAACTTTTTGTGCCATATTCCCCAACCAATTTCTGCACTCCAGATGCTCCTGATTCCTGCAGCATCGTCCTGTTCCCCCTTCCATTGCAAGGCAGCTCTGGGCCTGCCAGGGTCCCCCTGCAGCAATTCCTCTCACACACACCCATAAAATCTGACTGCTCCTTGGTGCTGCTGTCCCCTCCCAAGGGGATGTGTCACAGCCCAGCACCTGCTTAAAAATGCTATTTAAGCAAACTCATCAGATTGCTCATGTGGCACAGAGCTGATAAATATAAATGTATATAACCCTCCACTCTGATATTTAACATGGCAATGAGGGCAGTGGTCATGGTGTTTGTGTTGTGTATGTATACATTAAAAAAATTGTATTCTAACTAACAAAGGACATTGTAAAGCTTAAAAATTTCTGTCTGACAGGGTAATTTATAAAGACATTTGTTTGCTTTGGATAAAAAGTTTCCTTTGGCAAACCCTCTCCCCAGAGCAAGAAGGATTTTGGAAACCCCAAGACTCACTAGAGGGCCACAGCCCATGGCAGGCAAGAGATGCCAAGGGAAGTGTTGGGTTTTGAGAAGCCAAACAGGAAAATCTCCTCGTTGTCCTCAGCTATCAAATGTGAGATTACAAAAGACAGAGATGTTATTCCTGAAGATGCAGAGAAAGGACAAAAGGCCACAGATACAAGCCCACCCAGAAAATTTCAACTGTGGACCAGAAGAAAATCCTGCAATCCAAGCAGTCAAACCTTACACCAGGGCCAGAGAGGCAAAGGATCTCCAGCCTTGACAAGGCCCTAAGCAGGGAAGTTGGACTAAGCAACCCTCCAAACTATTCTGTGTGTTTAAATACAAAACCTTGTTGAAAAGACTCACTGGAAGTAAGGTAATTTTAATTACAGCCATCAATTTGTATACACAATAATGTGTATTTTACATATATCAAGGAAAAAAAAAATCATACTGCATTTCAAAATTTGTTTACTGCAATAACAGAGGCAAATAGTCAGGAATAAGGTTAAGCCACTAATATTAAGGAAAGCCACAATGTGTGTGTAAATTGAAGCTACAGAAGCTCAGTACTCAGAGACATTAATTCCAAGGGTTTCACAATACCTAACTCACCTCAACCTCATTACATGAAAATGGAGTCTGGATTGCAGGGCTGCATCTAGATTATTATCTAGCACCCATAAGCTTCAGGTTCCTATTTACAGTAACAGTTCTGAGATGTTAAACTGCAAGGTCAAGGTAAGTGTTTTAGTTCTCATAACTGCAGCCTAGTTTCACTAAAATTGCCTTAATTAACTTAGAATAGTCTGTGATTCTATAATTACCAGATCAAAATGTCATTTTAAATCGTTCATTTCAGGATATGTGAACAATGAACTAGCTGTAACAAACTTCTAATATTTTCAAAGTCAAAAGTTCATTTTTACTTAAAAAAAAGCCACAATAAAACTCTTAACAGAGGCTTAAAAAGGTCTTTATAAAATAATCTCCATCACACTTACAATAGTAAGAAAATTATTCTGGTTGCTAGTTTTTAGTAAATATGAACTGGTTTGTGTAATCTGTATTAAAGATGGTTATAACCACAGTTCACATTTCATTTCTTAAAGGGGCATGAACAAATGTGTCAAGAACAGTAGATTATTGCTGTTTCTCATCAAGTCCTTTTTACTGAGGACATGCTGCCTTGGTAGGCAAAGATGTCTGGCAGCCAGCTGAGACAGGAGAGCTGAAGGAGAGAAGTTATGATTTGCATGCCAAAAAAAACCTCCTTCAATCTCCTTGTATTTGGCAATGGTACAACTGAGCTGCTTTAAGATCAAAACTGTGTCATTCCATCCATCTCCTGAATGACAGTCCTGATCATCTCATAACTTAAGTTTGCTTGAAGTGACTCAAGAAGGTAGAATCCAAGTAAGTTCTGGAATGGCAGGAAAAAACCCTCTGATGTTTCTCCTCTCATATGCAGCTCTGAAAATACCAGATGTTCTTCAGAGGGGTTTTCACCAGGTCTGCTGGAGCAAGAGAAAACAGAACATGGACATATTGGAAATAGGAAATCCATCAGGTTTTCTATTCCTGCAGTAGTACTGATCATATTAAATATGCCACCATTCAATTTCAAGAAGGTTCAAAAAGATCTAAAAATCCATACATGTTTTTAATCAAACTTTTCATACAGCAAGACTCTGAAATGTACTTTCTGTGGACATAAATTGGCAATTACAACTGCAAACAGAAAAAGCTCACAACAACTGCTAATAGGGTGTCATTAATTATACATTTTAACCAGCTGTTAGATTCTTTAGCTTTTGGTAATAAATTATCCTAGTGAGGATGGTGACAGTTTATATGTCCAAGGTTTAATCTGCTGGTGCACTTCTTTCTTACACTACTGTTTCACAAAGAGCAGCTTCTAGAAGAGCTAAATCAAGCCACTCTCACAGAATAAAATGGATGTTGCTGTCAGAGGCACCACTGGTAATAATTACCTTCACACTGCCACCTTTCACATTTGAAGGTCTTAAAAGAACAGAAAAAAAGAGAAAAACCCACATGACTGCTAACACTGAGGGAGAATTTTCCACTTCAGTAATTCCTTGTGATGTGATAATATTTAACTCAGCACATGGAAAGACATTTCTTGTCATGTGGAAAAGATTCCTGGTCTTGTGGTGTGCAGCCTTCCCAAGACACCACTTCAGTGCAATCTGCCCTCCCATTTAGGCCTCTGGTATCTGAATCCCAGTCTCACACACTGTCCAGTCAAACCAGTGCTGGGGAACACTGTGAGCAATTCCTGATGGAATTACAGACTTCCCTGACTGTGCTTTGCTGTGTGACATCCTGCTGAACTGTTCCCCAGCAGTGGAGTCCTCAAAAAACCACAATTATCCCAGTGTCTGCTGCAGCTGAGAGCAAACTCCTCTGAGCTCTGCACTGATAAATCATCACACCCCATTCCCCCCTGCAATGAGGCTGAAAGGCTTTCCCTTTGCAATGAGATTCCTATGATTTCAACCAGAGCCATCATCAAGAAATAGCAGAGAAAAAATTCTGCAACTGTGACTGGAAACTGTGCATAAGCCATTGTGATGACTGATACAGCACTGTCAGAGCTGTGCAGCCAGCTGGTGCCTTTTTCCTTTTACCTCTCCATGCTTCAAAGAAATGTGTTTGATCAGCCTTGACATTTTATTTAAAAAAAAGAAGCTGCTATCAACTGACCATCAGAAGCATTCTGTTACAAAAGAGTACTAAAACTGTATGGTAGCAATGAAAGATACCTAAAATATTCCTCTGAAATGTCAAGCATTTCTCTTCATGCTGGGTATTTATGTACCTTGACATTATCAGCTCTTCTGAAAATGGAGAAATACATCAGAAACTAGCTTGTATGATTCCAAAAAGGCAAGGTGCATATTATTTCTTCCATGCCTCTCAAAAGAAAGTATTTTCTTTTCTGTAACAACCAGTGAGGCAAACTGGTACAACACAGATCCTTAGTCTGGAAACCTACAGCTTAAAATAAAAATACCTGCAAGAATATTTCAGATCTAAGATACTCAACTGTACCATGTATTTAATTTCTTTCCAAAGTAGATTTCCATGCTGTGTCATTTCACTTGTTCTACTGAAATTCTTAATCTATACAAAGATAATAAAATACTGACCTATATAAGGGTCTGATTAATTTATCAATAGTAATGTTTAACACTTTCTTAGGAGACAAACAGCTTTTTGCTGACAAATGTGCACCACTGGTGAAACAATCCAGTATTTACATTCACCAGTGAAACACTTTTGGGGTTCTTTAATCTACTGCACTGTAAATAAAGTTTCATCATATCCAATTTCACCACATTTTCCTATTCTTGAACATTCACTGAACAAAAAACTGAGGGAGAAGCAGAAGAGAGAGATCATACTTTGGTTGTATTTGTAGTAGCAATTATTATCCAGTACCAAAAGGACTAAGATCAAATATCTTCTGGAAATGAAAGGAAGAAGAAAAAGACTTCCTCTGCATTCAAGTTTAGAAATTGTTTTTTGCAATCAAAATGACATTTTATGGCTGTCTGCTTCGTAATTTAAACTTCAGAGGAGAAAGGGAAAGTAAAGACATCTAAGCTGTAGCTGAATTTGATATGAGCACACAAGTTACATTAGAGCAAACTTACAAATTCATGTTTTTATACATCAATGCTGTGGCTGCTCAGGATTGATATTCATGGTCCTGTATATTTCTTTGAGAAACAGCAAGGCAGTGTCTTCAGATCCCCTATGAGGAATGGAATAAATAAAACAAAAGGAAAAAAGGGAAGAAAAAAAAGGAAAAAGTTAGTTCAATATGATCCATCTTCTAATTCTCCTAAGTCACATTCCAGCCTATTTCAGCTCTCCAAAGAGTTTGCACAACCTCTTGGCCCAGTATTTATTTGTCATGAACATGGCCTTACCTCTGCCAGCTTCCTTCAAGCTGTAATTCTACACAAGTTTTGAATTAGTTCTGCTATCTACCCTCGCCTATGCATTTACCTTTTTTCTCTTGCATTTCCTCCTCCTGTCCTCCCTAATGTCCTGTGCTGCAATTCCAAATGCCCTCCTCTAACCACTTCTTTGATGCTACTTCCTTGTCTTAATCTCCTCAAATAATGTTTCACTTTTTGTTCTGAATGTATTCCACACTCATCCTACTCATTTTGTCCCACTCCATTAATTAGCCCAGTTCTAGCAGCAATATTCTAATTCTTCTCTAGTTGGCAGGCCCTTAATTGTAAACAGACCATGTTAAACACCCATAGTCTTCCTCTCTTGCTTACCACTAAAATGTTAGATAGATCTCCAATAATTCAAAGATTAGTATCATTCAAGTGCCATGTTTCCAAGTGGCTGTGTTCCCTCCTCTTTTCAAAAAGCAAAGCTTCAGGCTATCTGAATTTAAAGTTAACATGAAGAGACTTAATCTTCTTCTTCATCTATAAAATGCTATTTAAACACACATAAACAATACCAACACAAAAAATAACAATGTTAAACAGGCAAATTTTAACAAAGTTCCTGAGCTGCAGGAGTTGTTTGATGAGGGCAGCTTCCTGTGCTTTTTAAAATAAATCATATAGGGAGCAGTGAATGAGATTTAGATGGTCAGAAGTGTGATCCTCCAAACGTGAGGAACATGATTTGCAGAAGACCTGTACAGAATTAAACACAGAAGCTAAGGGAATACATGTACATTCCACAATTCAGCACAGACCTCTCTTGATGGTCTCTGCATTAAATGAGCAGCAAACAAGCAAGCAGAAGGTTCAACACAGAAGCTCCAATCTCTCCAACACTCAGAGCATTTCATTTAAAGCTTTTCCCACCATTCCTCAGGAAAAAAATGCTCTCCTATTCGGGTCATTAATCACTGCGCTTATCTTCCTTACTCGAATGACAAAAACAGGCACAGGTACCAGGCTTTTAAGATCCTGGCAGTGATCGGCTGCCACCCTGTGGAAGGAATTCTGCTCCCTTCAGCCCTGCCTGTGGAACGGCACTGCCACCACCGGGTCACGCTGACAGCCCAGTGCTCACAGCAGCCAGGAACCCCTCCTCTGGCAGGTGCTGAGCTTCATCATTCAAGTGATGATGGCTCTAATGAGTCCCTTCAGGTAATGCCTTCAGAGCTGTGTTTTAACCTCTGGAAAAAATGCCTGCTGCTAAAATGACCTGCTGAAAATGAAAACCTTCAGAAAGAAGGTAGAGCACTCTTTGTCCAGCACCTGCTGAACTCAAAATGAGAGACCAGTCACTCCTCCTCACCAACATCACTTTGCACAGCTCACAGCTGACACCCAAGCTTGGCTATTACATTCCAAGGTGTGTTGTTAAATATAGTTCACAAATCCTTTGCTCTGCCAGAAGCAATAAAGTTTTACCACTTATTGTAGTCCAATAAAAATCCTTCGTGAACAGTTTTATTTGAAAAGCTGCAGTTGTGAAAATGCTTCCAGAGCTCTCGTTGTTTTGAAAATGACAGTAGCTTAAAATGTGTGTTTGGAGTGTCAAAGGGTCAAGAGAAGAATGTGCAATGTCTTTACTGCAAACAGATTTGGTCACAGAATTTTACTTTGAAGTAGGATTATCACATAGTGACATCCAAGCACAACACCCTGAGCCCGACACTCCTGGGCAATCACATACACTGTGTCCCTTGAGCAGTGTTTCTGGAATCACAGGCATCTCCCCTTACCAGTAGCACAGGTGACTCTGCAAAGCAAACAGGTACTCATTGAAGCTTTCTATTGGCTTCTCTTGTAGAACATAATCGATGCGACGCCCTCCGTTCAGCATCCCAACCTTCACTGAAACATCTTCATCTTTTGGAGGGTCTGCACTCTCAGTGATCTTCTCAGCTAAAATCAAGGAGTTTCACATTTAAACTATTTTCAAGCACAGCCTGCTTGACTATAATTAAGGAATATTAGCCATTTTTCTGTGTAATTTCCAAATGTTTGTGATAAGACAATAATAACCTGAACTGCCCAGCATGGTTCAGAAAGGTTACTGAACTATAGGCTTACTTCTTTCCTAACAGTTTTAACAGTTTTCTAAAGAAGTAACTGCTGAGTGATCTCTCCCTGAACTCACTCCAACCCACAAAGCTTTCATTGTAATTCCTCTCCCACACCCAGCTGAGGAGGAGAGTGACAGAGCAGCTTTGGTGGGAACCTGGCATTTAGCAGAGATCTCCTTAACAAGGTCAGGAAAATCAATAGCAAACAGTCACTGGGATACTCAAGTGTCAACTTATTTGAGACAAGTAAATTACAGAAAAACCAATAAGGTGTCCATGTACCTTCCACCACTTGCTTTTCTTCCTCCTCTTTAATTTGGTTAGCTACTTTCTCCAGCTCTGCTTGCAGCTGGGTTGAAGATGTATGAGCACGTGCAAACTCATTAAGGGTCTGCCATGCACTCTTCAAAGAGCTAATAAAGCCCTGCTTCAGGTCAGATCCCATACGAGACAGAGAGTCTTTCAGCTCTGAGAAAGAAAAAAAACACACCAAAAATTGAATTCAGAAGGATTTAAAATTACCAACTAAAAGCAGAATGATAAAGTTCTGTTCAATAAACATCTCAATTAGCAGCAGAAACAGGCCTGCTATGTCATAAAAGCATGTTTCTTGCTTCTCCATTCCATTTTAAAAGATGAGGTGAAATGCAATTAATACACATAAAAATTAATGTGTGTTTCTTCCTTCTCCATTCCATTTTAAAAGATGAGGTGAAATGCAATTAATACACATAAAAATTAATGCATGTTTCTTACTTCTCCATTCCATTTGAAAATATTAGGTGGAATGCAATTAACACACAATTGCCTTCTTACCGAATGGGTCAATGAATCCACCCAGATCAAAGTCAAAACAACAAGGAGCAACAAACCATATTTTTTCTCCTTTACTATACACACTTTTGGAGAGCTGTAACCTGAAACAAGTATCTTGTGTAGTCTAGCAAAGCAGACTCACTCTAATGGACAATTCCAAAGGACAGAATCTTTCCAAGTGCCTGAACAGAGGCTTTCAGCAGGGCTCTGTGAACTTGCACAACAGCAAAACTGACTTTCCTTATTAGAAGTGCAAAATTTAAGTGGAGCACCTTGGTCTGATGTGCAGCCATGAGCAACAAAGTCAGTCCCTGCCCTCCAATGGCCACAGAAGCTCCTTTTCCCTCAGGGCTGCCAACACTGAACAGACTGGTTGAACAGACCATGGTGGTCGTTAGGAACACCAATAAATTTAGTTTCTGTTTCACAGCTTCTTAGAAATGAAGGTGATCAAGCAATGTCTTAATAGAACTTTGGTAATGAGAAGGTTAAATCTGGAGGAAATGTGAGTGTTACTTTTGAATGGAATTGTGAATGCCCAGCTTATGGGGCTGGGGGAAATCACCTCTGATGTTTAGGAAAAATATGGAGTCAGAGATATCCAGGGATATTAATCAATCTCTTAAAATCTTACAATATTCTGATGCATCAAATGAGAAATAATGAATAGGATCCATATGAAGTAAGTTTTCTTTTTACCCAGATGAAGTCTTTTTCTGCCTTTATGATGTGGAATGAGAACTGGTTTTAAATCCAGGTCTTCAATGATCATTGGTTCTAACCTGTAAGCTACTGGATCAAGCTGTTAAGAGACAACACATTGACATTTAGTTATCTTTAAAATTATTCTATTTATCACATTTCAGTGAAAAAAATCCCTATTTATGGATTATAGACAACCATTTTTCATTTCTGCACTATTTGAATTTACAGAAATTCAGTTCATGACATTAAGCAGGTTCATGAATTACCTTGGTCTTGTTCTCCCTACAGAAGGGGATTCTAATGAGAAAACACAACAGCAAGATTTCCTTGCACTCAATCTCTATGAACGTTAAACTGTTAAACAAAATGAGACAGAGAACAAACACTGCATGCAAAACCACAAATATTCCATAAAAACCTACAAGAGTGGCCTCAAATTAATTTTAAAAATCCTAACAACCCCCCCAAAAAACTTCCTTAATTCTGAAAAGAAACAAGGCAAATACTATGAAAACAACCTATACCTGGAAGTGTTTTAGGAAATGTACATAGGGGAACAAGAGGTATAATGCTCAAAGTAAAACTTGGTATTCTGCCTGTTTTGTCATCTACATCAACTAAAATCAAATGTCAAAAGCACTGCTACTCACTGGGTGATAGATATTGAAGAACCCCTTGCAGGTGGGGAGTCTGTAGTTTTCATCAATCTTCTCCACACCCCTCACAGTAAGGAACACACCAATTGGGGAACCAAGAGCAAAGAAAATATCTGGTTCAAAGTCCAGTGCACTGTAAACCACAGAAACCTACCAGAGGGAAATCAGACACATCATCTCTCAGAACTGTCAGCTTCAAAGGAACTAGCAAAAGGTCATCAACATTAAAAAAACTAAAGTAAAAAGAGAGGACTGATCAAATCCTTTAAATTGTTCAGCTCATTTAGATCTACACAGTCTCACCTGGCCAGTTCCAATTTCAAAATACTCATAGTCGATGTTCACAGAAGACACAGATGCACCAACTGGGAGCTTCCTCTTTGAGTGCATCTGACCAGGCTCTGAAGGTGACACAGGAGAAACTGCCTCTTTTGATTTCTGGGTGTCTTCTTGAGTCTGGAGTGTGGCAGCCAGCACTGCTTTCTTTTCTGCTACTGCTTTCTTTTGTTCCTTTTGAGAAAAGTTTTAAAGTTAGGGAGAAAAAAGGTTAATTTCACAGCTGTCAAAATTCCTTTAATATATTCAGGATGTTAACAAGAGTATTCAAGAATAGAAGCTTGTTAACATTTGCTTAACAACTTTTAACTTCCATCCTGAATATGTATTTACCTGCTTGGCTGCTCTGTCTTTTACAAAATTAGCTATTTTCTTTCTTGGTCCAAGAGGTATCCCCATCTCCTTCAGGTCATCAACTGTACACATGAGCTAAAGAAACAAACACCAAACACACACATAAAAATTTATTTTTCTAGTAAAATGAATAATTTCATACTGGCAATGACTTATGAATTTGTTAAGTCAATTTATAAAGCTACAGAAAATACAAAAAATTAAGAAGACAGAGTGCCCTAGCAACTGGGTGGATGCACCACATCAAGAAAAAACAAGAGCTGCAGAACACTGAGTCTTCAAGTCATGCATTGATGATCTTATCTTTGCAACTGCTCTCATGGGCACTGAGAGGAAAAACAAAACAAGAAGAAAACCCAAACATAAAGCTCCATTCCCTGGGCAGCCCCTGCAGGTGCAGTGAAGATTTCAGTACCAGAGACTCCATGTCGATCCGCTCCTTTTCGAAGGTGCTCACGTACTCCGACAAACTGAGCATTTCCAGAGTCTTCTGCAGAGTGGGAACATCTTCCTCTGCTTCAGCCTCACAAAGGTCATCAGCAGAAGTAGCAATGGAGGAGCCCAAGGAACTGGTATCTTCAGTCATCTCAACAAAATAGCACACAAACAGAATCACACTCTCTAAAAGTGGGAAACCAGTAAGCAGCAAGCAAAACCAAGTTGAACTATTTTCTCTTAAAAACATTATCAAGCAAGCTCTGTAAATATGTATCAATTTTTAATGAAGCAGGACACAAATTTTGCACTAAAATAGAACTGCAAAATAAATATTTAAAAATTACTGTGAGAGACAAAACACTCAAAAATGCTTCCTTTTATTCCTCAAACAACTGGTCACCATTTCTAGTCTAAACACAAATTCTCTCCCTTTTATACATCTGCCCCATCATTTACTGTTAGACCAAGCTACATGTTCACAAGGGTCAATGCTGATGTTCACCACCAAATCTCATTACTGGCCTACTTGAAACATAAGAGAGAGCTAATTAATTTGTCCTGAGAAATTACAATATTTACAAAACAGCATCTTTCCATTAATGTGTTTAAATGTACTATCAAAACCCACAGATTTGGTTCAGCTAATAAAGTCTGAAAACTTAAGAAAAAAAAGATTGAAAATATCAGATCTATAGACCTGGAAAGACCAGCATGCAAATTACCTGTTTATCATGAGCAGCCACATCCTTCACATTCCCATTAACACCAGAGAATGGCCCAGAATTTACTGATGAAGCCAAGTCCTTCTGGTTAGACAATATGTCAAATAGAATTAAGGAACCTGCAAACAGGGATTAGAGTTGATTTGGGGAAAATATCAGGTTTTCCTGTCCCTAAATCTTGAGCAAGATTTATATGCAATAGTAATGTCATGGTATAGCTTGATCAAGAGATGGCTGAATGAAAATACTCAACATGAACATAAAAAGCTAAAAGCAGCCCCTTTTCTTCCCTGCTCATGCTTTATGTAGTTGCCAGGACTAAACTATTTTTCCTTAAACACCTGAGACTGCTTGGTGAACAGGAGGAAAAGTTCCAGTCCAAACCAGTATGTCAATATTCTGCTCTAACACTTATTCTATAAAAATGATTGTACTTTTACTAAGTGGGGTTCTGAGACACAGACATCACCCACCTAACAAGTCACCAGATAATCTGTTAACTTTTAAACACAGATGAGACACTAAGTTTTCATGAAGAGAAGTAACTTTCTCTCAAAGCCTGATAAACTCAGCTGTTGAGAGGAGTTTGTCAGCTGTTTTCTGAAAGACAGCCATGCCCTAACCGCTACTTTGAGTTTTATGGATAACAAAGGGGCCATTTTCCTTTTAAGAGGCACTGATTTGGGATAAAAGCAGCATTCCTCAGACAATCACCTAAGCTGTGCCCAGCCACAGAGACTCCCCCTTTGAAGTCGGGGTTGCGGCTCATGAAGAGCGCGTACAGGCGGTTCATTTCCATGCCCACTTTATCCACGATGGTCTGGCAGTAGGTGGGGCTGTTGTAGAACAGGATGTCGAGCAGCGTCTCGTTGGTGAAGTGCCTCAGGCGACTAATGCTCGGCAAAGTGATTTTCTTTATGTTCCTGGTAACACAGAATCGTTAAAAGCATGAAAGGCTTTTAAGAAACGCTCGTGAGAAATTTGTTAGCTTTTGAAATTAATGCAATGTAAATGCTACAGAAAGGGTCTCTAAAGAGATTTTAAAAACCCTACAGCCTTCTGGCCTTGTTGCATATTCACACATTAATGATACCTGCTGATTGTAATATTTCAGAAAGATACAGCTATTTTCTTTTCTCTCCAGGCTGAGGGAATGCCTGAAATAACCTCTTCTCTATTCCAACACTACTCTCATGAAGCACCAGGGAAGTTTGGTGAGCAGATTGAAGTGGAAGAGAAAAAGGAACTTGCATATAAAATTAGACTCAGAGAATGGCAATACTCTCTTTTAGAAGAAGCTTGGCATCACCATCTGCCTGCCTGGAGTCAAGACAGCTGCACTGGAATTGCTATAGACTTGAGACTGTCTGGTTTGATTAACAGAATAAGGCTCCCTCTTCATGCAGTGCTCAAATGCAAATAAAACAGCAAGGCTGGAGCAAAGCAGTGTGATTTCACTGAGCTACAACAGTCTGGAGAGCATCAGCATCACATTAAGTGCCACTGGTTGCCACCCTCACAATTTTTACTTCCCCAGATTTGAGCAAGGGAAACAGCTTGAACTCTGAAGTCATAGCAGAGGGGTAGGCACAGAGAAAGGATTTTAAAACAGATTTTTAAATGCTGTAACATTCTTACCCAAGTATAGATACTTTGCTTCAAAAATAGAACCCCTCAGCTCAAGTGCCTAATCATAATTCAGGCACTCCTCTAGGACTGGACAGAGGGCTCAATGCCTTCCTCAGAAAGGGTGAAACTCAATCAGACTGCAGGAAATTAAAGAACAGAAAACTCTCTACTCTAAATTGTGCACACCTCATGGACAGAACATCTCCAGACTCACCACCTCATCCTTCTGATCACAATCTCTACACACTCACTCATCAAGTATCGCGCATTGGCCACTCTCATGCAAATCCTGAACTGAAAAGTTGTGTGCATGAAAATAAACAAGAGAAATATTCCTCAAGCCCTTCCAGCTTTCCAAATACTCCTCATCAAAATGTTAATTTTAAAAAATCTGCAATTCTCTAATCCAGTCACACACATATGAATTGCTCTTTTTCTCCACTTTCCATAACCCATTAAACAGCAGCTTTTAAGATGTTTTCAACATTAAACAACACCCTCACCTCACCTGTCTACACCTGTTGCATCTCCATGCAGAGAACTGTGCCAGTGAACTGGAAGGAATTCCACCCTGCTCACTTTGCCTTCCTCCAAATACTTCTTAAAGTGAGTCTGCAACAACTTCAGAGAAACAGTCCTAAAATCATCAACTGTGAAGAAAAAGAATAATGAAAATCTGATAGCTGCAGAACTCAAGTAACACACAAATAGTCCCTCCTTCCCCTTAATTTCACAGATAGTCAGAATACAAATGATGCAAATTGAAAACTGGAAAAATCTTTTCAAGTATTACCATTCTAACAATAAGAAAGTACTCATTTATGTTAGAGTGGATTTTTTAGCAAGCTTCTATTTATCTCACAATGATTGCCTGTTCACACCATAACCAGAGAGGGCTTTGTTAATTTACTCAGTTCTACCAGAGTGTATTAAAAAAAAAGAAAGCAAACACACCAAGCCACACAAAGCAAACACATCCACTCACACCACAAAAAGAAAAAACCAAACCAACCAAAAACCCCCCCTCACCACACATCCCAAAACCCAAATCACCATGCAAGTGTGGTATTGAGAACTACCACACTTGCAGGGTGATTTGGGTTGTGGGATGTGTGGTGAGGGGGGTTTTATTATCCTGGTGAGCTGTTATTATCCTGGTGAGCAGGATAATAACAGCTAAAGCTTCAACTTTGACAGAACACAGGTTCTGCCTTTGGAAAATAATAATGAAAAACCTGAATTTCTTAACACTAGAGACTTTTCTTTAAAAAAAACTTAGGAAGATGTGTTTATCTAAATATGAGCTAGAGAGAGCCACATTTAAACAGCAAGAATACAACTGCTCATTATACAAGCCCAAACTTACCACATTCAACAATGCTTCTAAACCTCAAGTCACATACAGGACCTATGCCATGAACCATAAATACCAGATGGTCAATTTGGGACATTTCTCCTGTAGGAAAAAACAAGGAAAACATTCAGAGTACCAATATATACAGCAGGAGTGAAGTTCAGGAGTCTAGCAAGTGTCATACACACTTGTTTAATAAGCCTATTACCTAACATGGTTCAGGACATAACGGAGCCCACAGGATTAAAACACCCCAAAACCAGATAACCTCAGCAAACAGCTGAGATGAAGGAATAACTTTAGTCTTTAGACTCCAGGCATGAACAGCACACAACCACTCCACCCACCATTGTCCAGCTTCTGCACACACAAACTGCTCCCAGTGCAGACCCAAGTGCACCAGGAATCTCATCACCTACCATCAGGAATCTCATCATGGTCATCATCAATTCCACGTTTCACTACCCTTGGCCTTGCCTGCCCATCTTGAGAGGTGCCCCATTCATCTGGTGTGGCAGAAGGCTGGAACTGAACTATGACCTGCAACAAACACAGTGTCCAATTCCAAGCACAGAAAAGCCTCGTGACTCATACTGTTAGTCTGACAGCACTGCATAGTTCAACACACTTTTGGATTGCTTTACCTTTCATCTGAAAATCAAATGTTTTCTTCCACAAAATCCCCATTAGTGTGAAAAGCAAACTGATGACTCAAAGTAACCACTAGGTGAAGAAGCTGGGCCTGCTCATGGTTCAGAATCACCATTTTAACTCCCCAGCCAGGCATTATTCAAGCTCCTCCTTCCTAGTCTCCAGTATCTACTCTTCCTTAGCAGATTACTTCTAATGTGAGGAAATTGAGTGCTACCTGATTTACAACACCTCTATCACAAGGGGAAATGGAAAAAAATAAGTGCAGTGCTTTTCAGAGAAAGACAACAGCATCTGAAGTAGTCCAGAAACCCTAAAAAGTAAATAATTCAGTAGTACAGTTGTTTATAGGACTTACAGTTTGAACTCATATTTATGACACCAAGTGATTTAAATGCTCTTTCTCTAGATTTTTACTGAACAGAATTCCCTAACCAGGATTATTAAACATTTCAAGTAGGAGCAACCATGATTCTGTTCCTTGGATAGCTCTGTGTATTAATTACTGCATTTGTGATAAGTGAACAGTTAACAGTATTGATCAATAAGGCTGAAGTCCATGTTTCAATCACATGAGACTGTTCACAGAGTATTTAGAACTTTTAAAGCTTGTCTTGCTATACTTTCTCATGGCCTAAAAATAAGAAGAAACCTTCTCAGGCCTTAAAGAAACTATTTACCTTATAGCTAGATTAGTGCTCTTCTGCACATGAAAGCTCTTTGTTTTAATTTCATTTGGTACAGACTGAGGTTAAATCAATTCAAATTGCTGACCATTTGCTGCCAGTTATGCCTAGCCAAAATATTTACTATGCAAACCCTTCTTCTCTTTAGGTTTCAGAAATGCTGTCTTTTAACTACATGACAGCACATTGAAGCAAGCACAAGTTCAGTGTTCTGTAAACTTGATCATCTTTAATGCACACACACACCTAGAACAAACAACTGCTACGTTTCACGCAAGATTAAGAGCACATTCAATTTATGCTTCCATCCATTTGCTCACTCCCCCTTAATGAATCCTGCAAGACACAATTGCCAAAATCTATTACCTTGGGATTATGCATAACAATTGTCTCCCCATTTGGAAATTCAAGTCGCCGATGCCACTGATTTGTAGTTACAGCCCTTTTATATTCTGCCTGAAACAAAACAAGTTACATAAAGTCAGCAGGGCAACATTCTCAGTATTTTGTGGCCTCATGTAATGCCACAGTAAAAATTTACAAAACTTTCTTTATATAAAAATGTCACATGTAGAACTACACAAGTAAATTTTAGATGACAGCAGTGCAAGACTGATGCAGGAGCAATGTGGCCTTCTAGACACTCCTCTTTCCAGGGTTTGCTTACGTTCCAGAAAGTGCACTCTGAAAATCATCTTCATGAAACAGAAAGAACTGTTTCTAAGGCGATTAACACAATGAACTAATTAAAACAAGGCCTCTGTGACTTACTAACCTCCAGCTTGTCACTGAAGTCCTCAGTGTAAGGGATGAAGCGGCTGTCCTTGTCTCCCTTGTAGAACCACAGGCAGCGCCGCACTTCCGAGGGCTCCTCGTCCCAGTACACGGCTTTCCTCAGGCGCTCGTACAGGAACACGTCATAGCGCCCGCCGTCCGTGCTCAGCACCACGCTCTCGGGGTCAGGCTGGACTGGGACACACAGACACACCTGCTCACCACACGGACACTGCTCTGTGCTCAGCACCACGCTCTGGGGTCAGGCTGGACTGGGACACACAGACACACCTGCTCACCACACGGACACTGCACTGCTCTGCTCTGTCTGTGCTCAGCACCACGCTCTGGGGTCAGGCTGGACTGGGACACACAGACACACCTGCTCACCACACGGACACTGCACTGCTCTGCTCTGTCTGTGCTCAGCACCACGCTCTGGGGTCAGGCTGGACTGGGACAGACAGACACACCTGCTCACCACACGGACACTGCTCTGTGCTCAGCACCGCGCTCTGAGGTCAGGCTGGACTGGGACACACAGACACACCTGCTCACCACACTGACACTGCACTGTCTGTGCTCAGCACCACGCTCTGGGGTCAGGCTGGACTGGGACACACAGACACACCTGCTCACCACACGGACACTGCTCTGTGCTCAGTACCATGCTCTGGGGTCAGGCTGGACTGGGACACAGCCACACGTGCTCTCACACTGACACATCTCTGCTCTCTCAGCCCAGCCCCAGCTACTCCTGTGATCAATATCAGGCCATTAGCACTGACAGTCACACCATGGCAGAGAAGCTTTGTAACACTGAGATGCTTCTAGAATGCTTCTATATGCTCTGTACACAACAAAACGCTTGGAAGAACTCCCAAATACAAACACTTACTCCAGAACTGACAGTTTAAAAAAAAGGCAACCCAAGACACAAATAACCAGGAGTTCTATATGAAAATCTGATATCCATTTGGGTATCTATAACATATACATACATACATACATATATATATATATATATATAACCAAATGATCTTAACACTGACAGCATCAAGCAGTGATGATGTCAGTGAAATAAATTAAGTGGCAAAAAACACATCTTCAAAACATAACTTATTACTGCCACACACATGAGTGGCATTACCCCAATATTTTTCTTTAGTCCTTCTGCTCACCTCTAGATAAGACAGGACTTACCAGAATTATAGACCTCCTCTAGTTTTGCAGAATCCAGAATGCTGAATGGCATCCATATTTGCTTGTCCTCCACCTCCTTACAGTAGAACCAGTGGGGCTGAACTGGCTCATATTGGTTCTGCAGCAGCACAGGAGGGGCTGGGACCAGGGGCCCTGCAGGCCTGGCAGGCTGGAGCTGGGACTGGGACGGTGGGAACTGAAAAGAGATGGGCTCAGCACCTTAGTCTCACAGGGTTTTTACAGAACTCTTCTATATTTTGCTACAGGAAATACTCTGAACCTGTATTTCAAACATGTTTCCCTCCCCAAGAACATTACCTTCCATTCTAAAAGTACTGTCCACTTCATCATGTGTTTGAGAACTTACACCTTCTCAAACTGAGAAAGAATGTGGATTTCATTACACAAACACTGCTAAAACTGCCATGGTTTAGCATCATGATTATCTAAAACCAGTGAGATTTTAAATATTCTCTTAAATTTTCAAAACTTGAGCTGAACTTGTTTCTTACAACCACAAAAACTGACATGAAAATAAACCCATATTTTTCTCATTGTTCATTTACATATAATAATGCTTTTGCATAAAGACTCCCAATTTTAATGAGTGGCCACTTCAGCTACAGCTCTCTTCTTGCAAAGTGACCAGAACAGGCACATTGCAAACTCAAATGTAGCATCAGTGGCACAAGAAAAGGAACTGATTTTATGTATGATTTCATACAAATTTTACAAAAATCCCAGTCAGTACAACTAAAAGCAGCTGATGTCAGCAGCAGCAGCAACTGCCTTGGTTGATGATACATTTAAAGGGGGAAAAAAAAGGGGCACCAAAATATTGTACAATATATAAAATCCAATAAACAGAAGTTCTGAAATTATATAGTCTAAAACTCCAGACTGTCTAGGCTTTACTGCCTTTGCTATGTTTTGTCATTATATAACCTTCACATTCTTTATTCATGATAACAGAAATATAACAGTAGCTCAGGCAAAAATAAAAACAGCTTTTACCATTTTCAAGGCAAACATGCCAGGTTTTATTAACCTATTGGCATTACTTTAATAGTGATTTTGTGCAGGTAGAAAATAATAAGGATTATTGCTTTATACACAAAAAATCACACAAAATCCTCAACCAATTTGTTTCGAAGAATTTGCTGACAATTTTATGTGACTTAGTTTAAAAAAAAATTCTGGCTTCACCAACAAAACCAGCTTAAAAAGAGATTTTAGCCCATATCTTTGAAGTGGCTGAATGACCTGATTTAAAGCTGAGGTACAAAAAATGCAGCAGCACAGCTGAAACTCAGCAAACTCAGAAACCCACAGAAAAGAGCAACAGAACTTCACAGCCTGATCTTGTTTCTGATGCCCAGAGGCTCACAGAGCTACAGCCTCAGGGTACACTCACTTCAAAGATCAGGAAGACATCCTGGAACATGAGTTCCAAGCTACTTCTAGTGAAAAGCTTTTGCTGTTATAAACAGTTCAAGACTTCTTCTGGGGTTTTGGCAGAGAGAAAAAAAAAATCTTCAAAAGATAAAGCACACAGCTGAAAGAGCAAAGTGACTTGTTTAGCTGTGGCAGCCAGGAGGAGTCACGTACCTGTGTCAGCGGCCCCGGGGGTGTCTGGTACATCTGCACGGGTGGCACAGGGGACGCTGTGGCAGGGGGGTGGCTCTGCTGCAGCTGGGGGGGGGTGAGGTAGGGGTTGGCCCTGCTGCTCAGGGTGGTGTGCCTGTAGGGGTTGTAGCCCTGCTGCTGTGGGGTGCCCACGGGCAGGGCAGTGCTGGCAGGCGGGGGACAGCTCTGCTGAGGGGGCTGGTACGGGGCCATTCCCACCTGCGAAGTGGGTGGGGCACTGTAAGCCTGGGATTTGGGAATATGTGGTGAAAAGGCATTTTGCCCATCCTGGGAGCCAGACACGAGTGGAAGTGAAGTGGGAGGTCTGGAGAAGGCTGGTGCTCCGACAGGGGTTGAAACAGTTGTTAAGGGTGGTTGTCCAATATTCCCAAAGGGATCACTGCTGCTGGGAACTTGAGAGAAGTAGCTGAAAGTCTGTGGGGGGTTGGGGCTGGCTGATGTCTGACCCAGGAAGCTGTCCTCTTCCCCAACCTCTCCAGAATCATCTGCAAAAACAAAAGGGTCACCAGAGATCTTGTGAGACCTTCAAATCACTGCATGGGGTCAAGATGTTCTGGAACACCCAGCATCAGCTATGGCCAAAACTGCTGGCCCCCATAAAGTTTACACATCCTTGATTCAGCACATCATAAAATGAAACAGGAGATACCAAGTCTTCAAGAACATTTAAAATGGACCATGGAAGTCACTCAGTGTACACGGAAAAAGCAACAAATATTAAATAAGAAACCAAAATATAACTGGAGTCGGGACCTTCCCAGGGCAATGTGGCAGGCACTAAAACTTCACCTAAAACTTCACTAAAATCCCTTCCAACTTCACTCATCCCTCAAAAGCAAGAGCAACCTTGGTTCATACCTTTCACCATGAAAACAGCTAGGACTATAAGCATAGGACTTTATGTCCTATTTTTAGGATAGAGTTTAAAAACATTCCTAAATAGGCCAAACTTACAGGTTAAACCATCCATTCTTATTCTGCCTCCTCCTTCAGCAGAGCCCTCTCAAGGTTCCTCATCTAACTTGCAAGGTGGCTATAACTCATGATCCTAAGCCACTTATGAGCAGGACTTAGTCCAGTTCTCTGTAAAAATCCTACTCTAGACTTGCATAAAAGCTGCATCTCTGATGCATAAAAATCATTCTGTACAATTGCAGGAGAGGATTTAAAAAGATGCAAGGCCATGAATGCCCTTCCACGTGGAGAAAATAAATAAAAGAAGTCCTGATCAAGCACAGTTTTCTATTTTGCAGTGATCTAGGAACGAGTGGGGGAAAAGGAGGTTTGTCATGATTTGAGGTCTCACAGCAAGCTCACCTCAGGCTGTGATGGCCTGAGCAGCTCTGCCTCCTGAGGGAACAGGAGTCAGTGCCATCTGCAAAACCAGCAGATGTTTTCAGTGTTTCACCTGCCTGGCAGCCAAATGAGCCCAGGCTGAGGGGAAGACACCACAGAACATCTCTGCTGCTCAGTCCCCAGGCAGAGAGACCAAGAGTCTCTGCAGCTGTGAGCAGCCAACAACAAATGCCTTTATCCACAGCCAACACAACTGTAACAGGGAGCACCTAGGGAGTACAGGGGAATCCACTGAGAAGCCTCCCTAGGAAGCTGCTGTTCTAATTAATTAATCATAAAAGAGGCAGCTGCCAAGATTAAAAAGAACTATTTTAACCATCTTTTATTTAGTCTGTGCAGACGGTGTCAATTTGAGGCATCACCTGCTTCAAACTCCTCTTGCTCTCCCTTACAGCACTTGATCCGACTTTGAGGAACAAAACCAAAATCTCTCTGTGGAGAATGCTGAAATCCCTCAGACCCAGTGACCCCTCTAAAGTCAGGTCTGGGGATCATCTACCAGCCTGCAAGCAGTAGCCATTTTTACTAAATAAAAGGTCTCAGCTTCTAAACAACAAAATCCACCTTCCTTTCACATTTCATAAAGAGTGTGGGACAGAGAGAAGCACGCTGCAAACCACACTGGCAACCCTCAGCTTCCCAAACAACTGGCAGCAGAGCAGGCCCTTCACCTCACCGTGGCAGGCCACCACAAACAGGCAGCAGTGTGCCCAAGAGCTCTCAGGGCCTTCAGCAAATGAATGTTCACAAAACTCCTGCTATTCTCCAGTTTCAAATAGGTTTTGGAGATTTAGCCTAAGGGCAGCTTTCCTTGCAAAATGAGGGTGACAAAAGTTCTGCCTAAAAAACCCCTATAGGTATATATGTACACACATGCAGTTTTCCAACACAAAACGTTACTGTTTATCTTGACTTCTCCTAATTTTGCACAAACTATGTTGTACAAACAAGCACAATTCACTCCAGCTGCAAAACCATGGATCCTCATCTGATCAAATTATAAGTCACAAGGAGAGAAAAAGATTCACCACATTAACCAAATCCCATCAGATTTTATCTCCAGCTTCAAAATGTTCAGGAAATTGCCAGGACAGCCATTTGTGTAAAGCCTACTAGCCAGATCAGCACTTCAAAATTGTTTTATTTTCTTAATGAAAAATTAATGTATATTTGCATGAAAGAAAAACTATGAGGATTGCACAAAGGAATTAGTAAATGTATCAACTACCTAGATACCTCAAGTAAGTCGAAGTAATATTTTAATGCTTTTATCCCTCCTATCAAAAAAATGTAGTTGATCTAAAAAACTATTCCAAAGCCATACTTGGCAAACATTTTATTAAATCTACAGAGAAGTACTGCACTGATCTGCAGCTATATTAATACTTACTTTAGCTAAGATACAGCAGTGCTGAAATGAAGTCTTGAAGACTCAGCATAAAACAGTTTGGGTTAAAAGGGACCTTCAAAGGTCTTTAGTCCAACCCCAACATGCACAACACAGTAAAATTTGAAATATTTGGTTTCTAGATGCATTTCTAATGCTTCCAGCTTTAATCTCTGACTGAACACATTCGCCAAAAAATCCATTCCTTTCTCTGGAACTGCCTGAACACCAGATTTTAAGTTACACACGCATGTGTTGGGAACACCATTAAAGCTTTGGGAGAAAAGGATATTAGAACCAGGATTAAATTAACAAGGACATTTAAGGCGGCTGCTTAACGTGCTATTTTCAAACCGGGGAAAGAGAAGATAACATAAGAGAGGGGTTTAAAAACCACGAAAACATTCAGTAGGCACTGAATGGAAGCACGGCGAGCTGGAAGCGGATGATCAGCGCCCGTCCTTAGACACAGCGCTAAAACCCGCACACACACAGGCATTAAGCAGAGGGAAGTAGAAGGAATGAAGTGCCGGAAAGCGGAAAATGTAATTCCGAGCAGTGTCTCTGCTGAGGCACAGCCAGGGACACCCGGCTCGGGAATTCCCAGCGCCGGGTCCAGCCCACACAGACCGGGCCCCCCCGGCCCTCAGCCCCCCCTAGAGCCCCGGTTCGGCTCTGGGGACTCCCCCGGCCCCACCGGCCCTTCCCGGCGGTGGCGGCACCCGGCGGGACCCCGCACATCCCCAGCGCTCCCGGCTGCCCTCCCTCCCGCTCTCCCTCTCTCCGTACCGGCGGGCAGCAGCGCGGGGCCGGGCGGCGCGGCCGGCGCTTGGCTGACGGGGATGAAGGGCACGTTGAAGCTGAGCTCGGTGGCGGAGGAGGAGAAGAGCAGGTTGGTGCTGCTGCCGGTGCCTCCCCCGGGCTTCGCCGCCGCCATAGCCGCGCCCCGGCCACGTCCCTGCCCCGGCCCCTTCCGCCCTCACCCAAGATGGCGGCGGCGGCCGCGCGCAGCCGTGAGGGGCTGGAGGCGGGCCCGGCCGCCATTCCCGCAGGAAGAGGAGGAGGAGGGCAAAGAAGAGGAGGAGGAGGAAGCGGCGGTGATCCCCGCGCTGGGCTGGCGAGCGGGACTCGGCGGCCGCAGGGTGCCGGCAGCCCCGCGGTGAGGCGCGACCCCGCCATGCCGTGCGTGGGCGACTGGCTGAACAGCCCCCTGAGCATCGTGCAGGGCATCTTCGGTGAGGCGGGGCCCGCGTCCCCGGGCGGCGGCGGGAGCGCCCCGCGGGCGCCCGGAACCGGACGGCGCTTTCCCTCGTGGGGTGGTGGCGGGGCCCGGCTCTGTGTCTTATGTATCTGTTTAATATCTTATATATCTCGTCTACAGCGTGTGTTTTGTGTATCTCGTGTACCTCTGGGTTCCGGCAGCAACGCGTGCTGGCTGCCCGCGCTGCCGAGCGCGGCTGGTGGTACCAGCGCTATCAGCCGCGGCTTAATACTTTTTTTTTTTTTTAAGATTATTTACGGTTATTTTAGACACTGAAAATTAAATCTGGGTTTAATCTTCCCTAAAAGAATACTGGCATTAAAATTTGCGGTGCCTCGGCTCCTGCCCGTGCCCACTGCGGTGTTGCGGAGCTTTCCCTTGCTCCCAGGAATGGCTCTGTGCTTCTCGAGTGGTTTGAAATGGGAAGTCAGTGACTTGCAAGGGGAATAAATTAGTCCGAGATGCACTTACTTCCCTAAGATAGAAGTGAAAGTTGGGTTTGTTTGATGTGCTGGGAGAATGCTGGGTAAAAGTCTCTTACGTGGTGATAACGGGGACGTTGATATGTTGTTTTTTTGTAGCCCAAAATGCTCCAAACTCTGACTGGGAGAAGAAGGTAACTGAATACTTCAAGGAGAAGTTGAAAGAAAATAATGCTACTAACTGGGTAAGAGTGTTTGTTTCTTTTCGAGTTATACTTTTTCTTAAGCTTTGTTGGTTTTTTTTTACACTTTATTGCAGCGGCTTGCTTTTGATAAAGTCCTGCAATTTCACGATAAGTGTGCAGCTCAATTTCACGCCCAAGCTTTGGGATGTGGAATTTGCACCTCGGCTGCCTTAACCTGAGTGCAAAGCCGGGATGTGAAATCCCAGCCCATCCATCCCCTTGCCTTCAGCACCCTCCTTCCCCCAGGCCATCGCTGGTGGGTGCTGCCACTCTGTAGCACAGTCAGTAGATGGCAGGAGATGACAAATATTGTCATTTTTGGGGAAGTGTGAGTCCTCACTGTGCACCACGGGCTGCTGCTCATAAACCTCTTCTCTCAGGAGCTTTTATCACAATGCAAAACTTGTGTGCGTTGAATAAATAGTTGCCTGGACCTTCAGGTTTTAAAGAAAAAATGCTTTTCCTACTAAAATTGTGCTTTATTGAGCTGAGTCAGGCCTGGTTTGAGCAGTTTAGCAGGGAAGCTGTGCTTTAGGTTTTAAAATAAAGTGTGCACAGTTGAGTTCAAAAGCTGATACTTTTCTAAAGGGCTGTAGCAGAAATGATGTAATGGGAGTGATAGTGGGATTAGAAACTTTCAGATCAAATCTGTTCTGTCACTAAAACCAGGTGAAAATTATTTTTCTTTGTCTGTGAAAGTATTCTGTATTTAGTATTAAATGGTTGCCTAAATCAAAGTATTAATGGCAAAATTGAGTAAACTTTACAACATCAGAAGGAATTGAAATAATATTTTCTTACTCAAAAAAACATGACAGGATACACTTTTGTTAAAATGCCATTTCCTATAGGGCCACTTACAGCTTTTGTTGCATTTTAATGTTGGACGTGGGCTTTTTCAACAAATATTTTCTCTTCAGATTTAGAAAACCCTATTCATATTGCAAATTCTTTGAAGTTATACCACGTGCTTAGGCATTGATTTTTTTTTTTCTTTCTATTTTCACATTGTCATGTAAAACTGTGTGAAAAAGACTTCCCCAATGTGGACTTGGAAATTAACATACAGGTTTTCCAGGACCCTTTGTTATAAGAAATTGTGCATACAAATTGTTCCAGTACTGCTGGTACATAGCACATGGTGGAAGTGCTGTTAAGTAGAAATAAGATAAGTAGTAAATTCTGTTTAATCCTTTAAAAGTTAGTTTCAAATATTGTACAGTTTTCGTACAGTTCCAGTGACCTATAACCACTTCTTTCATAGTCCAGTATTTGGGACTGGAAGAATTTGGGAGCTGTTAAGTGCCTGTGAATTGTAACAATTATCTGTAGCAGCCATTGCAGGAAGGTGTTGGGATAGATACACTTTGTCACTGCTTAAAGTGGGATGGGAAATGCACTCAGAAAATATTAAGTGTGCTATAAATATAGAGGTGTGATGGGCAGGATATACTGGATGGTCAGAGAATTAAGTTTTTGTGCTGGTTTTGGCTCACTTCAGAGCACTGCTCAATATATACCAGTTGTATAGAATAATCTGTTTTTTCACAGGTCCCATCACTGAATGATGTTCCTGTACATTACCTAAAACCCAACAGCTTAGTGAAATTTCGCTGCATGGTTCAAGATATGTTTGATCCTGAGTTTTACATGGGAGTCTATGAAACAGTTGACCCAAACACAAATGCACGTGTAAGTGAAATACTGAGTTACTATTTTAGCAAATGTTTGTCATTTTACTCATTCTGGTCCTTGTATTTCTCTAGTTTGAGAGTTAAACCTGTGGAGTGTGGACACTGATAGTAACTGTGTTCAGCTCAAGTGGCATCAGTAAAACATAACTTGTTACGTTTCTGTTGAGGAATAGAAAATGTTAAAATGATGAAAGGTTTGGCAGGACGTCTGTGAGGGGCTTTGGGCTTCAGTGATTTTGGTGTGATTGATGTTCAGGATGCTGTCAGAAACAGAATGATTGCATTGCCTTTTCCCTCTTGACAGGTTTTGCATTTTGGTAAATACAGAGATGTGGCAGAATGTGGGGTAAGTACTGTAAATTATATGAACTTAGAGAAGAAATATTGGAATGGAAAGTGGTAGTTTTATGTGCGACAGAGCTTCTTTGGTACTTGGCAATGGATTCTGAAGATACTGCTCTAAATGCAAAGTTAATCTTTGGTTTGGGAAGCAGAGTATTCATAACTGCTCACTGGCATTCTAATTTCCACAGGCTTCCAGCTGTTTCTGTTGTATTTAAAATTTGTTTTGGTTGAGTGGAGGGGGGAGTGCCCATGACCTTGAATCTGTCTGCTATGGAAAATAGTTGCTTTTAGTAGTGCAGGGCAATTTGAATCAAAACATTATATATTCACTTTTTCCTGAGTTATGTAGTCTTACATGTTAATTGTAACTTCTGGCTGAGTAACTGAATCTGTGGGGTTAGTTTAAAAAAAAGAAAACAAACTGTAATCAGATTTTTAACAGAATTTCTCTTGGGATTCCAGCCTCAGCAGGAAATTGATTTGAACTCCCCACAAACAGTCACCTCAGAGAGACAGACTTTCTACTGTGTTCCAGTGCCTGGTGAATCTGCATGGGTGAAGGAAATATCTTTTTTGACTGAGCCAGTGCTTTGTTATACAATCAGTGATCACAAACTAATTAATTAGATTTAAGGAATAAGTTTATTTAAAAATTCTTTTTTTAAAGTGAATCTGGAAAGGTGTAGGTGTAGAAAGAGAAAAAAAGAAAGTTGATGGCATGTAATATGCACAAAGAGAATGCAAATTAATTTAGGAGCACTTGTTTTGATTAAGTAGACATTTTTGCTTGGGAGAGCCTTGAAAATTTCTGTTAATTTCTAGTTGCAAATGCTTAGGAAAAGAGAAACTTCAGTTGAGCCACTGGCATTTTCTACAGCAGGACACTTACACAGTGAGAGTCTCCTGTAAAACACCCGTAGCTGAGCATGTTAAAATTAGGATTTTGTTAAAAAAACCCCACAACTAAACCTTAGTGTGGGTGAGTTTTCCCTGCTCAGTGTGAGGCTTCCTTAACCCTTGGCCCCACGCCTACATCAGTGCCAGCCAGGCCCGGGTGAGCCCCTCCACCTCCTACACCCCCAGCCGCCACAAGAGGAGCTACGAGGAGGATGAGGACATGGACCTGCATCCCTCCAAACAGAAGGAGCAGCACATGGGTAAGAGCTCAATGGTTGTTCTCATATCTTTCCAGGATTTGGCCAAAAATCATTGCTAAAACCTGAAATATTGGCAGTTGTTTTCATTGTTGTTGTTATTATTTAATTATTATTGTTGTTGCGGCCTTTATGATTTGGAGGCTTTGTTGAAGTCAGTGGTTTGATTTGAAGGAGTGTGGAAAGCCTATAGTGTTATATGTGTGCTGTATGACTTGCTGACAATTTACAGAAATTTTTAGTATAAACTGGGTTTTATGCATATTCTGACCTGTTTTTTTAAACATGAAGTGCAGAAAAATGTTACTTTTGCAGTCCTATGGACTATAGGAAAAAAAAAATCCTTCCCCTGGTTTAAACATTGCATTTTGAAAATCAGATTTCTGGCCGTGTTTGGATTTCCAAGACACATAGATCTGCCAGAGCTCTCTCTCACACTTAACTTGATTACATATAATATGCACTTGTGAGACTTCTCATATTAAGAGGTTATTCTGTCAAGTATATTGCATTATTAAATATTCTTGTCTCAGATGTCTTAAGTTAGTTTTATTCTGTGTTGCTCACTGAAGAAAGTTGTTAAGTTCTGCATTTCTTTTTAAAAAGCCTGCAAATCCTGTTTTTCAGGCAGTGGAGGTGATATCCATGGATGTGTGGAGCCAAAGAGATTAGAAACAGAAGCTTCTGCAGGTCATCATGTCATTTCTCCCAACTGCTCCCCTCCACTTGACCTAAATTTTCCCTTGCCAGGAGAGAAGGGACCAGCATGTCTTGTAAAGGTGAGAGAGGAGAGCTGAGGCTGTGCTCTCAGAATCAGCCTTGCACTGGTTTCTAGGCACAGAAATGTGTCTCCAATTCAGAATTTTGTTTCCAGAGATAATTACATTCTTTCTCTTCACTAACACAATGTTTCTCTTCTTGAGTGCTGCATTTGAATTGCTGGAATCCTTCAGCAGCATTTATTAGAGCTTGCACCATCTCACCCCACTTAGTTTAAAAGAAAAAGATTCCAGTATTAGATGCTTGAGGGTGCAGCTGGTATTGAGCCCTGGTATTTTTCTTTTAGGATATTTCCTCTAATTGAAAAACAGCTGTGAAAAACCAAGCTGAAAATCCAATAAACTACACATTTGTGTACTGAATTTGAAATAGTCCTTGATTCACTGCTATGCTGTGTTACTGTGAAACTTTACACAGCTGTTGCTGTATTGACTTCTCTCTTATTTAGCAAATCTTGATGAATCAGAGTAGAATACAATTGTTTACACTCATGTGGCAAAGAATGCCAATAGAAAAAGCATGGAATCATAAAACTGCTGTGAACTCCCTGACAAGTCCCTTTCCCAGTGTAAGCTTGGTGACACTGAGAGCAAGGGGAGACCTCTTCCTTCACTCAGACTGTTCTCAGGCCACAGCTGAGTCTCCTGAGTTTCCTTTATCTGACAGCTTTTCTGCTGTCCTGCATCTGGCCCATCTGCCTCAGCTTTTTCTTTTTTTTTATTTTCTCTTTGGGGCAGATCTATGAGAGCTGGGAGAGCTTCAAAGTCAATGATGTGCTGGAGGTGTTTGGTGTTCTGTCTGTGGATCCAGTGCTGAGCATAGTGAACAGTGAAGAGAGGTAAGGCTGCCCTGAAATGCAGGATTTTATTGCAGTGAGCAGACAAGGAAATGTATAAATACATGATAATTATGCTTGAGAAGTGAATTTGTTGCTTTAAAATAGCTTGATGAGGAAAGTGTTACATCCAGCATCCTGGAAACTGAAGTCCAATGTGCTCTGGCACATCCATATCCTTGGATACCCAGTGCATCTTTTTTTAGGTTGTTTTACAGTCTGTAAAGCAGAAAATGCTTCTGTAGTTAAATGTTTTGTACTCTTTCATATGTACTAAATTTTCAGTGAATGAGTGAATAGTGAGCAAAGCTTTCAAGGAAGCTTTAAAATTGTAAATGTCCTTCTGAAGTAATTTCTAAGTCCATGGAAGTTGTTACCAGAAATGTAAATATTTCTGAAGAATATAAGAAAAAAGTTTGCATGTCTGCATATAGAGTGATAGTGACCAAAATGAGTAAAAAATGGGTTGATTTTTCACTAATTAAGGTATCTCATCTTCTTAATCCACTGATAGAAATCTCCCATTTCACCTGCTGTTCTGCAATTCCTTGCCTGACAAAATACGAAATCATTTAGGATGCAAGAAGTCAATTTGCAAAATAAAACTCTTGACCAAAATCTAACATAAAAATTGCTGATGTCTTGAACCATTGCACTCTGAATCATTTCTGTTGGTGAGTTTGTTCATCTCTGGCAAGTAGGACACCCAGAGTGCAATGTGAATCCTTTATAGTGCCAGCTTCTTAAAAACTACCTCAGCCTGGTCAGCTGCTTTTTGTTATCATCTGTGTGACAGCTAATCCCAGACTGACAGCTCAGTTGCACTGTCACAGGTGCTTGTGGGTTTTTCCCTGTGTCATTCTGTAACAAGAAGACAAAATGGTGGCATTCAGCAACATTTTGAATACAGACAAAAGGAATCTCTTTTAATGGACAGAGTGTGGATAGTGTGTGGATGAACTGCTGAAGTGGCTTTGAAGTAATAAAGCCTGACAGTTTTTAAAACCAGTACAAGAAGATGAAATCTGTGCTAAACTTTACTGTCATCTGATAGAGTCACTTTAGGGATTTTACTTTCTAAAAATGAAAACCACCTGGAAGAAATTTTGTAAGACATCTTCAGGGAGAGCAAAGCTTGTGTATCTGAACTCTTAAATGAAGAGGTAATACCTCCAGGTTCCAGCAGAGGTACATTAGGGTTTATTTATTCACAGTTCTTTTACTCAGCCAGTGATAGAGATGTAATGTGACTGCCTAGAAGATCTTGTCAGGCTCCAGAACTTGGTGGGAGATGAAAATCCCACATGTGCTTACAGAGACAAATGTAGTAAATGACCTTATTTTTTTAAAAGCTTCTCTTTAGACTTCAGTACAGGCTGGACAGAACAGTGTGTGATATTTTACTTGAAGCTACAGCCTATATGCAGCAAATAATAAATGTGATTTTTATTTGTGGGGTTTGGTTTGAGGGTTTTTTGTTGTGTTGGTTTTTTTCTTCAGAAAAAAATGGCTTGATTATTTTCTGAAAATAATAGAATCCAGATATTTTGGGTCGAGCCTGCTTTGGTGTTAATATGTCATTATGTAATTGTAATTCAGTACTTGTGGTGTTTATAAAGATTCTGAAGAAGGTGGTTAGAGTGTGGGAGGAGTCAGCAGGAGCCGGCAGGGATGTTGTTTGTTCCTCTGTTCTTGGCCTGCTTCCAGCTGCTGTGGCTCAGAGGGACAGAAATTCCCGTGGGATGTTTCTGAGTGCAGCTGTGCTGTGCCCCCTCTGCAGGGACAGCTCCAGCCTGGATCCTATGGAGTGCATGGACACCATGGAGGAGCAGAGGGTGCACAGCCCCCCGGCCTCCCTAGTGCCCAGGATCCACGTCATTCTGGCACAGAAGCTGCAACACATTAACCCCTTGCTGCCTGCCTGCCTTAACGAAGAGGAGAGCAAAACCTGTGAGTGTCTGGCACTTTCCAGGACATCTGAACAAATGCTGCTTTGCTCAGAGGCAAAATGCCTCAACAGCAGGGTTTGAATTTAAATCTTGGTAAATGATTGGTGAATCTTGGTAAATTACCTGCATGCAGTGCTACACAGGATGCAGATGTTTGTGTGTATATGATGTTTACATTTTTATTTGGCTGAAATAAAAGTGATTTATGTGGAATTTGGTTCTGCATTCTACGTGCCCAAGGATTTTGCCATGTTGTTCAGCCATAAGATTTGATTTGTTTTCAAAGAGAGTTGTGAATTGCTGGAAAATTAGATTTCCAATTTAGTGTGATACTGGAAATAAGAAACATACTGATAATACAGGGACTTCTAATACTGTGCACAAAATAAGGCAATTCTGCTTTTAAGCAACTGTGCTATTCCTTGTTTGACTGTTATTTTTTCACTGAATTATTGCATGCAGACCTCTGATATTTATGACTTTCTTCCTTGAGTGCCTTGTATTGCTTGTTCTGAGCAATATGTAAGAAGTTTTTTCTGCCTTTAATATAAAATGGAGCAGCTATGAATTTTATAAATTTGGCTCTACACTTCATACCCTACTGCAAATGCATTACACAATATCTAATCTTTTTAAAAAATAAATTCCAAGGAAGTGTTGAGTGATTCAGGTTGTCCAAAGCCAATTGAAAAAACCAATGAGCATTCAGGGTTTTTTCCTTGACTGCTTTGGAATAAACATTTTTCTTCATCAAACTGTGACAGAAAGTCAAATTTATATAGAGGGAAGAGGGTGAGAAACAAGAACATTTTCTGACATTTGTCCTCTGCTTTTTTGCCAGTTGTTTCTAATTTCATGTCTGAGCTGTCACCAGTGAGAGCAGAGTTGCTGGGGTTCCTCACCCACGCCCTCTTGGGAGACAGTTTGGCTGCTGAATACCTGATACTGCATCTCATTTCTACAGTGTAAGTATTTACATGTGTGCTGAGAATTTATGTATTGATCATTTAAAAGAAATCTCCTTCTATGGGGTTCTTCACCAGTCTGCAAATAAATGGCAGAAGTAGCTTAAATAATACTTATTTCAGTAATACTTTTTCCAGGTAGAGTTGTCATGTCACAATACTCACAAAGGCAGGTTTCAGTGTCTGAAATAGCAGTAAATATTAATAAAAGACCAGCTTTATGGCAGTGTGTACTTTCAGTGCTGCTTTGAGAGCTGACAGAATCTCCAAGATGCTTTTAAACAGAGGTATGAAAACATCTTTCTGCCTCTGGCTTCTTTTAAGGAATAGGACATGCCACTGACTTCCCAAAGACAGCCTTTCCTGACTGCAGGAATTATTGCTTAGGTACTGCAAGGTACATTGTGGGAATTTGTTTAATTAACTGTAAGCCTGTTTATTGGTAAGTTCTATTTAGCATGTGATAGAAATTTATTTTTATGTTGGTTTAAACTATCTATGGGTGAAAGAGCAGCATCCTTGGATTGATTAAAATCTTAAGTGTGAAACTTCAGAAATTATCGTTCAGGCCCAAATTTAATGTTAGTCATTTTAGTCTTCAAAATCAAAACTAGTTGTTCTCATTCTTTTTTGTGGGACTGTGAATATTCCAACACTTAGCCTAGAATGTATTTTCTCTCTTAGCTGGTATCACAAAAAGGTTGAGAGTTGTCAAGACTGGGGAGGTGATACACAGTGAGAAGAGGGAGAGGAAATCTGAGGGCAGGTAAAGGAGATGAACAAGTGTGATAAGGAGGGAAGTTGAGATTGGACAGCAGAAAGGAAAAGAATGGAGTGTGTTCACTGAGTAACAGCAGGGTACAGGGAGAACAGAATGTCTGGAAGGCCAAGTACTGTAAATTACTGCTTTTGTGTGGTGCTGTGAGGAGCAGCTTCAGCCTGGCTCAGCTCCTTGGGCACTGGGGAAGGAAGGCAGAGGAGCTGGCTGATTTCGGTGTGTGTGCTCTGAAATCCTGCTGGCTGTCAGAGACACCACACAATGCTCCAGCTGCTAACACCTGTACCCAGTGTTAGCCAGGTGTTTGCCTAACCTGTGCTGCTTTTGCTGCAGCTATGGCAGACGGGATGTGCTTCCTCTGGGAAAATTCACCGTCAACCTGAGCGGCTGTCCCCGGAGCAGCGCCTTCACCGAGCACCTGTACCGCCTCATCCAGCAGCTGGTGCCAGCAGTAAGCATTGCCTGGGCAGGGCTGGGGGTCTGCTCTCACTGATCCAGCCTGCCCAAGGCAGGCTGGAATGCTCTCCTGCTCCCCATTTAGAGAGCAGGTAGCAATAGAGATGGGGCTGTGCCTGGGCAGGGCTGGGGGGCCTGCTCTCACTGATCCAGCCTGGCCAAGGCAGGCTGAAATGCTCTCCTACTCCCCATTTAGAGAGCAGGTAACAACAGAGATGGGGCTGTGCCTGGGCAGGGCTGGGGGGCCTGCTCTCACTGATCCAGCCTGGCCAAGGCAGGCTGAAATGCTCCCCTGTAGAGAGCAGGTAACAATAGAGATGGGGCTGGCCTGTGTGTTGAAGTCTGTGTGCCTCATCATCTAGGATGAATATGCAATGAAATCCTCTCCTCAGAGGTATTGAACTGACAGGCAGATGCTGCATGCTTTACTTGGTCTTTCTGGATTGATGTGTTTAGACATTTGGGTTATTAAATTATGGTGTGTGGTGGTCTTCACAGGGGTCTTAAAATGAGGGAAGAGACGAGAATGTTGACTCCATGTTTCAGAAGGCTTGATTTATTATTTTATGATATATATTATATTAAAACTATACTAAAAGAATAGAAGAAAGGATTTCATCAGAAGGCTGGCTAAGAATAGAAAAAGAATGAATTAAAAAAAGGCTTGTGACTGACTGAGACAGTCCAGACAGCTGGGCTGTGATTGGCCATTAATCAGAAACAACCACATGAGACCAATCACAGATGCACCTGTTGCATTCCACAGCAGCAGATAATCATTGTTACATTTTGTTCCTCAGGCCTCTCAGCTTCTCAGGAGAAAAAATCCTAAGGAAAAGATTTTTCAGAAAATATCATGGCTACAATGGTGTCATTAGGGCTTACTCAAGTTTGTGGATACTGCTCTGCAGAAAAGCCACAATAATTCAATTTGGGGTCACACTAACAGTATTGCTGCAATAAATCATTTTTTATTGAGCTCATCCTAGATGTGCAGAACAGGTGATAGGAATTCCTAACAGCAATATTTTCCTTTGGGAAATTTTGAAATACACGGCATTTGGATGTTAGGGATAAAGCATTGCAGTGCCAAGTTTTGCTTTGCTGTGCAGGCTCCCAGGCCAGCTGTGGCTGCAGGAAGCAGCATTCCCTGGGGTGCTGATGCTTTGTTTCTGGTTGCAGTCCTACCACCTGCGGATGAGCATCGAGAGCATGAACCACTCACGCTTCACCCCTCACAAGGACTACACGGCCAACCGCCTGGTCAGCGGGCTGCTGCAGCTGGCCAGCAACACCTCCCTGGTCATAGATGAGACCCAGCTGGAGCAGGGACAGCTGGACACTGCAGGTACACAGCTTCTGCTCATTTGGGAGGTTAAAAGCTGCTGTGTTGCAAGACACGGTGATAATCGTGTCCCGCTGATAAGGGGTCTAGTGCAAAACTCTTTGTGGTTTCTACATCCTATTGCACTGCTTTGAAGCAGCTTCCTGCAGCCTTCTCAGCCAACTTAAGACAAATTGGGAGAATTTTTCATTACCAAAATAACTCTGATTCATTGGAGTGGCCTTTCAGTTTCCTGTGATAGTGTGTGAAGTGGGCAAAGCATATGCTGATGCCTTATGCTCTAAATTTTTACTGTATATCTGGAAACCATCCCTGAGAACTGGAGAAAAAAGATTGCTATTACTGTCTTAAAAATAGTGGGGATTCTATCTTACAAGCTGATGTAGCACTGTGTAGCATGCTTTCAGCAGAGCTTTAGAAATTAATTTAATTATAACTCACTTAAAAGAGCTGAGTTGCATTAAAAGCTCAGTACCTGGAGAATGTACAGTACAGGTGTCCTTGGTGAGTCCTGGGGCTGTCCTGTGCAGGGCCAGCAGCTGGAGCCCAATGATCCTTAGGGGTTCCTTCCAACTCAGGAGATCCTATGAAACAATAGGAAATCACTGCAAGTAATTTAATTTTAAAATAAAAATGCTGTCTGGAGAAAACTGCTTTGTTTTTTTTAATTACTGCTCTTAAAAGTTGCTCATTAAAATTATTCAATTGCTTTTGAATTTTCAGTAGTTTTTGCTACTCAGCTTTAGAAAAGCTACAAAATTTTGCTAAAGAAAATAGTAAAACAAGCAACAAGCTCTGCATTGTCTGTTTCCAAAAAATAGTTAAAATATGATAAACTCCCATTGAGAGAGAACTCTCACTGTGCTGGTCTATAGGTTTTCTAAAATGTTTGTCTGTAATGTTCAAAAATACTCAGCATTTAGTGAAAAATAATATTTTAGATATTAAAAGTTGCAGATAAAAAAGGCTTGGTAATTTTATTTCTTTTTTGCTGATGTGATGTTGTTTTCTACTGAATTTAGTGTAAAGAAGTAAAAATTTTTCATTTCTTACTGCAGCGTTGGGAACAAAATTTAATCCTAGAGTGTCTTCAGATGTAGTAGTTGGTTTGGAACTCTTGGAAGCTACAGCTTAGAAATTTCAAATGGAAAAATGTCCCAGAAGTCAACCCTAATATTAAATTTGCCTTTATTTGCTAACTTTGCCTTTACTTACAATGTACTGAATTAGTACTAAGTATTTAAAGGCAAAACCATAACAGTAGTTTTGTCATTTGATGCAGTAACTGCTGAAGAGAAATCCAGTTTGTCAGGTACATGTTGGTTTTTCAAAGAGAGAATCCCAAGGGTCAACCAGTTGATTTGTCAATATTTTAAATAACTTAATTCCACGTAAGGCAAGTGACTACTGTTAAAAAATTGGCAAAATTAAATTGCTAATGTTTTTCTGCTTTTGAGGAGAGAGTGCTTTTTTTTGTTTTTCTCTCTAAATAGATACCTGGCTTTGTAGGGCCAATGAAGACATGAGCTATAAACTCATGTACTAATGCACTAAGCCAGACAAGGTTTGGGCCTGAAATCAAGAATTCTTAATTTGATTCACATTCAGAAGTGGTTGTCTCTGAAGACACCTCAGACCCAAGAAGGAACAAGATGATTGCACGAATCCTTCTGCTTGCTGCTCCTCCAAGACAGAGGGGAAACAAAAATCAGGGCTGACATTTGTTTAGGTCCAGTGCTCAGGGAATTCATTGTTGCTCTTGCAGGTGTCCATAATGTGACAGCCCTGGGTAACCTGATCACCTGGCAGAAGGTGGATTATGACTTCAATTACCACCGGATGGAATTCCCATGCAACATTAATGTGCTGATCACTTCCGAGGGCCGCTCGCTCCTGCCGGTATGGGAGGGAGGGGCCTCCAGCTTCTGCCAGGGACAAGCGGGGACAGGAAACGTGTCTTGTGACCAGGGAGGGTGTGACACTGGCAGTAGCTGCTGCCTCCTCCCTCGTGGCCAGAAAACAGAGACGGAGCTTCCCTCCTCCTGCCTGAACAGGGGCGGTGAGGTCGTGAAGGACTCGGGAGTGGGTAAAGCTGCAGAGATGTGCTGCTCTCCAAGCCTCCCTCGGGCATGGTGGGTTCTGAGGTGATGGGCACAGATGTGGCACTGCCCCTGCAGTAGCCTGAGCTTGCAAACATCTGCTCTCTGACATGCCAGCTTTGTCCACTGAGCCTTGGCTCTCCTGCTTGAATCAGGAGCTGTTCAAAACGTGAGCTGGGGAATGTTTCAAGAATTATCTTACCTTGGTTCTGGGAAATGGTGGCTTCTGCTGCTTCTGAGAGTAAATTAGTCTTGGAATAGAAAATAGTGGGATGTGGAAAGAGATGAAAGAAATGTGATTTTCTCTTTCAGTCAGATTGCCAAGTCCACTTACAGCCACAGATAATTCCCCCGAACATGGAAGAGTACATGAGCAGCCTCCTCACTGCAGTGCTGCCCTCTGTGCTGAACAAATTCCGAATTTACCTGAGTTTGTTGAGGCTGCTGGACTACAGTATATCTGATGAGGTGACCAAGGTATGGACACTTCCCTCATTTGTTTTCAGCAGTGTATTTGGATAGAAAGCACCTTAGTAGACACTTACTGTACTTGCCCTGTCAGTGATTCTCCTTTAAGTTTTACAAAACCCAAATAGAAGTGTTTTCACATCCTGATGTGCCTTCAAGGGTTTGTAAAGTATATACTGAATTTATTAGATAAGGAACAGTGCATGTAACCTGCTTTCTAAAGCTCATTTTGAAACTGGGTTCTTTGCAAAGATGAGAAGTAGCCTGCTTTTTCTCAGGCTCACTTCTGGACAGCAGAGTTGAAACGTTGAAATCTAAAGCTTGTTACAGTGTTCTTATCTCCTCCTGAGATCTGTTTTGCTCCATAATTCCACGCTGTGTTGTTCCAGGCGGTGGAAGAAGACTTTGTGGAAATGCGCAAGAACAACCCCGAGAGCGTCACGGCCGATGACCTGCACAAAATGCTGCTGGTGGCCAGGTGGGTGTGGTGCCTGTCACCACTCAGGGCTTCCCAGCAAGCTGCAGCTTGAGCCAGCCCTTGGTCTGCAGCTGAATTGTGTCAGACTAGCCAGCCAGAGGAATGAGGCAGAGGAGATTCTTAGTTAGGCCAAGTATTCCCTCCCTGCTTTCATCCCATGCTTTCTTACTGCTGAAGGCCAGCTGGGTCAGAGAGAGCTGGGCTGGGTCAGAGTGAGCTGGGCTGGGTCTGAGCTGTGTGGGTTGCAGCAGCAGCTGCAGCAGCTGTTCCTGACTGGCTCTTTGTGCTCCCCCAGGTTCCTGTCGCTCAGCGCGGGGCAGACGACGCTGTCCAGGGAGCGGTGGCTGCGAGCGAAGCAGCTGGAGGCCCTGCGCAAGGCCAGGCTGCAGCAGCAGCAATGTGTCAATGGCAATGAACTTTAACAGCTGCTGGATGTCACCCTGAAAATGTCTCTAATCCTAGGTGGAACCCATACTAAGATTGGAATATTGTTCATACCAGTTTTTGTAGATAATTTATACCAAAAAGTTATGGATATTTACCCTTGCGGTCTGAACGCGCTTAACTCTGTTCAGCCACCTAAACATATTTTATGGAATTTTTTTGGACCCTGTTTTGTAATTGAAAATTGGTAACATTGAGCAAATTGTTTGATATTAAACTTTAATACTGAGGTTGTGTAAACTTACTCCCTTTAATAATAATAAGAGAATTTAAGCCAGAGCCCTTCAAACATAGCAGTGGTATGCTCTGTTCTGGAGGACATTTGTGCTCTAATTTCTGCTTGGCTGAATTGTGAGCATCAGAGCTCTCAGCTGGCCAGCAGCTGCAGCTGGAGGAGGTGCTGCCTTCACTCTCTGTGCTGTTCTGTGAGCTGGGGCAGGTCACACTCAGAGCAGCAGCAGCATCATTGTGATGGTATCACAGTGTGGAACCGAGCAGTGATTTGACCAGCTCAGGTATGAAATGTATTTGCCTTGTGCTTAGAGCAGACCATGACTTCTCTAATTTCTCCAGTGAGCTTTGTCCTGGTACAGCTTCTTAAAAATCCCCACGATGACTGGACAGTGGGTGATACTCCTTTACTCACACAAAACACATCTTCACTTTCTACCTTGGCAGTACTGCAGGGTGTTTAAATGGTTTACTTAGTGCTTTCTGCTGATTGAAATCACAGGGACAGGAACCCCCTTTTTTATGGCATTTTCCTGTTCTAAACATGAGGGCTTTTGCTGTACAGCCAATCTGGATATTTTGTCTCTTCACACTAATAATGAGTACTTATTATGAGAAACATTTTTTGTGTATCCTAAACTTGAGCCAAGCTTGGTGCTGTTTCAAATTACTTAGAGCTTATTTCTTTTCTTTTTTTTTTTGTTTTTTTGAACACTAAAAATGAATATTCATGGTTTTGCCTGACTTGTGCTGCATTACTGTGAAGTGAAGCAACTGAACAAATGAGGAAGAAAATGAACACTTTTCAAAAGGCAGCTGGGCTGGAATGCAGGGTTGGGTTCTAAGATTGCCTCAGGGGATGTTTTTGTGCCTATTGCCATCTCCAATAGTTCAGAGCCAGGGATGGGACAGTTCCCAAGCTGGAAGGACATTGAACAGGACAAGGGGTGATGACTTCAAACTAACAGAGGGTAGATTTAGATGAAATATGAAGAAGTTCTTCCCTGTGAGGGTGGTGAGGTCCTGGCACAAGTTGCCCAGAAAAGCAGCACCATTCAAAGAGGATAAAGAAGTGAAGTCATGGCTGTGTCCCTTGACTACCAGGGCAATTGTGTCTGGAATTCTGAAAGAAACCCCCAAGCCCTGCAGTCCCACATCCCTTAACATCTCACATACCAAGCCCAGCTTTTGATTCCACTTTTTTTATTAAAATATCTCATGTATATTGCTCACATTAAAATACAGCAGTAGTTTAATTTTAAATATAGCCACAAGTATAGACACTCAAAAAAAGAACAAAAACCCAAACCCACATCACTTTAATAAAATAAATAAACCAAATTTGTTTATCAAAGTTTCAGGTGATAAATGATTTCAGACACAGTACAAGTCCTAAGACACAGAGCTACCCTAGGCCAGGACACGACGTTGTGGGGACACCACGTGCAGCCTATCTACAGTACAGGGACAGGGACAGAGGCACTGGGTCTGTCAGGGTGCTTACAGTCACAAACCACAGCACAGGAAGGTCCTGCTTCACAGCAGCTTCTGGACAAGGTCCTAGACTGGAATGGCATGGCAAGGCATTCCTGGGAAGGAGGATTTAATAGGTGGAATCCTTGGACACACAGAGCAAAGGGGTTTTTTAATCCAGTTCCCAGCAGGAGCAGATGCTCCACCCTGTGAGGTGCAAAGCTGGAGCTGGTCAGGAATTTGGTCTTGAACAGATGCTGACAGCTATGCTCTAATGCAACCCTGATCTTACAAAGCAGTGCACTGGCCTTCTGCTTCAGATGTTAGTTGGGATTTTGCATCGTTTTTCATACTTGGAGAGAATCCTAGCACAGAGGGACACAGTGCCTGATGGGCAGGTATCTGGCTCATCCTGCTTTACAGAGACAAAAAATTAGAGCAAAGGGGCAGAGTTTGGAATTTAAAAAAATTAACTGCTTTAACATGGGCAAGACAATTCAAAGACATTTGCTTCATTTCCCCCCACGTCAAAACAAGTGAGGAAAAAAACCAATTACAGAAGAAATTTGCACTGCAGGATTGTGGGTATTTCAGATTGGGTCTCTAAGATTCATTTATAATGAAAGTGTCCCAGGATGTCTGGAAAGAAAAGGATAGCAAAGAAATCTTACTTTCTGGTTAACATACTTAAATTCAACAAAAACACATCGGTTCCCATTGTAGAGGCACAATTCAGAGAGCTGCATCTAGAACTTCATTGAAAACAAGTAAAAATGCTAGTCCAAAAATAAATAAAATGTAATTTACCGGTACTTTATTTTGCTGGTGTAGTGCAAGGTAAGTAAGGTCAGAGAAGTGCAGTATCATCCTTTGAGTATAAATACTTTCTACATAATTCAGAAGAGCTACAAAATTAGTCTCAAAAAAATAACTGTGCAACACATCTAAGATAGACAGCATGCTTATTGAATCCCAGTGTCTAAGCTACCTGTTTAAATATGGTTTATACAGGTTCTGTCTCACCTGCCTGAGGGAATTCTGAAGCTTGATCAGAACCAAATTCATTTGCATCTCTCACTGCTTGTAAACAAATTACCTATTATCAATCCCAGTATCCAGTAGCAGTTCATGCCACAATAGTCCTGATGTCATTGGGTTATTTTATTAGAAGCCACAGCTAGAAGAACACTTCCCAAATGAGCAACTAGATCTGAATTATTCTCGTCTGGCATTGCGTAAACATTTCTCTCAGTTCTTTTTGTTTGATTTCATTTAAAGCTTCTGGTTCCGCAGGGCTCTTTTGGACCTTTGCCACAGCAAAATTAATGCCCTGAGTCAATCCTGCCTGGGTGATGTTGGCAACCTGGACCATGGAGCTGCGGATTTTAGCGAAGGGAGACACGGCCCTGCTGCCGTCGGCGGGGGAAGGAGTGCCGTGGAGTCCTGCCTCGTGGCCCCCGGACACAGAGCCCGGGCTCCTGTGCCATTTGCTGCAGTCAGGCCCACCCACAGCCAAGAGCTGAGGGTTTGGCTCAGAAGAGCGAACATCCAGCTTCGATGGCCTGGAAGGAACGTCTGCAACAGCTTCAGCTTTGGGTTCTGCCTTCTTGGCAGCACTCCTGCTGGTTTGGGTCGGTGCGTGGTGGGGCTCCCGAGGACCAGCCTCAGAGAGCTCCAGGCACATCGCAGCCCTTGCTCTGGGCATCCTGCACGAACCTCTGGCAGTACACATCCACGGGCTTGGCCAGCCCCAGCTCCGCGCTGTCAGCGGCAGGCAGGGCGGCGTCCTGGCCCGCGGCCGGCACGGCAAGGCTGAGGCTGGCGTCGGCGCTGCTCAGGGACTGCGAGCGGCTGCCCAGGCGCGGAGCCGAGGCGATGATGCCGCAGCTGGGCAGCACGTAGTCCGTGGGGCCCATGTTCTCCAGGGACCCCCCCAGCTGCGCCTCCTCGTCCGACTTGGAGTTGCTCAGGAAGTCATCCGAGTGGAAGGAGTCGTTGTCTGAGGCTTCTGTGTCAGATTCACTGGGGGCTTTCGGATCCACCCCTGGGTTCTCCAGGGTTTCGAGGCTGCTGTCCGACTTCCAAAGATTCACTTTCAAATTTGGCTTTAAGAAATTGACTTTCACTTCAGGTTTGGCAAAGCTGCCCAGCTTCCGAAGGTTGCTGATGTTTACGTTGGATTTGGTTTGTTTCACCTTTTGATTGAGGGAGGAGAACTTGCTCAGTAAATAATTCTTGCCTTGGGCCAGGGACCCTCTGTTCTGAGACCGAATGCCAATGATGTCTTCATGAGGTTTGCTGCTCCTCCTAGAAGAGGAAGAAGACCTTTAATGTACAATCAAAGCACCAAGTGTACACTGTCTTCCAGTCTATTTCTGTAACAGAAATGGACATTTCAGTTCCTAAGTTACCCTTTTCTTACATAAATAATAAATTTAATCCTTTTTTTTACATAACAATATTGTACCCGTATAAGTGAATCAAGCTGAAACCAACAAAGGAGGGTTGATACAGAACAGTAGCCAAACAAGGGGAACAGGCAGTTTCTGCAGGCACTTTAGTTTTTGATGAAAAAGGATTTGAATTCTCCATTTTTTTAACCCTAACTTTGTCTATACCCAGTAGCCAGATTTAGCAAATATTCAGTCAATATTCAGGGCAATACCTGTAAAAAGAACAAGGTTTTTTGCTACACTTTCTACTCAGCTGGGAGAAGCAGCTGAGATGAGAGCAAAGGTGGGATACAGAAGGATCACATCATTGAGGAACTCACCTCTCCAGCTTCTTCTCAATAATGGGCACATCCATTCCCATTGCTTGCTTTGTGATTCTCAGCATTTCTGCAATGCACTGAAGAGTGTCTGAAATCCAAGCAGCAGCCTGTCAGACACTTACAAACACCCTTAAAAACCCATATTCCACAATCTACAAAGAATCAGGTCTAATTTTAACATAATTTTGTTTGGTTTTATTGCTTTTTTCCTTTCACCCTGCAGAGCAGTTGTGCCCTTCAAGTTGCAATTCTGATTAAAAGCTTACAAGACAAACCTCAAAAATAAACTCTCCTTCAGCCCTAAATACTCAGCATTAAGCAAATCACTGCCACACTGCCTCGTTTGGGGAAGGAAGAAAAGCAATTTTATTTATTATAATCCTTGCTGACAAAACTCAGTGCTCCAGGTATGAAGTGATATTTTTTTCCCTTGTTAGTGTTTGTTTAATCTAGTTAAACAACAAGCAAGATCATTTCCAGACACTGATTTCACTAAAGAAATCGACTTCTTTACCTCTTTAGGAGTTAATTTTAACTTCATTTTCTAAGTTTTTGAAGCAGTAAAGACCTGGACAGGGAAATAACTCAAGTTCTAGAGAGAAACTTATTTTTCTTTCTATTAAAACAGTAACATCTGAGTGATTTTTTTAAATTGTTTTCCAACATCACAACAGGACTTTATAGGAGTGATTTCTGAAGAAGGATAAATTTTAAGAGCAATAGAACAAGCATTTTTTAGAGAAACACCAACACATTGGGTACACTTCTATGTCTAAAACTTCTACACAGGACACAAACCTTTTCCATCTTCTTCTGGGCTGCGAGCCACAGCCCTGAGAGTGTGAAAATATCCACTCATTTCTTTGTATTTGTAATGCAGCCTCATGCAAGAGAACTTGGGTTTGCCAAAGAGAGTAGGCTCAGGCCCTGAGAGAGAAACCAGGAGAAATCTTTAGAAATCTTTAACCAAACACTGAAAGAGATACTGCAGAGCCTGCACCTAAGGCTATATTAGTGCTGACAGTCTTTTTCTGCCTAAAATGCTTCATGTTTTCATAGGAGCAGGACTGACACTTTAAATGAAAGATTTTCACATTAACTAAACAATCAATAATTTAAAAAAAGCAATTAGACTCTCTGTATGTCTGTTACAATCCAGCCTGATTGTTTATTGCAGATCACCCTTTCAAATAGAAGGGAAAAAAAGTTTTACACTTTTTACATCCTGTGGGTTTTTTAGGGAATGCTCCTGCAAGGATCAAAGGGAAAGCTACTATTTTTATCAGGGGGGTGTAATTGAAATTTCAAGACTTAGACCAGTACTTCAGTGCACTGCATAATCTACATTAAATGAGGTGTGGATGTAGATGTTGGACTCTGCTCTGTGCCTCAGGATACAAATCTCCCCAGTACACAAGTGAGAGAGACCTTTCCCCTGAATGCTCAGAAATTGCACAGACACAGTGAAAGTTAGGCAGGAGATGATGAAATCACTGTGTGTTGTGTAATGAGGATTAAACTCCATCAGGAGGCCACACACTCCCTTCTCCCCACCTGGATCACCTTTTTCATGATTTAAAGACATCACATCTTTAATGCTTCCAGCAGAAAATGCTGGATTTAACCTGCAGATGTTACATTCTATAGCAAATAAATTAAACCAGCATCATAAGGTGCTTTTGTAACAGCATGTTTGTTATCAGCCCTTGAGAAAGAAGATTTACAAGGCTGTGAAACAGATCTGAAGTACAATTCTGAGCCAGTAGCTGTGTTTGGATCAAAGGAAGAGAGCCCTGAATGCACAAACCCATGACTCATTACAGAAGTTGGCAAAATTGTTACTGCCATTTGATAAACAATGAAATCTGTTTGGATGGCTCCGTGGCTCTTTTAGGAGTTTGAAAGAGGGAAAATTTTAGAACCTTCCAGTGATCAAAGCTTCCATTTCCAGCAGCAGGAGGAGCCTGGCATCTGTCACCAGCCAGAGGGGCCATTTCTGGGTGGGGTGCCCAGGGCATGTGCCCCACTTCAAGGACTGCTGCTTCAATACATTTGTAGGATGCTTTGGTAAGTGCTCAAGCCATTGTTAAGAGCTTTCAAAAAAAGACAGAGTGACTGTTTTCTTACCTATTTCTATTTTTTCCAGAGCTTCAAGACTTAACCTTTGGTACTGATTCACTTTGTCGATTTCATCATCGTAACTAGAAAAAAGAAACAGAATTTAGTGCTTCCTACTAATCTAAGGCAGAGCTGCTAAAAGAAACTACACAGAGTAAGGGAAAGTGGTAACTTACTAGGCCACATAATAGGCAGAGTTTGAAAGTAAAAGCAGCACATCCACATCCTTATGAGTGGCATCGATGAGACTGAAGGGAAGGAAAATAAATACAGGGTAGAAGGTTTTATTTGCAGAGCTGTAGCCTGTGCCCAGTGTGTTTTGGGGACACTCTTTGAGAGCTGAACCCAAGTTACAAGAAGTTTCAATCACAGTGTGTTATCAAATCCATGTAAGCAACAGTTTCTCTCCATCCTCAAGTTACCTAACAGCTCAAATATGTCAGCAGAAGGTCCAAAAATAAATAGAAAGCCCACAAGCTATTAAAAATGCTACCAGAGAAATGGAAAAATACCTCAGACTCAGTGAGGGTGATGAGCCTGTGCCCTGAATTGAATAGCTGTCATAACAACCTGCTCTGCTATTTGTAGATGCTGAAGTATAACCTGCAGGGGATCTAGCCACTATTTTTCTCTTGCAAGCTCCTGAACTCTGAACTTGATAAGGAGTGAAGTTCAGAGTTTATGCTCATTACTTTCCATGAACAGAAATCCAGACTGTCCAGCTGCTGACTCATTCCCCAAGGATTCAATCTGATCAGTTCAATTACACTTTCCCTATAAAGCATTAAGGAACAACAGCTCCTCAAGCACTCCCTTTTAACCACCCTTAGTTCCACAAGTTCTCTTCATGGTACCTGCCACATTTTGGCAATATTAACCACATCCATCCATTTCCAGATGATCTCTCAAAGGTCATTCCAGCATGCACCATTTTTATGGCACTTTGGGGAAAGCACATGTTTAGATGACTTTTCCAAGTGTTCAAACCCTTCAAGCACTCCTGTCCTTTTCTACAGAACTGCTCACACATCAGCTATCAAAACCTTTTAACATCAGTAGTAATTAACAGAGGTGTCAGAGTAGCAGCTGATCAATTTTAGCTCTGTTCAACAAACCTTGGGTCACAGTCAATGAGTGCCCAACCTCCATGGAATTTTTCATCATCTGGCAAGAGCAGTTTCATGTAGCTCTGCAGCAGCTGGCTGATCAATTCCTGGTGGCTCCTCAAGTTCTCCTTGTGCAGGGCTTCGTGCTCCTTCTCTTTTGTAAATATGGAGTACAGGTCCTCTGTCACAGGGATGCCCTGCATCAAATCTAAATAAACCCCAGGAAATATCAAGCAAGAAACAGTTAAAAGTGATACATGGTAAGAGTTTGTAAATTCCTTCCAAATGCTGCATTTTAATGATGCTCTTGGTAGTCTTTCTGAAGAGAATGTTTCCTTAACTGAAAACTCAGAAGGTGTAACGCTACTTTCAGTGGAAAACAAGAGTTCCTCATGATTTTAAGAGATACTTGCTACATAAATTTAACTTTGTCTTAAAAAAAAGAGATGCTAGAAGACATTTAATGCTAAAATGAAGCTGGGGCAAAGCCTCCAATGAGTCACAGTGCATGCAATTCCTCTGAATTGAGTGTTGCTTAAATTCCAAAGTGAGACTGTTCCTTGTAGAGTCCAGTACAGACATGTACCCAGTCACAATGCTTTTAAGCAACAGGGAAAAAAAATCAGACAGAAAGACAAAACCAATATGATTTAATAATCTTTTCTAAATACCACAGCTCAGCTGGGTTGAAATTGTGCTCTTACCTATGACAGCTTGCCTGTAAGCATCCCTGAAACGATTCAGGTAGTATCTGTTTGCAGAGTTCACTCCATCCTTCATCACCCCTGCCAGCTTCCTTTCACCAGTCCTTGTGAAGTCACCCTGTCACACACAACATGCAAATCTTTACATCAAACTTTGGAGCAGCAGGCTCAGCTCAAAGGATTTGGCACTCTGAAACTCAGAACTGAATAGATGGAAACTCAGGAATTATCTTCAAGTAATTACTTCATACAGAAGTTGAAAATATTGATTTCTTTCAAAGAGCATCTTCTGGCATTGCCTCTGCAGAGAATCCTGTGTTTTATATAGACTTACAATTTCAGTAGGAAATTCCAACAGAAGACAAATCTGGACATATAAGCCAGCTAACATTGAAGCAGGACTTTAAATACATCAATCACTGTGATGATTCAATACCTCCAAGAGAAAAAATCCCTTTATTTTTTTTTGGCCTTTAATGTAAAAGGAACACTACTGGAACAGTAGAGAAGACTGAAGCTTACTGAAAAATGGTTTTTATCTCACTGCTTTTGCTACCAAAATAAGACAAACATAACATACTGGGGGAAAGCAGCACATATCCTCACAGCCTCAGAAACAAAAGAAAGTTTCTAGGCCACAGAAGGCTTAGAATTTGAATAAAAAGTTGTTTTTGTAGTTACACTTCATTAGAGGATTCTATTTTCAGTGACACACTGGCACAGTGCAGTTCTAAAAGCAACATCAACTCCTATGAAGAATATTCCAAGTGTGTTTCACTTTCAAACTAAAAGAAGTACCACAATTAAAAATAATTAATTTAATCCATGAACCTCAACAGTGGGTGGAGAAGTCTTCCAGCAGAAGGGCTGAAAATTTAGATCTATAAATTGAGGTCTGCACTTCAGATTTAAAGTTTAATATACTCAATGAAAACAAGCATGTTAGGCTTTTTTTTTTAATATTAGTGCAATCTAATATTAGTGCAAACTAATCAAAGCTCAGTAGAGATATTTACAGAGAGATTTAAGGGTTAAGCATTTCCACCATAATGATTTTTCTTATGCCAAATGTAAACACTACTAAAATTTGTTCCACCAGTCACACACAGCAAATACCTCAAATTCTATGACTTTTCAAAGCAGTGGAAGTACAGAGCAAGGAGTTTCATGCTTGATCTTGGTACACAGAGTGCATTACAGCTAATTAAGAAGAGTCCTTAGAAAACACAGCTAATTAATATCACTCATTTACCTACATAGCTTGATCTCCAGAACTTTAGAGTATTCTTTAAGTATTGTTACTGCTTAGAAGTACTATAACCATAATAAAATATAAATGGATGTAATAGTTAATATCTCTCAATCTCTTATCCCTGCTGTGGTTTTTGTTGAAGAGAACAGAATGCAGGTGAAGTGCAGGGAGCACTCAACTCTTCTCTGACTCACACCATGCACAGCACAAAACCTTCTTCCATTGCAAAGCCTCATCTCTCCAGAACAAAACCACACAGAGAACTTGGTGAACTTTTAAATATCTGTCTTAGGTTGGAGATGCAAGATGTGGCTGGGGGTGTGTATTCTATTGCCATCTGTTAGAGGTGGGACAGTTATCACCTCTGTTCATTGGGCAGTTTTCTTTATCTCTTCCACAAGCCATCGTTCCTCCAGGAGATCTCTGCTGTCCATGGGCAATGAGTGTCCCTGCAGGGCTGATCCAATTCCATCATCCCATGGGGAGATGCTGCGCCCAGGGGAGGAGCCAAGCATTCCTACCTGGATCCAATCTGAGCTTTGGGACAGCACAGCAGCCTTTGCCCAGGGCATTGCCAGAGGAGCAGCTTCTGCTGCCCTGCATTGCCAGAGGGAGCCCAGGCCCATCTCCAGCAGCCCTGGAGCTGCAGAGGAAAACTCCCCCCTTGTGCAGGATCCCTGCTCCAGCAGAGCCACAGCTGGCCCTGCAGGAGGGCTGAGCCCCCATGGGATGGGGCTGTGCCACCACCCTGACACACAGGGGGACAGGGCCTGCTCTGACTCTGTGAGTGCTTTTTTTGTACTATTGCATTTGTATTTTTGATTTTCCTAGTAAAGAACTGTTATTCTGTTATTCCTATTCCTGTATCTTTGCCTGAGAGCCCCTTAATTTCCAAACGATAACAATTCGGAGGGAGGGGGTTTACATTTTCCATTTCAAGGGAGGCTCCTGCCTTCCTCAGCAGGAAACCCTTTCAAACCCAGACAGTATCCCAGGGTTTTGCAGTGCACATGAGCCCTGTATCCCCAGGCACTGCTGGGGGCAGGCAGGCTCCCCCCTTACCTTCAGGGCTGCCGTGCCCGCGTACTGCCGGCTGATGGCATCGCCGTTGTTGGCCCACATGATCTGGTAGATCCTGTTGCACTTCACTGGCAGAGGCTGCTCTGGTGGCATCACACCCAGTTTTTTGAGCTGGAATTTGACATATGGATTAATTCAGTGCCTAAAGTAAAAGTCATTCTCAGTGTCAGAGCTCAGTGAAGTAAACGGAAGCGTTTGCCAAGTGTTTAATTGTTAGATTTTGTATGATGGGGGGAGGAAGCCATTGTGCTGATTTGTCAGATTAAATTAATGAATTGGTGGTTTATTACTAAACATCACATCACTGGAGGCAGCAGGAACATTAATTATGGATGTTAAGTCAATCATCAAAAAAATTAGCTGAAGGAAAACAAGCTACTGGAGATTCTCAAGATATAGGAAATTTTTCAATAGAGAACCATCCAAGAAACAGATATCACAATTTTAAAATAAACAAGTTAATATGTCTTCTATTGCAAAGGCATTCATGACCTCAAGGGTCGGAAAACAAATAAAACTAACTTCTTATGTTGGTTTATTATGAGTGCTTGCACATTTTGGACAGTTACTGCTTGTCACTGATACCAGAGTAAGATCTCTCCCTCTTAGAACACCCAGTCCTTCAGTTTTCCCCAGATAAGCCTTGGGTACAACACCAACATCAGGCTTTGTACACACACTGAGTGGGCAGAGCAGCACATATAACTGCAGTGCAGTCAATAAATGATAGGGATAACTTGGAATAAATCATAAGAAAACTTCCATTTACAGCTGCTCAAGCACTCTTTGCAAGTTAGATGAAAATTAACACAGAGCTGCTCATTAACTCTGAAAGCCCTTCAAGTTCCCAGATGAGAGAAAGCAGTAGTTCCAAGGAAGAGAAGTGTGAGGTACATGAACCCTCAGTCCTTCACTCCACGCCACTGCCCCTGCAATGCTCAGGGCATTTCTCAGTCATTAATGATTCCCAAGTACTTCAGCTCCAGGATGACAATGATGCAGCACATCACAAGCTCACACTTCAGTAATGATTTAGCCTCTTCACAACAATCTGTAACGCTCTTGTTTTTCAAAGAATTGCCTTGGAACTTGAGAGTTACCCTGAATAGAAATCCTATTTTAAAGTAATGACAGTGAGATTGCTGATCCCTCCCCTGCCCTCAGCACTCCTATGTCAGGAGCTCACAACAGCAGATCCCAAAGAGGAACTGCCAGGTACAATGGCCAGATCCAGTCCCTTTTCACCCTAATGAAGGGCCCACTTCATCCTTTCTCCTTCACTTTAATCATAATCAGGTTTGCTCATTTTGGGCTGTGACTGGGGCTTTGATGTTCCAGCTACAGAACATTAAGTCTTTATTATGTCTGTAGCAGTACTGTGTCAGGGACCAGAGTCACCACTGAGCTTCTAGAAAACAAGTGAGGGCCTGAGCAAAGAGGAAAACTAAAGGAAAGTACTCTCAGTCTGCTTGGAAATCCCTCCTCTGTACAGGGAGAACTATTCCACAGCACAACAGTCACAGCCATCAGGGCTATTTACATCATGAATTAATTATTCCTCTACACACAGAAGGGACAACTCATCTCCCTACTTGCTGCATCACAGTATTTCACTTCAAAGCTCCTAAAATACCACCCAACTTGTTAGATTTTAGTCCTTCAATATCATTTCAGTGAGGCAATTGGGGGAGAAGGTGTCCTGTTTCTAAACTCTGTATTCCTACATAACTTAAATTACTAAATCCAAACAAGACCATCCTCTCCAAGTTGTGGACAGTCAGTCCTTTCTGAAGGAGGACAGAGGAGGCATCACTGTTCTATAATTATTTCAAGTTTTGCATTTGTATATATTATTCCTCTTGACTTCATGGCTTGTAGCCATGATATTTTCTGAAAAATCTTTCCTTAGGATTTTTTCTCCTGAGAAGCTGAGAGGCCTCAGGGACAAAATGTAAACAATTATTATCTGCTGCTGTGGAATGCAACAGGTGCATCTGGGATTGGTCTCAGGGTTGTTTTTAATTAAGAGCCAAATTCAGTCCAACTGTCTCAGACTGTGTGAGAGTCACGAGCCTTTGTTATCATTCCATTCCTTTCCCTTCTTAGCTAGCCTTCTGATGAAATCCTTTCTTCTATTATTTTAGTATAGTTTTAATATAATATATATATCATAAAATAATAAATCAGCCTTCTGAAACATGGAGTCAGATTCTCTTCTCTTCCCATGTCGGGGCTGCCTACAAGCTTCCACAATGGCTCTTCAAGTATTTTGCACAGATTTTTTCGTAGAGGTCAGTTTGGCATTTTTCAAACCACAGATTTCTCTGTGCACAGAAATGAAGGTGTGAGGCACTCAGCCCTTGGCAGAGCCCCTCAGTTGTACGTGCCTGCTGCTCCATGACCACTCTGGCAATAGCAGCCTGCACCACGTTGGTGCGATCCAGGCAGTCCATGCAGTTCACCCGGAAAATCCCCTCCTGCTTACAGATCACCCCAGCTTGGTCAACCCTGCCAACAGGGAGAGAACAAAAGCACACTGAGACACTGAAAATCCAGTGTAATTCATCAGCTGCTACAAACAGTAGAACATTTTACACATGGAGCACTATTTATGGCTGCACTCACACCCCAGCCACACCCCACACTGAATTCACTCCTCTTGTTCCAACTTCTCCTCGTCTTTAATCTAGGCTGGATATCAGACATAAATCCTGAGGCCACAAACTTGAAATGCAATCAGATGCTGAATTCAACTCATACATACATAATACAAGCTTTCAAGAGCAAAGGCATTTAATTTCAAGAACAGAGAAGCCAATGATAATGACAGCAACACAGAACAATACAGAGGAACTGACTGAGGCTGCAGCCACACTTGTTACCCAAATGTATGAACTTTAATCAGTTCAAACTAATCTCTGCTTGCTGTCAACAGTCAGGCTGCCATCCTAGGGCTTCTGGGTCAAATACTGAGTGTTTCACACTAAATGTGAGCAACCCTAAAAGTGTGTAATGCAGAAATGCAATAAACCTCAGGCAGGAAACAGCACCTGAGAATTTCTGCCTTCACATGGGTAGAACATCAACACTTCAGAAGACAAAAACTCTGACAAACAAGCTGGACACCAAAAGAGAAATATATAAAACATATTGGTTTGGAGAAAATTAAGGCCTCTGAATATCTACTCTTTGTTGGAGTTTTCCTCTACAGATGTTTCCTACTAGTCTCAAAACAGTTAAGTACCTACCAGCACCACTTCATGTCAAGAATAATATCATGAATGGCATCAGTCAGTGTTTGAACATTTTCAAATTTCATTCCTCGGCTGAAACACAGAATTTCACAAAAGTTAGTTTGAACTAGAGCAGTGACTTTACTGAAAAACTTTATCTTATTTGTACTGTTAACAAATACAGGGGTTTTGGCTAAATGAGAGAGACAAGCATTCCCTCCTGCAATGAGCTTTAATCAGGAGCCAAGATTCAGAGCTATTTTGCAGTACAGTTCAATGTCCAAATCCAAGGCAAGAGGTTAAAAGATCATTCAATTCTCAGGACTTTGCATTTTTTAATGCTGCTTCCATTAGGAAGAGCAAGTGTGCAGCTTTTCAGGCATGTGCAACACTCTGTTCTCATTTTAGTCTCAAGAAAAATAACTACAGTAGATTTGGAACTGGGATGGTGAGTCCTGCTTTGCCAGTGATTTTACAGAGAAAACCACCTAGAGATACATCCCCCCTCCTCCCCCTACCCCATCTGGTTATTTTTCAGGATTGTTCTCAATTCACTCCTGCTCACAGTGCAGAAACAGTCCTGGTCACTGCAGCTGTTTGTAGGAAAAAAGTAAATAAAGGAAAATGAAAGTTCCTCTAAACAAAAGATTAATTATCAAATCAATCCAGGGTGCCAACAGTCCCACAGAACTCTCAAAGGCCAATACTGCTCTGAGAGGGGTTTCCCTTGCCACCACCCCCTCTGACAGTATCTACTAATGCCACACTCAGTCAGCCAGTAATGCTCTCCCACGCCAGCTGCAATCCCTAGATTAGGTATGGAAGTGAAGATTAAACCACTTTAGATCCCACACAAATGCAGCCTGCTTGAGGGGAGCAGGAGAAATACATGCCTGTGACAGATGACATGCTAGGGCATGTGAGCACGGCAGCATCAGAGGGCAGTCATGAAAACAACTACTCACACTGGATCAAGATAAAATTCCTGTATTTTATATTGAAATAACAGCATCAGGGTCCTGAAAGAACCCATGGTGTTTTTATAGAAACAAGCAAGAGAAACAGAAATAGAGAATTAAAAGCAAAATGCTACATAGCTTGAAAAAGCAGGTCAGCCACAGCTTTACACTCACGGCATGTTTAAGGAAACTCTTAAAATGTGGGACTATTAAGCTTTGCCCAATAAGTAACTGCATATTTAACAGGTCAGGGACACAATATCACAAACAGCAGTGCTTGGTTACCCAAGTTTTAAATTTTATAGTGCTTTAGTTTAAAAACTGTATTCCTGTCTAAAAATCAGTGTTTCATGCAGAAGTAGAAATAATGAGTCTTCTCCTCATTTATACTTGCATTTCATGGCAATAAAAAAGATGCAAAGTGACATTTTCAAAAGGTTTCTTACCAGTGCTCATGGAAGTCAAATGAAACATAAGTCAGATTTGCATTGTTGTAGAGAAGAACTTGTTTAAGGTAAGCGTCTCCAATAATCTTCTCTCTGCCTGTCTGGTCCACCAAGTTAATAATAACCTGTTCAAAAGTTTAATTATTTAACACTCATCATCTGCTACACAACTTGCTTAGATTTACACCATGCAATAACAAATAGCTCCAGAGTTAAAGATTACTATGAATCTTGCTGAAGTTACAACCTTTGACAGATTGTACCTAAGACAAATAAGCTCCAACAGTTCCCTGCCTACACAAATTTAAATACAGAGAAGCTCTGAATGCATAGGACAGGTATACAGAAATAAGTTTTAAACACTGCCATAAGTTATTCCTGGGTTTTACTGGTTATTTACAAGGATATTTGAAAAACCTGAAGTAAAATTCTATTTATGTACCAACCTTCCGATTGTCAACAGGCTTCTAAAAAAACCCACAACACATCACCAAGAAAAACAACCTAAAAACATTAACTTTCAGCCCCTGCATTTTCATGAGATTACTCTTCTGCCATGTAGCACTCACCTGCTTTTTGTAATTTTTCAGCTGCTCTTCAAAGTGTGCACGAAAACAGGACACGGTTTCATTTTCACCTACAAGGCAGAGCAGTGTTAGACAGAAGCAGCCTGTTCAGCAACAAATCCTGTTTGATGTATTAAATCATGCCCAAATTTGTACTTTAAAAAACCAAGATACCTTAGCTTAAAGATAATAACACATAGTACAAAATTACTTTAAAAGGCCTTTCATTAATTTGCTCAGCTTCAACATTGCTGTTATAAGCAAACACGTTCTTGAATTTTGCTGCATTTTGCTTTTTGTGCAGAGGAGATGGGATAAAAAATTAACTTTTAATAAGCCTGCTTCATCCTTCTACATATGCACCACACCCACATAAACATCTCTTCCAAAAGAGGAGTTCCAGGGGGCTCTGATTTTTAGGTTTTTCTCCCAAACACTTACTCTTGTCCAGCCGGGGCCGTGGGTTGTATCTGTATCCAACCTGGCTCCAGAAAACAGGCACAGAGCCTCGTGTTTGGATGTAGGAAAGGGTGTGATTGTGGACATGGATCAGTTGCTCTGTCTCAACATAATTTGCCACATTTCCATTTTTATCAACACCTCTCCGCTTATACCGCATTCCTGGGGGAATAATGAGAACGGTCAAGTCACATCAAAGTATTTGCCTTAAACATTAATAGTTTATGTTGCTGGTTTTGACAATGCCAACCCAAAACAAGAGTTCTAGCCCAAATCCATTCCCAATGGTAGAAGCCACTCCTATCCTAGTTTATTCCTCAAAAGTTATTTTGACTGTATGGATAAAGTTTATTTACTGATACACCGTGAGCAGCAGAATGTAAGCTGACAGGACAGGGCAGATTAATGCCACAAATACCTCTGGTCCATCTTAAAAGACACATTTCTTCCTGTTTTGTCACATTTAGCACCAAGTTTTATTCTAGTGCTCAGTATTTTCCATGAACCTAAAGGCCACTTTTACTGGCAGAGGCTCCACTTCTCACAGAGGTCCCACAAGCAGCCCAAGAGACCAGAGCTAACAAACACCTGAGTCTGAACAAGAAATACCATCTCACACATTAAATCCTGAGCAAAGATTGAACAGCTCAGCACTGTCCAATTTCACCAGCTGCATGCCCTGCAGTGCTCAGGATCACCCCAGCAGCCTGCAGTGTGTTTGCCCACCAGCTCTGTGCCGACTCCGGCGGGAGATGAGTGCCACCAGAAACGTGGGGTGGATGTCATCCACACAAGAGGACTCCTGAGGAGGAGTTTCAGGGCTGCTCTTATCATCATCAGAAGATTCACTGTAGTTTACTACGAGTTCTTCAATTTGCACAAATCCTTGAATGATGGGGATAATCCAGAAGTCCACTTCAGCATTCTGAAGGGTACAAAATACATTTACTTTCCTGTCGGTCCAACATTAGCTACAATTATTTCTGCCATTTCTCATGTTAATAAAGCAGTTGCTTCACATACTTTTCATGCTTTAATTTTTGCCATATCCTTATTTCTGTAAGAGATAGCAGCATTTTTCCCTCCATCAGTCACAGGGTTTTTAAATCAGAAGAAAGAAAGCAATTTTTTGACCTAGTTTCTGCTTTAAGGCAGTTTTAAAACCTCTGTGTGGACACATACTGTATCACATTTATACAGGAAGGTAGATGTTAGCCTGTTTTCTGCAACACATAAGAGTACAAACCTTCATATGGGCTAATTTAGTGCTCAAACCACCTGGTTCATGGCTCTGCACCTTAAAACATTGATTTCTTAAACAGAAATGAGATCCAAATTCCCCAATAACTCAGGTTATCCATTTATATCTGATAACATGGAAAACACAACTCATTAAACTCCTGCATTACATGTAACTTTTCACAGAGGACATAGGTTTACCCTGCTGTGACTCCATAACCATTTGTTTATGTATAATTATCCATGAAAGAGAAGCAGGGCATAAGGCAAGATGCCTGCTGTTACCCCTAAGGAAAATTAGACTTGGCCTAAACTGGCACACAGAAGTTAGCAACTTAGTCCTTGGTCTAAGAGGTTAATTTAAAATTATGGAAGGTCATTAATTGAAGAAAAAGTGGTGGCTTGCTGCTTCTTTATGTGCTCATTTGCCAGGAAAATGTTTTATTTACTCTGGACAGATGTTCAGAACACTTATTCTACACTGCTTTTACACTGATCAGCTACTGTGCTCCAAGAGACAAAACACTATCCTCCACTGTGGAGGACCAAAATCTTATCTCAGGGAAACTCTAGAATTCAGAGTTTATTTCTTTCCTGGCTCCTCCTCATTATCAAGTTCAGCTCTGTTCAGAGATAATCCATTTCACAGAAAAACACAACTCAACTTCACCTTCAGAAATCAGCACAAACACATCACACAAAGTTATTCTACATTGCTTTATTGAATTTCATGTTTTATTTCAGCTGAAGTTTCCTTCTTAGCAATGACCACAGGCTGGCTGGGGGCAGAAGGCAGTGCCAGCTGCTCAGCTACAGAAGGCACAGCCCTGATCCTGACCTGTCTGCCAAGCAGGTTTGTAACCAAACCCCCACGAGGCCTTAAGCAAACATCTCAACTAAAAACAGCTAAAGAATTGTTCTCATAATTCATCTTAGAAATACAACTCACATCAATGCTGATGAGATCTTCAATCATGTGCTTGTTCCAAAAGAATCTGTCATCCACCTGTTCAAAAGACAAAAGGGCAGTTTTTGCAGCACTACAAGTTATGTTTGGCAATGTCTATGGGAAGGACACCAGCGTCCATCAGTTTATTCACCACACCTGTACAGCCAAGCCAGAGCTTTAAATAAAACACTTCAGGTTCAGGTCATGCTGCTGCAGACTTTTGTTTCCTTGCACCTGGGCTGGTTACAGGACAAGGTTACAGGACAAGGTGTTCTGTAAAATGTGACCAGCCTGGCTTGGACCATGACCATTATTGGAAGCTCATCCCCCAGCTGAAGAAACAATACAACAAACACAAACAAACACAAATGCACAAACACAAATTGCACAAACACAAAGAAACCCAAGCACTCACTTTGCGCCACAGGGGCAGGTTGGTTTTCTCACAGGCGCTCTGCCTCTGCACAGAATTTGTCAGGTCATAGCTCAGGCTGTAGTAAAAGGAGTCTGAATCCATGAACATCTTGAACAACTCTTCCAATAATCTCTTCTCCAGTCTCTCTTTCTCTTTGCTTTCTCTAATCTGAAAGAAAATAATGGCTCTCATGTCTTTCTCTGTGAGTGAAAAAGACTCCAGTCATATTTTCCATTTCTAACCTTGGAGGACAAACAGTTTCCCAGTGATGAGCAGGACCTTAAAACTCGCAGCAAAGAAAAACACAAGAGACAGCAGCCTGAGAAACACAATTCAAATTTTACTAACTATTGTTTTGACTTCCTAATCCAAGCCATTATTGGTTTAAAGCAGTTAGATGAGATTGTTTGGTGCTCTGAGGAACCAGGCACCAAATTCTGTGTCCAATTCTCTATTATAAGAGCTATTTATGCAAAGAAATTTCTAGAAGTTTAGAACCTCACTAGAAGCTAATGCTAGTAAAAAAGAACTCTATTAGCAATTCTGCCAAAATTATGTAATTACAAAATGAAAAAAATTACAGAAGAGCCATAGCTAAGTAATCAAAAAAATTAAACTGGGCATCAAGACAGTAGCTCCACATTCTGCAATTTTTAAAGGTCTTTGTATTCCGTTTGATCATCTATCAAAACTTCTGAATTATAAACTCAATATTTTGGAACAAATAATGAAAGAGTAGAAAACTTTACCTTCTTTTTATTTGGAGCAGACACATTAGATTTAATTTGAGTAAGAGTCTTCAGCAGGAATTTTGAATCATCTGGGGACTGTGTTATCTTCTCTGGTTTGTTTATCCCAAAATGGTGCTTTTTACAAAGCTAAAATAATGACATTGAATTAAAGCCAACATTTAAATACTCTTTAGAAAGGTCCAAGAAAACAAAGTCTACAAAAGCAAGATTTTGATGTCCACAGACCTAGGGGAGACACTGAAATAGAGGGGGAATATGCAGGTTTCCATCTATAACCTAATTCTCCCTCTTCTATGAAAGGCATTTTCTCCTGTGATTGTGAGACTCTGCCTGAACTTGACATGACTTGAGTACCCAGACCCCCCCAACTTCCCACCCAAATTAAATTAGCACTACTCAGTTTTATTTTTATTTTTGTTCCTTTATCCATTCTCTTTTGGGGAAAAAAGTGCAACATTTTAAGTAAGAGTTTCCCTTCAACCTAAGTTATAGAATTAAGATTCCAAAATGGGATGAAAGCAAGAGAATCCATTAAAAAATATACTTGCTCCTGGTTCAGTAAATCTTTTTTCTTGTGTGGTACTTCCAATGATTTTTAGGAAATTTAGGTATTATTTTGTTGCAATTCCCCCCCCTCCCCCCGCCAAAAGAACTTGTGATTTCTGTTTAAAAAATACTTTTTATCAAAAAACATTTTAATTTAAATTAAAGTGTTTTAAAAAGCACAAAATATCCAAGTGTTTGCTTATATCAGGCAAAAGAAACAAGAGGCATTTGACTTTTATTTCACTGAAGCAGGAGGGGGACAGTCAGAGTTCCTTGAGGACGGCCATACCTCCAGTTCCAGATCCTGAGGTTCTGTCTCAGAAAGTGGAATCACTGCAATCTTGGTTATTTTGCACACCTCGTGATCTCCTGGAAGTTTGCCAATCAATGCTTTCTGACGAATTAAAAGCAGCCACCATGGTAAATCTGGGGAAAAAAGAGATCAGTAGATGCTTTTATTTGTTTTGTCAGGAATTTATTTTCATTAGTGTGCCAGAAACCATTTGACTAGAAGAACCCAGTGAATGATGATTTGTTATTGTTGTGTTTTGTTATTATGCATTGTAATGAAATTGAAAAAATACTTTAAAATATTTATTCAGTCTCTAATATAATAAGGAGATTAACTACTTCACAGACTTACATTAAAGTTACCCCTGCTTCACTTATAGCAATTAACCATCTCTAGGATGATGCACATTCCCACTGATGGCAGCTGGAAGTCAAAGAGCAAGTTAAGAATTTCCCTTTGTACCTCCTGTCACGTAGCAAACAAGACAGATGCAGGTAACACCTGACTGCAAGATTCATGAGTGCAGAAATCTGCTGAGCAAACATGGACTGCACCACATAAAGCAGTTTACACATGTTTAAAGGCTCATGACTGAGGAGCACAGAGTAGTAGAGAAATTAGTGAGATAAAAATTAATGAAGATATCAGTGACAAGTGCATTCCATGAACACATCCAGCCTCCAGCACTTGCAGCTATAGCACCCACACTTTAGTGAGACTGGGAAACACAGCAAACATTCCCACTGACTGCTGAGGAGTGCCTGGACACTCCCAGATTTCAATCCCTTGGCTAGAGCAGGAGTTGAGTGCTGGGCTTTCAGCAGCCAAAAGCAAAAGTTCTGTTAAGGGAGATGGAAAAGGCAGAGAAAGTCCTAGTGACAAACATAGACACTCACTACTTCTCCCAGCTGAGAAGCAGCCAACGGAGTTCAGCTGAAAAGGTGACATAAAGACATAAAAAGCCTGCTGTGATAGACTCAAATATGCTCCCACACTTGTGATGGCAGAATGTGTCATGTATTGTGCCTCTGAATACCATACACAGCCTTTGAAAAATCTATTTAGCAGCTCTATAGCAAATACAAACCCTGTTCTCCTTGCTCAGTAAATTCTAAACAGTATTTTATCCTCTGAATGCTTAGAAAAACACAGAAAACCCCAGCAGTTCCTTTTATCTAAAGAGCAGGAATAGTCACTGCCAAAAGCCAACTGTGTGCTGTGCCACTGCACTCCCCCCTTGGATTCTGCATTACTGCTTTAAAAAGAGATATGTTTTTTCTTGGGTATTGAGAAGCCTTTTAAAATTTCGTAACTACAGACAGGTTGTGAGAGCCTGAGGGTGCCTCCCAAAAAGGCAGGAGGGGAAGGGGAATGAAGACAGGCACCACTTCTTAATTATGTATGGTCCTGTAAAGGGAGCCCTGCGCTGCTCCTGAACCCTGCAGCAGAATCCAGATCTCTGCAGGATCAGACACCTCCAGTCAGGAGGGAGCTCAGGGGGTCACCCTGATGGAGGAGCAGGGACAGGAACAATCCAAGCTGTCACAGAAGCACAATCCCCTAAAACTGCCAAAGGACACCAGACCAGGAGAGGAGAGGGACAGAAAATGCCACTCAGTGACCCCCAGGGCCCAGCAGCTGCTGGAGCAGCTCCTCTGTGCACTTGTAGGAACACGCCTTGGAGAACTCCTGCCTTTGCCCCAGCAGCTATGGGCAAAGGGAAGCTGAGGAAAATGACAGATTTTATGTAACAGCAAGAAGACCAATGAACAGGTTCAAAAAATCCTTTTGCAAAGGAAAAATTGAAATGCTGCCAAACCCACCAGCAGCACATAAAGATGCCTATCAGTTCATCTGAAAAATCTACCCTTTCTATGCTGATTTCCAGTAGGAAAAACCAGCAGTGTCTGAAAGCCAGGGCAATGCAAGCTTTCACAAGGCATCCAGGCAGGTACTCCTGCTGGGCAGCCCTGTAATCTCATCTATTCCCACCTGCAGAGGTGGGAAAACAAAATATTGGCCATACGATTTACTCCTAGGAGCTCACCAGTGCATGTCAACAAACAAAACAGATATTCTTCTAACAAAGGCAACCATCAGAGCTCCAGTGAATTAATCAGTAGGGTTCAACTGGAGATTAGTGTAAGGTAAAGACATTTCTGAGCAGGTAAACCACAGTAAAAAACTGGAAAAGGAAAAATCTCTGCCCAATCTTCCCCCTACCTATATTAACAAATCCTGTTAGCTGTAAACAAGAACTTAAGAGCTTTATACAGACAAGTGAGTTGAGTATCCTTCTGTCATTTTTAAAAAGGCACTGAAATGTCATCTTGGTGTACACTGCAAAACTCTTTGTATTATAGCCAGAGCCACAGAACATTGAAAGAAAACAGGAATTCCCCAGCAGATCAAAAGCAAACAGTCAGGAAGTAATTATGCAGATAAAGTATGCCCTGAAGTAAAAGCTTCAACAATAGCCATAAAAGCAGCACATTATAATAATCAGCAGTACCTAAATAACTGAATCCCTAAATATAGAGAATGTGCTTCTGCAGTCAGGAGGAAAAAAGCAGTTCCACAGATTAGAGACTGCCTGCTCAATGTGTGAGGTATGGTGTGCACTGCAGAACAGGACAGCTGCATGCCACCCCAGAAAAGTGCACTTTTCAAGTCATCTCTCAGGATATAATGATCATTCTCAGTGTTTTATGAACTAAGGCAGAGCAGATGGTGACAACTAGTTTGAAGTATTGCATCCAAAGGAAGCTATTACCTCTCATTCCTCACTAAAATGGAAATTTACTCCTCTGTTGTTTCAACACTGTCAGCACAACACTGCTGTTTTTCTCTAACACTTCTCTAACAATCTAGCATTTACTTTCCCCCAAATGCTCCTGCAGTAACTTTTCATAAACTGCACATGAGTTTATTACAAATGCTGCTTTCTGCAAGGATTTTGATTTTAGCCAAGAAATTCTACACCACCAATTTCATACTTTTTGTTACTTGAACAACTTCAAAATTGGCTGTATGCAAAAAGAATGCTTTGGGTTGTTGACTGTATGAAATTCAGTGAGGAGATTTCAGAACAGCCTGTAGTTTCTATCAAGATTCAGAGGCATGCAAACAAAAAAAAAGCTGGGGATAAGGAAGGAAGAACTCCCTGTTTACAGAGTCTGTGGACTCTTGCCAGCAGCATTTAACCTGGGTCTTAATTAACCAGCACTGGAACATTCCAAATGAATCCAAGCACAGATGCTGCACTGCACAGGGGTATGCTTTGACCAAGAAACACAAGAACCTGTGGGAGAAATGATTGTGTTATTTGGTAATTGCTGGAACTGGTCAGGAAATCCAGCTTTGGTTATAGTCAGATATACTGGAAAACAAAATTAAATTCTATAAAGGAGATCCTTAATGCAAGAGATGTGTTTGCCTTTATATGGAAAGATTATGAAAAGACAATTTTAACTGTGCATCTTACCAAGAAAATGTGCAATAATCTGTTGCAGTAACATCTCCACAATACATCCTAAAACCCTTTTCCTTTTATTCCCATTGATACTCTGCATTTTCTTACAAGTTCTTTTGGGATGGGCCATATTATGGTAAGCAATGATATTCTTATATTCAACCAACGTTTTATTGTTTGGGGTTGAGTTCCCCACACACACAAAAAAATAAAGTATCTGAATGTTTAAGAAAATTCACTTTGGGGAAGAACAAAATATGGCTTTAAATAGATTTGAATCTCAAATCTAAGTGTACAATTATGTTCAGAGGTACAACTGGCCCCCTCATGTCAAAAATTCTTTGGAGAATTAAAAAATAAACCATGTAATATTGACTAGCTGGTTTCTATGAGACAGTTTCCCTGTCACAGCAGCTTTCCTACAAATTCTCCTGTATGAGGCAAGCAACAAAACCAGCAAGATTAAGAGTAAATTAAAACCCATCCCTAGTTACAGCTTATTGGCAAGGGTATTCCAATGCTAAATTACAGACAGCCCATGACTGATTACAGGGACATTTCAAGGTCATCTTAGACAATTCCAGCATTCCTGCAATAAACAAATCCTTCAAGAACACATGAGGATCTATGTCCAAGACATTCAAGTGCATACAGGCTTTGCCACAGCTCTAGAGTGCACTGGTAGCAACTCCAACACTTAAAAAGGCATTTGAAGTTCTTAGTCTTTTTTCGTGTTCCAAGGATTTTTAAAACCTCTTTTCAACAACAGTGATAACAAGGCTCTGAACAGGACAAGGCCAAATTCACCAAATGAGCTTCAAACTAATTTTTCTGATCCTGATAACCTGGGGGCAGGGGAGCAGAAATCAGAGCAGCAAGTCCTCCTGTTGCAGGTCAGGCATTTCACCCAGCTCCTGCAGCACAGTTCTCCTGCTGAGCCTGGACAGAACCATCCAGCCATGTTAAATATTTATACAACTTCTGCTGATAAAGTTTCCAGGTGACAAAGATTGATACAAGAATAAGTAATGAAGACAGGTTACTGTTACAGACTGCTAGATGATTCAGCCTGAGGATAACATCAAGCTACATTGAATATGACCAAGCTCATTGAAAATAGCAGGTTTGAGGAGAGCTGTGTGAGACACCTCAGTCAGTCCCTCTCCTTGTCACTGCAGCCTGATGGATGACACTCATCAGGAAATGGCAGCAAATTCCAAGGCATCTCAAAAGAAAAGTAGGGATAAATAGCTGGAGGCTGTCTTTCTTCAGCCATTTAATAGTAGAAAACAAGACACCATTTATAGGAGAGTTGCATCACTAAATACCAGAATATCTGCAACAAAAAGGATGAACAGTTTGTGATGGTGGCAGCTGACCAAGGCAGAGACAAAAGGAAACACTTCCACTGACCTAAGCAGCAGCTGAGTGGAATACCTGGATGAACTTAATTGATTCAGGAGCTCTATAGGACACATGGAAAGAAGAGATATCAGGCTTATTACCTGATAATCTTAATTTACCTGACAACAGCAAGATGACACCTGTTGAAGTATCACACTCTGGGGAAAGTTTCAACTCAGATTTCATAAGCAGAGGAAGCAGCTCACAATAACAACACATGCAAAGATCATCAGTTCCCACAACACACTAAAAAAACCTTCCAGAAAGCATTTCAAGTGTCCCTTTTCAAAGGCTTTTATAAGTAGATTCCCTAGAGAGAAGGGGGGAAGGCTTTTGTGTACCCAAGGGCCTGGTTTTAAAACACCACACTCCACACAAACACAAAGACAAAAACATGTGTCAAAACCAATCACTGAGCACTTTCCCACAGCAGAAAAAGGGCATTACTGGAGTTTAGCCATCATTCATCATGGACAGCACATCCTGACCAGCACAGACAACCTGGATGAAGAGAACAGAAAGTGAGATGGCAGAGTCTGAACCACTTCAGAGCACCAGATCTGAAAAAGGGTGGCTGAACAAATCTGGAGAATGAGCACAGACAGAAATATCAGGTGAACTCAAAGAAGATGAAGTGATGTGACTAGAAAGAGGACATGACCATAAACTTCATGGAGAGGTGGGCTCTGAACTATCAATCCCAGAAACAGGACCAGGGGTCACAGTACCTGTGGAGCCACAATAATTCCTAGGATTTGTCTGCCCTACACTCAAGCCAGGGTGTCCCAGTCCCTGCTCTCCATCCCATTATTGCCACCCTGAGCAATCTGTTCCTATTCAAGGCCCCACAAACATCTGATCCATTTCAGCACTTAATCCATCCTGCCCTCCTGGAACACACTTGAAACTTTACCTGTATTGATCATATTGCCAGGCACTACTTTAAATGCAGGGTGTAGGCACTCACAAAAACAATGGCACAGAGCAAGGGATGCTGACCACCTTTCCTACCTGCCAGAACTCTACTGGCAGAGCTATCTTGCTGGACAAAGCTGGTATATATCAAAATAAATACTTATTATGGCTACAGGAATTTGCAGCTGATAAAGCAAAAGGAGTAGTGAGTTTATTTTACAGGAAAACATTACTACTATCAGTTAGAGACAAGCTTATCATTAAAATAACAATGAATTCTACACCTGCTTGAGTTTTATAGCTCTGTCATTTAACTGCAAACAAGTTTAAGTGTTCCTCTTGCTTTCAAAAATTCCTCTACCAAGGCAACAATTATTCTTCAGGTTTTCATACAGCATTGAGAATTCAGGCTTATACTTTTGTAAAAGCTTCCTTTATTAGTTTTTGCACTGTACCACAGGAGAACAACAGGAATCTCCTTGAAAGGATTATTACAAAAGATTTAAGAATTTTATAAATCTCACATGGAAATTTAGATAGAATTTCAAACACAAGTTTCTAGTATTTGTGAATGCAGGTCTCTGTTTTTACAAGACAATGCCAAACCACAATTCATTCACTGGAGAGCAGAGTGAATTTACATGTGCAGCTATAACAGAACCACCCTGACAAGTCCATTTGGGGAGTGCTCCCCACAGCAAAGAACACTACACTGCTCCATTGGAGCTATGCAGTACAATTTGTAATATCACAGAGTTTCAGCAGTAAACAAATAAAAACCCCATCAGATGAGAACATACCTGTATGAAGCTGGACTTTCCCAATGACTCCCTCTACCAGGCCCAGACAAATGGGATTCCAAGCCAGAAGAAGATCAGTGGCTGCAAAGAAAGAACAAAGCTCCTGTTTTTAAACAGTAAACCAAAAAGGACAATTAAATTGAACAGTCACCCTTCTCCACTTTCCCCACTTTAGAGGGTGGAAAATGTAAAATAATTCCAGCAATAATAAGATGATGTACATGTCCATTTTTGCTTGCTATGAAAAAGTGACTAAGTTTTCAACATAAAGCCCTACCACAGATATTTTCCACATTTTTGAGGGGGGAAAGTAGCTTTAGGCAGCAGTGATTAAATTTAATGGAGGCTTAATTGTTCTCATATCCACTAGAATTTTTAACGTAAGCAAAATTTTACTGGCTGTAGTGAAACTGAATAGAGGTCACTGAGTTACCAAGCACAGCCTCAAAACCCAGCAGATGTTGACTTTCATCCCCAGCTCCCTCCCATTTGTATCCAATTACTATGACTTTCACATCCTCTTTCTATAAACACACACACACAGCCACTTCCCCTTCTGTTCAAGCACTCTCCACAAGCACATGGAATATCAGAGCACACAAAGTTAAGGTTTAGGTTTCTAGTTCTCCAACTCTTAACAAATTCCAAAGAACCACATAGGAAGTAGAAGAGAAAGCAGGAAGAAAATGAGTTTCTAACTGTGCTGCAGTACCTGTTCAAGGATTTGAGAGTGGGGGGAAAAGGAAATTCCTAATTCAAATCTTTAAAGTGAAAACAAATACTTCAAAGCAAGTATCTGTGTAGGAGAGAAAAATCTCAAAGGAGAAGAAGCTTTTCTATACCGTGAAGGACAAGCTTCTTATTATTTACTAAAACACACTAGTTCCAAGGTAAAAGAGCTTCTCCAGTTGTAACATCCAGACTGAATGTCGTAGCTATTGGTGTAAGTAGATGAATATTTGAAAGAACAAACTCACAAAAGAGTACAAATTATCTACATAAACACTTTATCTAAAATACCTCCGTTTCTTCTTGTAAATCTGAGATCTGCAGGTGACAACTGACAGTAGGATTTTTTTTACACAGTTGTTTTAGAACACTGAATCATCCTTGAAAGATTTGTAATTGAGGCCTTGATATTCCAAGAACACACATTGTTTTCCCAGCTTCCAGCATAACATTTAATAGTACAAGATTCAGCTAATTTCCTCATTAAATACAAGCATTTCCATGAGCTACAGTAGAAATGGTTGCAGTCAGGGTAGATCTGGAATGAACTCATTAAATGGGATGGACACAGACAAGCAAGAACTAAAAGCCCACAGCAGCAGAATTTAAAGCCATGTTTGCAGCAGCATGCAGGGCTGCAATTAATGTGTGTAACCACACTGGACCAAATTCCTGTTTCTTCCTTTCTCTGGAGACTTTAGCTGCACAGAACCTCGTGTGAATCATGGCAGAATAAAATCAGCTCCCTGGGGAGACTAACACAGCTGAGCATCAGGAAGTCAGTGACAGTGGGTGTGACAGGTTTGGTGTGCCCTCAGTCCCTGCTGAAGCACCTGAACACATCTTGTATCCTCCTGGCAGATTTGTGCTCATACAGAACGAGCCCTAGAACAGCCTGAGCTCAGTTTCACTCCAAATAACACTCAGGAGAATCTCTGTGCTGAGTGGGAAATCTGCACTGGCAGCAAAGAGGAATGCAGGCAGCCTTCCTCACTCCCAAACCTTCCCCCTTCCTTCCCAGTTCTGTCTAAACCCTTGGACTCTTCTACAGCTGCACTGCCCCACACTTCATCTACTCATTGCTCTCTTTGTAATTAGCCTTAAATTCATATTTCCACCTGCCAGTGGTATCAAGCAGCAAACAAAGCCAGACACAGGAGGAATTTAAAGAACCAAATCAGGGAAGGTTTGCCATGACCACCATAAGCTTGGTAATCTACAATACATTCTATGTCTTTCTAAAACTCTGATTTCCTGCTGTGATAAAGTATTATTAGCAAAAAAACCTCACTTGCTATCCAGAGCCTTCCTCTAGGAGTTTACAAGAGATAAAAAAAATGAGGAAACAAGATTTTTGTTTTAACTAGAGGAATAAAGAAAGAAAATTTTAGACCTGCTATAAGAAAATAGAACACAAGAAAAAGGACATAAGAAAATAGAACATCTTACACAGATATTTTATTCCTCTTGTGGGTTCCTCTGACAGAGGCAGCACCAAAAAATCCAAGCCTTCTACAGGAATCCTCCTACCCCAGCAGCAGAGACACAATGAGAAATGGCTCTAAACTTTAAGTACAGACAAATTTTGGAAAAGATGAGAATGCATTTGGAATCAAACATTCCACTGTGGAATGCAAATATTCCACTTTCAGAGTTTAAAGGCAGCAAATACAGACCCACCAGCTGGGCAGCACTGGCTCTCAGGTCAGGGTGATTATCAAGCTGCTCATGGTAAAGGCTGACTGCTTTAAGAAAACTTTCCTTGGGGAAGGCAGGGCATAGAGGAAAAAAAGACTCATTTAGCAATATATAAGGAGCTTACCATGTTTTTCTCAGTGTCCAAGAAAACCTAGATGCAAAGAAGCCTTACAGGAGAAATGCTTGCAGGCTATGAAAAAAACACCACTTGTGGACTCACAGACTTCCTTTTGGTGACAGCACCACAAAATTTGGTTTTCTTACACTATTTCTAGATAATATTTTATAGGAAAGTATGTGTGACAGCACAGAAGCAAGGCAGTTGTTTGGTTTTTTGGTTTTTTTTTAACTAAATAAAGCAAATCTGATTCCAACCTGATTAGAACTTTATTATTAGTTAGAATTCAGTTTCCTGTGTGACAATCCTATCTCAGCTCAGAGCCAACACCCAACCATGCTGAATAAATATCACTACAGAAAACACCAGTATGAACCTCTAGCTCCTGATGAGTGCACTCTGGAAATAAGAGATGGATGAGCCAAACAAAATAAAGGTTTAAATATAATTTTCCCACTCATGCCCAAAGATGGGCTTTCATGCTGAGTGCACTCCTATCCACTCTGTATAGGAAAAAGATGCCTCCAACTTTTGTCTAACACTAAAATTGATCAAGACTGTTTCCTTGAAGCCATTTGGGAAAACTGGCAGCAGCAATCTCCAGTCACTGTCTTGTATCTTTGAAAATTATAACCACTCTATATTTAAAATCATTACATAAGCAAAGATTCAGAGATCCAAAAATGTTAACTGGAAGCCTGCAGGATATAAGTATTGAACTGTATTATATTTTACAGAATTTAAGAGGCAACCTAAGATGGTAGACAGTGATACAGGCTACAGAAGGTACCCACATCCTTTTAAAGTCGTAAAAATAACCATACAAAATAAAACTGAAAATGTTCAGTTCAAAGTTTTCAGACAGTATACATGAAACCTGGCCACATTTGACTGCTGAACGCTGAAAGAACTCATGACAAGTTTGATTCTTGTTTTCTTTTTTAAAGAAATGCCTATCAGTAAGAATTAACCACCACAAGGCTCTGTCAAAGGAAACTGAACTTTCCTTACAGACAAAACAGACAATGTTTTGAGATATAATGTGAAATACAACTTATCAATAGTCACTCTTGTTTCCCCACACAAACTTAACTTCCTATAAATGTCATACAGTCCTCCTTTAAACCTCACAGAGCCAGGAACAAAGACTTATCAACTTTAAACTGCAACACAGGGATGTTGAAACAGACTCCTTACAGTACTGTGCTGATGATAAAAGAGCAGTGCCAAAACAGTCACTGTCAATGAAGCAGAAAGTCCAGAAAGAATCACTGTGAGCAGTGAGATGAGTCCCAGGGAAGATCTTCCCTGACTTGAAGAATTCTCTGCTGCCCTCAATGTGTTTAAATTGGAGAGAACTGCCAGTGTTTGACAGCTCTTAACACTGATGGATACACTTGCTCACCAAGCTTCCATCCTGAAGAACAAAATTGCTCATTCTTTCTTTCCCTCATCCTACTAAATAAATTCAAGCTACTGAAACAAACGTTGGGGTTTTTTGCTGATTCCTGTCAGAGATAAATGACCACTGCAATGCATTTACCATTCACAGTGATTGTATCAGCATTCAGCTGCAGCACAACAGAAGTTCTGTCACAAATTCATAACAAAACCAGCTTTGATGTGATTGACTTCCACCACCACCACCACCCTCAGAGCTCACCAGCAGCACACAGAGCCTTGCACCACCAGATAAAGTCTCTTTCATTCTTTGTGTTTACACACACATAACCCTGATAAAGGTGATACAAAAGCAACTTGGAAGAGCATCAAAACCCAAAACTGCTTTCTGGCTCCTTCTGCAGTCTACCACCAGCTGAGCTGATCCAAGGTCAGGCACAAACTCTGATTAGAAAACAAACCACTGCTTTGGGATAAACCACTTGCTCAACACAGAATGGCTGGAGGCAAGGCTGGCAGCTTCCTCAGGAGAAGGCAGGAAGAAAAGATGATTTAATTTGTTATCATTTGAATCTAGCCCATAGTGCCTGGTTCAAGCCATGGAGCAGCTGTAATTATTTTTTCCGACCCTGCTGTAGTTCAGAGGGCACACACACCTCTCATGTCCCTTGCTGTTGGCATTTGGGAGTGAAGCTCAGCTAGGAAGTGTTTCCTGACAGTGTGTTCAATACAGAACATGCACATCCTCCCTGGATTTCCTTCAGGTTGCACCTAAGTGAATGAGCATGGACATTCATGTGGCAGTTCTCAAAAAGTCTTCCTGGGGTCTGACAGAGCACTGACTCTCCATCATTTTCATCATTCAACACAAGCCATGGATATTTATATAGAAAAAATAAAAGCAAAATGACTCACTATGTACAGCCAAAATAAATCATGCAGCTCTGCTAATGTAAATTTTAACACCAGAAGTGTTAATTTTCAGGAAGAAGCTTCAATATCTTAAAATAGATTTAAGGGTGGGGTTTTTTTTTCCCTTTAAATTGTGTCTGATTTAGATCAAAAACAACAGCAAGGCTTTATTATTAGCATTATTTGACCTTTATGATCTCCTGTGGCTTCTCAAAAGAAAGTCTGCTTTCAAGTTCCAGTTCATCTTTGAATAGTGTTCTGGAATTTTAGCCAGGATTAAGAGATTACAAATTAACTGGGAAGACTTAAGAATATAAAGTTGAACTTCTTTCTCTTGGAGGAAATAAAGTACTACTTATACAAATAAAACTTAGGCTAATTGAGTTTTCTTTTCAACACAGACTTCTAAAACTGTCTTTAAGCTACTTGCAGAAAGATGAAGCATTAAGACATTGAGTATTACAAGCTCTTAATTGTCATGAAGTGTTAACTTTATTTACTGGCATGTTCTCCTCCAAACTTTAAACAAGTTATCCCTTGAGTTAATCACCTGCTTTTCTGGGACACTTCCCTTCAATATCTCAGCATTAAAAAAGATGACCACAAACAGGTCAAGTACAATTTAGTGACAGATTTAAAGCAGTGGGGACGGCAGCACGCAATAATAGACATTTATAGTGCTGCTGCCAAAGCAGGAAAAAGCAACTAACAAAAATGAATCCCTACTGCTCATCTTGATAAAGAAATACTTCTTTGTATTCTGGTGCAGCCAGAAAATCCCTTGAGTCACCAGGCATTGCTTGGGAAACTGGAAAACATACGGGAAATGTTCAGTTGTCTGGAGAGCCTCCAGTGCTACATGGAACCGCACAAGGAGCCCCTGTGCTAGGAGTGCAAACAAACTGCTGCCACCAGTGACTGCTCCAAACACAGTCTGAGCCTGTGCATCCAAACATTCTGATCAAATGCCACACCAAGAAAAACTAAATTAGCACATATCCCAAATATGTATGTTTATTTGCCCAGTAGAACATGTAAATAATTTTTATTGCGTGTATTATAAAACATAAAAAAGATAAGAGGTTTTTAATGGGTGAAATAAGCATTATTTTCAAATAGCGTTTATTTTTATTAATGGTACAAAGTATTTTCTTCCCGCACCCCCGGTGGACTGCCTTGAGCACCCCCAAGGTGTGTGCACCCCACTTCAGAGACCACTGATGGCTAAATACATCCAACAAGCTTTGATGTGCACCTCAGCCTTCGAGATAAGAATCAGCTCCTCACATCCCTTCCACAAACCTGTAAATACCACTCAGAAAATCACCCAGCAGGGACTCTTAAAATGCAAATAAGTGCCAAGCCACTGGAGCTCAGAGGGTTGGTTTTTTGCTTGGTTGGTTTGGCTTTATTTTGCTTTTCTTTTTAACTTTAGAGCTTCCTTTTATTCTTCACATTGCTGAACTCTGTTAGCAAACACATTTTCTCAGAAGTAAAATAGAAATGGAAAAAATATCTTTTATCCTTCCAAAAGCAACAACTCTGCACTAATTAATATTATTCCACACCAACACACATTCATTCCCATTTTTAGCTGATATTTCAACAGAGCTCAAGTTGTTTGAGGATATACCCTTAAAGCTAAGAAAGCAGTAGGCTGTCTGCATTTTTTAAAATCCTATTTACTCTGCAAGAAGGAAACTATCAATCAGGCAGGAGAAAGATTTTATTCAAACCTACTTACAAACCTGACAGCTTAAACACTATGTTCACTCATTCTGAAGATTGTCTATTAAAAGTTTGCTCAGCTACAGCCATACTGAAAGAAGAACACAGGAAAGCTATCCTACGCTCAAAAATTTAAAATATAAACATTTACTGAGCAGAAGGATTTCACAATTATGGAAATTAGTTTGTTTTACTAATCACTGAGCTGACTTATGCTAATGCTCCTTAAGAGCCATGGGAGAATTACAGTGTGAGCCAAGTTGAAGCAAGGTAAAGTTTTCCCTCACCATCACCTGTTCTTCTGATGCCATAATTAAATTTCCTCTCTGACTGTTCAACTCATCAGTCTCAAAGCACAAGATGAGTTATGGATTGGGAACAACCATTTCTAACACTAAATATGGGAGTTATACTCAAAAATTTGGCATGTGTTTCAGGAACAGACAGGATTTCAAGCCACTACCACCCCCCGTATTCCTCCCTTTATTTCTATTTTCTTTTAATTGTTGGGGAAAATTTGACTACTCAGATAACAAGCAGCAACATATTATTTAAGTGTTACTGGAAGGCATGCAAATATAGGGAAAAACTTAACCATCACCCCATGTGCAAAAGTTGCTGTTTTTCCTTAACTGAGAAACAGACAAGGAAAAAAACTGAAAGATAACAATTAATGACAGACCAGCATATTTGCCATTCAGATCTTGCAACCAGCTCTTGGGCAAGGTTATTTACTTTTAAATTTGGCTCAGAATTCCGTTTTCCAGTTCAAAGGATGTTCAAGGGCCTTGTTTTCAGTGTTTCAGAGACTCAGCAAACACTGCTCCAGGGCTCTATTCAAGTAAGGTTTCTGCCTTAAAAGGAAAACCTCAGTGTTCAAGTGCTATTTCATTCATTTGGGTTCAGCTTTTCAGGAAAAAAGTCCTCTCCCAGTTTTTATTGGGGAAGATGTGTGGAGCAAGAAAATACAACTGATGATTAAGTATTAATAGTCCTGACTACTAAAGCCAAGCTTTAATAAAAAACAGTTTCTGCACTACTTCCAAATTCTTCCTCTAGATACACAACCAATAAATTCTCCTCTTCTTCATACTCCACTCCCATTACTTTATTTTCTATCCCATTCCCATCTGCAACAGTTGTTTTGAAAGAACACAAGCAGCACATCAAACAAGTGGCTGCCTTGTCCTGCAGTTCAGAGTTTAAAACTTAAAATCACAAAAGTTTTCATGTTTCCTTACACATAAAGATGAAATATCACCCACACCAATAAACTGTGAAACAACCTAACAAGAAGAGCAGTGTTCTCATGAAAAAACGACAAGCCCTTGGTACAGATGCAGACCTTTCTTAATTGAAATCAGAGTCCTCTGTTCTAAATATTTTAGCTGCAGTTAGTCTGCAATTTCCTACTCAATATTTAGTTAATACTAACTGATGAGATCAAAGATGAGTCACTTCTGCCAGAAAAATACAAGCCAAAGAAATCCACTTGAATTAGATTCATTTTAATACTGGGGGAAGGCAAAAAAAAAAAAAAAAAAAAAAAAAAAAAAAAAAAAAAAGAACCAGCAACATCAAGATATGAGGCATTAGCATTAGGAGTTTTTCCTGTATTTAAAACCTCAGGTCATTTCAGCATGAACAGGAATTCCAAGAAATCTACACATCTGAGTTAGGACAAGTTTGGCATTTTCAGAACTCTTCATAGAAAGAAAAGGAGAAAAAAAAAAGAGAGGGGAACACCCTTGTCATATTCAACTCATCACCTCCTAAGACTCTACAGGAAAGTAAAGAAACACCTCACCTCAAGGTGTATTTAATTCTCACCAGGCCAGGCTTTAACACACTACCTACCCACTTAAGTCTCAGTTTTAGTTTTACTATGTTCCATAAAAAGAACTGCAGGTGGAATTACAAAGTAGATTTTATTTATAAAAGGTACAAAATAATTTCTCTCTTAAAAATATATAGGAAGATCTCATCTCAGAGTCAGCAGCTACCACAGTGACTAATGTATGCAATATTTAATCAGAGGCAGGATACAGAGCAGCCCAGCCCACTCCCCTGCTCCCCTCTGTTCTCTTTCCCAGGAAGGCAAAAGCAGCACCAGGGACCCAAGTGCTGCAGATTTTTTCAGCCTACATTCTCCAGCTAATGCAGATCAGCTCTGACATCTGGTTTGTCACAGACGCCACAAGGACGTGGTGCTGACAACCAAGAGAGGGGAGGGAACACAGGAACAGAATGAGCAAGCAAGGGTGAGAAACAGTGCAGTACCCACTGCAGCTAAAAAGGTGTCAAAAAACAGCTTGAGGTTCCTTCTGAAGTGACTTGAAATACTAAAGCTCCAGCCTCCTGTGGAATTCATTGCCCAGAATAGATAGGCAGTTTCCAAGACATACTACTGAAATTCAGGAAGGCACTTTTGTATGAAACAATTCAGCAGCATGACTTCACAGCCAGGCTGTCACCCCTCAGAGCCCTGTCTAGGACTGCTCTGCAGAATAAAACTTAGTAATAAATGCTTTGGTGGCCGTGGCATCACTCCTTACACCATTCATTAGCTCAGGGCCTTCACTTGAGCGCTCCCAGGCTTGCACAAAGGAACTGCTCTTGCTCCTCCAGTCTGCAGCCATGAGGAGCAGCTCAGGAATTCTGACAAGTCACTTCTACATGACTCCTGCAATGCCTTGGAGGAGGAAGGCAAGCACACAGCTGGAATATTAGATGGCCTTATGATTTGTGATTCAGAGATGACTTCACACTATCAGACTAAGACACCTAACATGAAATGTGTCCCCTGCTACTCTGAAAATACTGTTTGGTAACACATCCCTCACTGAATGTATTTAAAGTGCATTGCTTCAGTTGCTGACTCACAACCATTTTCAACAGATGAAAATGAATTCTGTAACAATAAATTCCTAAAGTGTTTGTATGAAACAAACAAATGGCCATCTGCCTCTAGTTTACAGTTCCAGAGGTAAAACACAGCTTAACCCATCTAACTCAGGCAGAGGCAATGAAGTCTTTGAGCATGACATCCCCAAAAGCTGAGTTAAATTCCAATCTGTGTATCCCTCAAAATATTTGGTAGGGTTTTGTTCTCCAGAGCAATGGGAATCAGCACAGTTAGAAGAAACAGTTTTAGTAGAACTTCTCTGACATTACTGCCTGGAGTACTATCAAGGCCAGCACAATGATAATAGAAGCTTTACACCATAACAGTCTCATTCCTTCTACTGCTGCTAAAAAAAGCTGAGAAGAATTCAGTGCCTTCAATACTTTTTAGCCTTTACACACACATAGATATGTATTCATATGCAAAAATAAACACAATTTATACAAACATCATCAATAAAAAAATATTTGTAATCTGTGTAGAACTATCAATCAAGAGCCACCCAGAGCATAAACAGAGTAATCCAAGAGTGAAATCCTGACCAAGACCTCATGTAAGGAAGGCATGGTTGAACAGCACATGTTTTTTCACTACACTGAAAAATGCACACTCTCAATAGCCAAATTATTAAAAAAAAAAGTCTGTGATGCCAAAGTGATTCATGGATTTCCTGCAGGTGACTCATTAGTGCTTTCACTTTAGAGAATTGAAAAAACCCAGAAACGTCTTGTAAACACAGGCTGACATCTTTCAAATGAGGGCCAACCTCAGACTTTGCTTATGGCAAATATTTACCAAGATTATTTGACTTTTTTTTTTAATTCAAGCTGTTATCTCCATGATTCAAAGAGGTCAGAAATACAGCTTTCAATATCGGCCAATTTCTGAACATGCCTTTATAGCTGAGGGAGGGGCGTACTTTCAAGCTTAGCATCAGCTCTTTAGATTCAGACCTACTCTCTCAAGTAATGATTTGCAAGGTTTACCAGTATTATCTATTTCAACCCATGAATGTGCAAAGATTAATTCAGAGCAGCCTCTGTGAGATAGAATTTTTAAAACCAAGGCCTCCAAAACCAAGCAGAGACACAGAGCCAGATCACAGCCTTTTGACAGATTATTAAACATGTCAATGAACACAAGTTATGACTTTGTTGTTTTTTTTTTTTAACACAGCAGTGACTCATCACACAGAAATCCATTTACTCATTTCCGGGCATGAAACTGGCCCCAATAATAAATGGTCAAATGTAATAAAATTGCAAACTTGAGGATATGAAGTTTTGTCTTAATACAAGAAAGAGCTATTGATCCAAGAAACACTTCCTTGTGAGAGAACTGTTTCTTTCTTGGGCTTACTTTCTACCTGCTAAGGTATTTCATTTCAGTCCACTGTCAAGAAGATGATCCACAGAGAGGGCTGGAAAAACAAAGCTGCAAACACATGGGAATGGGAAAGCACTGCTAACAATTGAGAGTTTCAAGCGGGCCAGGGGACTTCAATATCACATTACCTTTAGTTAATCTGCAGGTCACACACAATAGGGATCACATGGAAACTGCCTGAAAACGCAGAGGCAGGCACAGGACAAAATGCTGCTGGAACAGCAGGCAGACAAACTGCTGGGCACTGGCAAAGCCTCCAGGAGGCTAAAGGACACCAAGAAAAAATAAAACGCAGCAATGGCTGCATGAAACCAAGGCACTGATGCTTTTAAATTTGAAGTTATCAAACACTAATCTCCAGAACTACAGATCATTAGTTGTTTTAATTACTGTGGGTCAAGGAAGAGCTTTCAGCCCATGCAGATGGCTGTAACCATCACAAACCTCAACCTGAGGGGTTTTCTCCCCTGTGAAAGCACACATTTCACTGAATAGCAGCACTGCCTGCTAGCTTAACACCAATTATTTTGTAAGGTCACTTGCAAATCAAAGTATTGCTGGATTAGTGAAGTTGATGGACAGGAATTAGTCATGCTAACTTGACACAGATTGCAATTTTATCTAAGAGACATAAACAAACTACACTGAGAAGACACAACTCAAGGATGAAAACATGACACAAGAAAGTGCAGTATGAAAAACAGTTCTTTGAAAAAACACAGATAACAACGGTATTTGATGTTTATGTTTAAAGTTTGACCAGCCTTTCACAGAAGCTCCTAAAGTCTACTGTACTTGGATAGCCAGCCTGGTCATATACATGTTTAGCCACCTTTTTTGGCATAACACAGATCCCAGTTTTAGAAGCTCTAAGTAACATCTGTGCAGCCTGCCACATGTTTGGTGAAACACAGCTATTTAGAGTTTCTTTCTCATACAAGCAGGGTCAGCGTGGTCCTCTCCACCAAAACTACGTATTAGAATCACAGAGAATGACAAAAACTCATAGAATGGTTTGGCTCAGAAGGGACCTTAAAGACCACCTGGTTCCAACCTCCTGCCATGGGCAGGGAGCACACATGGCACAAAGCAAGGGTGGCATTTTATTTTAGAGACACCTTTACTCCTAGGTAGGACAGGATAACCACCATGGTTTCAAAATTCCCTTTTACACAGCTCAATTCTTGCTCGCGCTGCCTTCCCTTCAGTCTCGTACTAATACACAGTGGAGCCCTGAGCAATGGTCACACAGCCTTTCATCACTGAAAAATTCAGAAGCACTTCAGAAGCCACAGAATCACAGAACGTCGAAGGGCTGGAATGGACCTTACAGATGACCCAGTCCCTCCCGCTGTATCCACCTGTTCAGTTTCTGGAAGAGGCCACCACGGGACCCATCTGCCCACAGACGCAATGCCCGGGAGCATCCCTTATGTAAGGCGGACACCGGCCCCTCGCCCCAGCGATGCTCCCCGGGGATCACCGGCTGCCTACGGCCACCGGCACCGCTCCGGTCACACCGGGCGCGGAGCGGGGGCAGCGCTGCTTTATTACCGGGGAACGACCGCACGGAGAGGCGCGGCAGCCGGGACACCGGGACCTCCCGCGGCCCGGGGCTGCTCCTGCGACCTGCGGGGCGACGGGCAGCGCTACCGACCCGCCGGGGACCGGCCCCGCCCGCTCCCGGCTGGCTCCCAGCCCGCCCTTGCCCGCGCAGGCGGCGGGCGCGGCCGCGGGGGTCTCCTCACCGGCTCGCAGCTGCAGGCTGCCGTCCCTCCGGCTGCACCAGAGCGCCCGCTCCCCGCTCTGCAGGATGTAGTGGTCCTTGGCTTGGAACAGCTCCATGCTGGCGCGGGGGAGCCGCCGGCGGAGAGGGACGGAGGGCGGCACGGGAGGAAGGGGCGCTCCCGCCCGCCGCCGCCGCCGCGCGCGGCCCCGGGGCGGAAGGGGGAATGGCCGGCGCGGGGGCGCGCGCTCCCGAGCAGCCGCGCGCACGCGGGCGCTGCCCCGGAGCCGGGGCGCGAGCGGGCGGAGCGGGCTCGAGCTCGGGTTCCGCTCCCGCCGCCGCACGTGACAGCGCCCGGCCCCGCCCCGCGCGCGCTTAAAGGGGTAGAGCAGGGGGCGGGCCCCCAGGGGGCGGGGCCTGTGCTGGAGGCGGGGTCTGCGAGGGGAGGCGGAGGGTCTGCGACCCCGACCCTGCCCGCCGGCCCCCGGAGGTCGTTCAGTGGTTTTTCCTCAGCTGCTTCCCCTCAGCCCGGCTCCCCTCAGCTCGGCTCCCCACAGCCCAGCTCCCCTCGTCCCCGCTCCCCTCAGCCGGCTCCCCTCATCCCCGCTCCCCTCAGCCGGCTCCCCTCAACCCCGCTCCCCTCAGCCCACCTTCCCTCGTCCCCGCTCCCCTCAGTCCGGATCTTCTCATCTCCTCTTCCCTGAGTTCCGCTCCCCTCAGCCCTCAGAAGGTGATACACGGTATAACTCGTGCTGAAAGGAAATCTCAGGACCACAGCACACGGCTCGTCGTTATGTTAAATATTTATCCAGAAGGCGGCATCTGATGAAAGGGCAAATCATTCCATTTCTTCAGCAGGCAACACTGGAAAATGTACATGCAAACTTGTCACTGCTGCAGACCCTTCCCAGCCTTACTGAGGGCTTGTCCACAAGCTTCCAGAGCTTTTGTTTCATCACAGAAGCTGAAGTCCCACTCGCTGTGAAATTGAGGAAGAGATGGACACAGACAGAAAGCATCCTGTCCTGCATACGGCCAGGGCAGGGATGGAGCAGCTCTGCTGGGCACCCGGCGTCCCAGTGAAGGGCTGCTGGCTGCTTCAATTCGCAAACTAAAACATTTACCAATTATTGTTAAACCACCTACAGTAGGCGAAAAACATTACTTTCAAACCACTCTTTGAAAAGATCTGTTTTTCTCATACTATTTTTCTCCATTGATACATATTAGTGATGCTACAAAACACTAAGTGACTAAAGGACACTAAGAAATGAGAAATCTCATTATTAAATGTGAACATTCAAGAGCCAGGGAAGAGCTTGATTTTGGGAGGTACAGTCTAAAAAAGCATTTAAGTGCAGGCATGACTTTAAATGTATAATTTAAATAGCTTTAATTGAACATAACATCTTTTAAGATAAGTATGCACTTCAAGAACTTTTCTGCTTTGGGACTAGGAACTGAGCTTCTCAGTGGGTCCAAACATCATTTTTGCTCCCATATCTTTAGTCTGCACTATCATTCATTAAATATTTCTCATCTCTATTCTGCTTGCATTTCCCAAGCAGTTCAGTGTTGTAGCACAATGCACAGGGTCACCGTTAAAATGCTTGCAGGGATTTCAAGGACAGACTTTTGTTTTGCCCTTTTTCACGCTTTGATCAGAGCTTTTTTTTTTTTCCTCCCTGTGGGTAGTTTTCTGTTTGCATTCAGCGTGTTTTTCCATAGATTCACAGCTGGGTGCTGTTTTTATGAGCCTTTCAGCTTTAGTTAGCATAGGAGAAAAAACCTGAAAGATTAATTGTGCATTTTTGCAATTCATTGTCACTAGCTGACGGTAGGGAAATGCGTAGGCTGACAATTAGTCATGCAGTCTCAGTGTTACCTGATTGCCAGCTGCTTGAGTTCAAGTTTCAATGTTGGTTAACAGGAAGAGATGTGATTTAGTAACACTCCACACTTGGAAGTACAATTGGAAGTCCAATTGGCTGGATAGATTGGACAAATACACCACTCCTCCTGAGGTGAAGGGTACCAGATTTGGAAATGGCACTGTAGACAGGGGGAGGAACTTTATTTCTAAATGTTGGCTATTAAGAAGTCATGCAACAATTGTTTTGTTTGTTTGGCCTCAATGCTCCTGGCAGCTTCCAGAGAAACATTAGAAAAATCTTGGGTCATCTTTTTTGATGATGCCAAAGTAACTACAGAAGCCTTTCTTGTTACCCTTCGTACTCCTTGCTAGCTTTTAATCTAACAGTGCTTTGTCTCTTCTATGTTCATCCCTTTGTGCCAAGGCAACCCCTCTATATTCCTCCCTGGCATTCCCTACCCACTCTGTTTTCCTTTGGAGCTTAGGGAGGTTCTCTTAGTGAGGTTTCTCTCCTCTTCTGAGATATGTTTTTGAGAAAGCTTTTGTGTGCTTTTTAGAGAGGGTCTGCTGTGCATTAAACAGAGACTGAAGAGTCTGCTTTGAGAAGGAACCTCCTCAGAGCAAGAGCAACACAAGAGGGTCTCCTGGCAGGCAATCTAGTGGATAAAAGAGATTTGTTTGGGACTAGAACATTTTCTGAAGTGCCTGTAAATGTACTACTGAAAAATAGTTGTGTGTTGTGTTTTATAACAGAAAAATATAAAACTACTGGCAGGAACATTCGCTTTTTGGCAAGAAAATGAAAACTCTCAAAACCCAGGGAAAGCAGTTCTGCATAAGAATTTTTGCCTGAATTTATTTTTAGCTTTCTTTTCACTGAAGAAGCTTTTTGTGGCAGCTGTAGTTATATCTAAAGGAAGAGGAACTCTGGTATTTCCTCCTTCGCCATGAAGATCTCTTACTTGCAATGGGAATATTTCTATTTCGGTGAGCACTAGGAAGTGAACAACCTTCTCCCTTCAAAGCAATGTGTATGTGGTTAATATCTGCAATACACTCTAAGGCTTATGGACAGTGCATTGATTTCCCTCTGTTGCACTGGCTCTTAAGAGCAAATCAATGGGACCATTTTCAAAAATAAATGAGAATGCTTTGATTGCCTACGATTCTTTTATTCTGGAATTGCAAATTGCACTTTGCCAAGCCTACCAAGCTGGTGCACACAAAAAGATTCCTTACTGTGTTGTTGGGCTGCCTTCCTCAGTTAAAATATGGTTTATACTGTACCAAGGCTGCATTTAATTCATAATTTCTCCAAAGTAAACAGCAGGCTGTTCTTCACGGCCATTGTAATCAAATTTGCATCTCATTTAAAACAGATTCTACTCACTTTTCCTCAGTCTGAAAAGTTAATGGTTTTATTACCCTTTGGAAGAACTTCTCTCCCTTTCTTTACTTGTAATTTGGGCTGGGGTTTGTCCAAAGAGCAAAATAGCTCACATTACAAAAAGAAAAATTCTGCCTTTAGAAAGGATAAAAAGTAAAATTTCAGGATCACTGGAATTTGTCTTTTAGAAAAAAAAAGATTTTTAAAAGGTTTTTTTTCCTGATACCATTTAGCCAATTTGAATTCATTTTACAATTAGCTTTCTTGGAAGTTACTTTAATTTCCCTAGGGTTTTTTTTTTCATTTTAATATTATAGGAACAAAAAACATCATCGTTTTTGTAATGTTACTGCTGAACAGCTGATTGAATCCAGCTTCTTCCTCAGGATGTATCAGTAGATTAGACAATAAAACATTAAAAGTAACTATATATATATATATATATATATATATATATATTCAATTGAATGCATATATATATATATATTCAATTTTTGCATAACTAACTTTGTATTTTTGCATGACTTTGAATGCTGTGGGGGCCAAGCATCAAATGACACCTGAAGAACACAGTAGTTGCCAAGTGCTGAAGTGTTATACATGTCTTTTTGTCACTTTTCCCTGGGTTTGGCTGCCCTAGGAAAAGGATATGTATTAGCTATTCAGTGCAAAAATCTGTCAGTCATATGTGATGGAAATAAATGCAGGAAAAGTGGGAGGGAGGGGTTGAATCACATTCCTCTTGCTCCCTGGTCTCCTGGCACTCATTATTTATACAATATTTATGAATTATTATGCACTGTTTACATTCATGCCATGCCCAGGAGCTCCAGTTGTGATAAGGATCCCCACTGTGCGAGGTGCTGTGCAGAGCCAGCAATGGCTGCTCAGATTCCAGGGATTTAGAGCCATTACAAAAGGCAAGGTCAATAACAGAATAAGGTGTTTAATGGATAAGATGATGAGGCATTCTTCATCAGCTTGGAAGCCAGTGGTCTCAGCTTTCCAGGATTTAAGCATTACCGAGTTGAGATGGAAAATTACTTTATTACTCCATTCAATTAATAAAGTTTTAACATAAATATTTATATTATATCACTCCATTCTCTATATTGAGAATAACATGCTTTCAAAATAGCACTTGTACAGCTACAGCAAAAGCCTATGCCACAAATTAACTTGGGGTCAAACCCTCCTTTCCTCACCCCAGAAGTTGTTCCGGAGGGAACTTTGCAGGGTAAGGTCTGACACGCTGTGACATTCAGCAGCAATACTGGATGCTGCTAAAGCCAGCTTAAATAATCCTTGCCTCCTTCCCAGCTGTGTGTTTCTATTCCTGTCCCATGCCTGCGCTGGATAGCCACAAGCATTTGTGCAGTATATTGTCAGCTGGGTTTGCAGATGCACAATAACCTATTAAATACTATTTTTGAAACTGGATATCACAGTGACTGAGGTTAGAACAAACTCACCTGGCCTTACTGAGCAGAAGGAGCCTGATTTTGTGGGGTCACCTACCTTAGTGTCACACAGACAGTGCCAGTGTCACAGTGAGCAGAATCAGATCATGTCCATGGTATGGGTCTGTTAATGCCAACCGTGCCTAGGTTAGGACACAGTGCCATAGAACTGCCCTCTGAGTAATTTCACTTCCAGTATTAAAAGCAAGAGTTTAACTAGACAGCTGCTGCTGAGGATCCAGCTTCTGAGCTATGCCCACTCCAGGGGCTTCATTTAAGATTAGATCTGGTTTTGGCCTACAGACCCCTCCTCAGGCTTCATTTAAGATTAGATCTGGTTTTGGCCTACAGACCCCTCAGCAGCTGGAGCCTGTCAGAGGCAGTTCTAAAGTACATCTCCTGTTTTCTGTCGCAACCCTTAAGGAAACCAATTCATGTGCCCACATATGGAACAGCAGAGCTCTGGGATGAGCCTCAGAGAGTGTCATCCAAAGGAGCTTTTTCAGCTCCATCACCTTTCCCAAATGTCATGAGGTGGAACAGGAAGAGTGCTCTTCTGGAAGCCTTGCTCTATCTCAGACATTCACCAACACAGATGAGGTGATTGATTGCTTTTAACACTGGAAGTGAAATTACTCAGGCAGAAATGTGGAGCCATAAAAAACCTCACTCACACACGTATCCACTGGTCTTCAAGAGAACTCTTATTTACAGAAGCTCAGCCTCTACATAATGCTGCATTTACACTGCAGAGACACCTCAGTGTTTAAGAGGAGTAGGGATGTGTGAAGTTCAGAAAGTGACACTCAACCCTCTCCCCCCAAGAGCAGAAACTCTAGCTGCCAGGCAACAATTTAGGTGAAAAAACACTTATCAGCTTTTCCTTCATCTGTGGCATAAAAAAGTCCTGTGTAGATCTGGCAATCCTCAAGCTCTTGATGCTCAGTTAAGTACTGTGCCAGTAATTAGAATTCTTATGACTCTCAAAGGACAAAACCAGAAGATTAAAAGAACTTCATTTTCCTGTGAGATTATATGTTCTATACTTGAGTGACTGGGAGAGATGATCATTGCTATATACAGGCTAAAAGTGTTTATTGCTGGCTTTGCTTTCCTTGTGCAATGCTATGTAGGTCATTGTCAAACCTAGGGAAAGAAGATAGACATGAGACGGAAAAAGAGGATTGAAAATCAGAAAGTGTGAGTCCTTGTCCTTGAACACACAGCAGGTTCTTTGCACCACACTTTTACATTGATGACTAAAGGTAACATTTGTTCCCTACTATGCAAAAGTCTTATAGCCAGACTACAATGATATGTGTAAAATGTTTTAAATTGCCATGACAACAGTTTACATTTGTATTTATATGCAGATAAACGAGAGCAAGGTCTATCTTTTATGGTAATAATAATAAAATAGAATTTATGTATGGTCATACCTCAAACAACTCAGGGAAGTTCTGTATTTTTGTTGGAGTCAGCCAGGTTCTGCAATTGTGGGGGGGACTGCCAGTGAGAGGCAAGATTGGTGTGGAGCAAGGTGGCATAAGAGCCACGTGAAACACTTGGCAATGTGCTTTTCACTTTGATATTTTAATTATATTACAACATCTATCTATCTGAAGAATTTATGTACTGCATTTCTGTAATAGGTTTTTACTCTGGCTTTATGGCTATGTGTGATAAATCGGAGGGCTGTAACATTTTGACAGGTATGGAGCTACACAAATGACTCAGCTTCACCTGATGTTTCTGAGATAAGGTCAAAGGCATTCCTAAACAAAATTTTTAAATAGCCTAGAAACTGCATATAAATGGTCAACTGCCTCTTTGGGGGAAGAGACACATGAAGAATTGCAAGGCACTCTTTTATGTATTAAGGTGATATACACCATTGCACCATACAGGATGTAGGAGGAAATAGAGCTGTCCCTGAGTGATTACTGAAGGGAAAATGAGAAGCATGTGTTGTTGTTGCAGGAGTTACACTGGGTCATCAGTCTGGTAGGGCCAGCTGCAGACATGATCAGCTTGGAGAAGTAAGTGCTGACCTTTGAAAACTGACAGAGGATGAGGCCCCAGAAGGTAGGAAAAGTATTCAGGTTTCTAATTTCCTATTGTTTCCCAATGTCTGTGAAACCACTGGGTGCTTATAACTTACTATGTATTGAGGAATCTGTGCCACCATCCTGAACCTAACAAAGGGAAAGTAGGAAGAGTCACAGAATTTTACATCTTTTCTTAAATGAAAAGAAAGAACAGAAAAAACCCCAAAGTATGTACTTTCAAATACCTCCAAGACAACAAAGTGTGAACAGTTAAGATAGTAAACATGAGATTGAAGTAAGATCCTTTCTTCTTATGAAAGTTTAGCAGACCTGGGCAATAGTTGTGCCTGCAATTTATATGACTTTTGATCCTGTTCCTTGTGATTTCCCTGTAACTACCTAAGGAAATATGGTCCACTTCTGGCACCTCCACAGTCCTAACATTTGGGAATTTTCTCCTGGAGAGTGGTTGCTAATGGTTGACACTCCAGTTTGGTGCTATCCTGGACCTTTGCCAATGGCCCCAATAATGGAATAACAAGTGTACTTAGGAAACTCGTCAGGCTAGAAGGGTCAGAAAGCCCCCTGTGTATCAGGATTCCATTGTGAGGTCATTGTGGCAAGCTGAATAAATTACCTGAAATGAATGAAATGCCTGGCAAGAGGAAAAATTTTCAAGAGTAATAATCATCTGTATAAATACAAGCTCAGGAACAGTTGGTTAATCAGGAGTTCTGGGCTAATCCTAGATCATAAATTGATGGAGGAGCCAGTAACAAAAAAGTGAAAAAGAAATCCATTTATATTACAATGAATACACAGGAGCATTATGCATAAGACCTATGCAGTAATCCTTTTACTCTGCTCTGACTCAGACCTCAGTGGGAATTCTATATTCAGTTTGATACAACCATTTTAAGAATTATCTATAAAAAACAAGCCAAAGGAAATCAAGGGTAATCTGAACTTTCAAAGCTGTGATTTATTATTTCAAGAAGAGGGATTTTTTTGGACTGGTTTCTCATTGGAAACAGGAAAACAGTCCTGAAACACACAAGAGTTGCTGGAAAGAGGACAAGAATAACTGGTTTCTTTGCCCAGTGTTGCTGAACCACAGAATGGTGGAGGCTGAAAGGTACCTGTGGTTCAAGCCCTCTGCTCACAGCAGGATCAGCCAGGGAAGGTTGTCCAGGTTCATGTCCAGAGGGATTTTGCTATCTCCAAAGACAGTGACTCCACCCCACCCTGGGCAATCTGTGCCACTGTTTGACCACCCTCACAGAAAAATAAAAATTCTTAACTCTAAGTGAAATTTCCTGTATTTCAGTTTGCAGCCATTTCCTCTTGTCCATTCACAGGAAATCCATGAGAAGAGTCTAGCCCCATCTTCTTTTCTTCCTCCCTTCAGTTAGAAACAAAGCATTTGGCTAAACAGGCCTGGGAATAGACAGCTCAGTGACATTATCTGGGCACTGTCCCTTGCTGGTGTTATTTAAGAACAGGTTAGGCAAGACAGGAACGAGATAATGTGATCTCTTCCTATTCACAACTTACGAGGACTTGCTGCACCCTTAATTTTTATGAATCTCAGTCTCTTTGCCCATTTCCACATTTCTTTAACCTTCTTTTCACCCATTCCCTGTCTTTCTTGTCTCATGCATGGATCTGTCAAGCAGCAGTAGAAGTTCCTGTAGCAATCCCACAGAACTGCAAATACTTGCCAGCTGCAAGAAATTGCAACATCCATCCTACTCGACCCTCTTTGCTTTCTGTGCCTCTTCCTGCTGGGTTCTGAGCCTTCTGAACAACGGGCTTCATGTCATGTCCTGTGTGCTGCTCTTCTGAGGTCACTGCCTCGTTAGAAATATGGTGCAAATTGAACTTGGGCATCCAGAGCCACCTGAGAAATGGTAGAATTGTCACATTTCAGTGGATCCCAGCACTTCCCTAAGGCTGCAGATACTTCACCAGAAGGTTTGGGCCACAGCTTCTCTATTAAGAAAAGAAAGCCTCCTTCATAAGAGTTTTGTTTCTTTCTGTGGCATTTATTATTATTTTTTTATTTTATTTTTCCTAGGCGGCTGTTGTAAGCTGTGGAAGGTAAAAAGGAGAAAAAAAGAGCAAAAAGGCTGCCATTCCATTTCTCCCCCCTCAGACATATTTACCTCTTTACAGAAAAATCAGCCCTGAATGGGCAAAAAAAAACACCCCAAAAAATGAGAAAGCAAGATGAGCAAGTCCCCAAATAACTTTTCTGCTCAACTAAGCCAGTTTGAAATGAGGTTTCTGAGACCAGCTGGTGCACCACACAAGCAATTGTTCTGTTTGGCTGATTTGATTTGCCTCAAGCTGCAATGTTAATTACAGTGAAAAACATAAACACAAACTCTAGTTAAATTTGCTAGCAATCCTAAAAATAGGAGCTCCTGTCCCACTCTTAATCAAACACAGCATCCAAAAGCAAACACAATTTAATACTAACAAAATCAACCGTGGCAATAGGATAGATTCTCAGCCAGAGTGTGTAATTTTAAATATCAGTTTTGTTTAATATATTTGATTCAGTTTAAGAAAGATAAAATGAAAAATTTATGTCCTACCACTGTTCTATAATGCCTGTGGGGAAAGGATTTGAGGAGCACTGGGAATCAACACCACTGGGTTATATAACTGACACTCAAATAATTCCCTGTGCTACTTGTAAACTGGAATAATGGGCACATGACCTCTGCCATGGAGTACTTCATGACTGGAAAGCACTTTGGAATCAGGTAATTAAAAGACTACACAAGTACACACAGGAGCATGCAAAGTTCTCTGAGATGGAAATCGGGTGAAAAATAATCCCCAACAATTGTGATAATAGGATTAATTTATGTGGACACTACTCCATCGCACAAAGACCAATTTTTGCTCTGTATTTACACGTCTTCTTCTTACAGCCCAGTTTGTTCAAGAGAAGGCTGTCTCAGCTATCAAACCATAAAAACTGGAGCAATCCTTAGAGTCAGAGGTTTGTGGCTCCTTGGCAGCCTTTCTTGGTGACATAAGTCACTCTGAAGGGATATGCAATCACTTCCTCTCAGGGAAATGGTGGCTCATATGAATTCTGACCCAGCCTGGCTTTGACCAAGAGCACCTTCACCAAAAGAAACATTTACTGAATAGATTGATTGCGATTTTAATGTCTTGCCCTTTCAAAATGGGTTTTTCAGAAATCAAAGTGTTCCACTGCTGCTCAGCAGGGACCTCAGGAGATTGTTAGCCTAACGTTTCCCTTCAAGCAGCACTTTATTTAAAAGCAGGGCTGAAATTTTACATCTTGCTGCTCCTCACAGTACATCTCCCAAGTCTGTATAAGTAAAAATAGCCGATACAAAGCGCTGGGACTACTTAAATCCTGCTCTTATTTCGCAGTTTGGAGGTTTTGGAGGTTTCTAAGAGCAGCACCTGAGCCATCTGATGTTTACGTGCCCTTAGACCGGCACAAGCGCTCCCGTCTCTGTCGCGCCGCGCGGGGCTCGGTGACGTCACAGCCCCGGGTTCCGGTACAGCCGCGGGGCTCGGGTCCGCCGCCATCCGCGGGGCGCTGCTGCCCCCTGCCGGCCGCCGCCGCGCTACGTCACGGGGCTGTGTATGACGTCATAGCGAGGCGAGCTGGGGGTGTCCCCGCACAGCGCCGAGCCTCGGGGCACCGGGGCAAGGTGGCTTTAGTCACCATTGTCACTTTAGTCACCATTAACCTCCTGGTTAATGCTGATGGGGCTCTCATGGGCCATTTTCATGGTGCGCCTGTGCGAAGTCACAGAATCACTGAATTGCCAAGGCTGGGGGAGACCTGCGGGATCATCCAGCCCAGCTGCCCGCCCCTAAACCCCAAAGCACTGCACCCAGCTCCTCGTGAACACTCCAGGGATGGTGACACCACCATCGCCGTGGGCAACCAATTCCCAATGCCTGAGAACCCAGAGAATGAAAGAAAATTCTTATAATATCGAACCTTAATGTTCCCATCTCAAAATTGGTATGATGAGTGCTTCATCGCCACTCACTGGCACTGTTGGGTTCTTCCACTGAGTGGACTTTGACTTTAGCAGAGCATCATGTAGCAAAACACTTTAGTTAGGAACAAGTGGCTCAGATCAAGCCCAAGGAACTTGAGGAGTTGAGATTTTAAATTCAACAGACTATTGGGGTTTTGTTTTGCCAATCTTTTGCCAAGATTTAAAATTTGACAGACCCTTCAGGTTTTGTTTCCCAAGATGTGCCTTTTGCACATGACCTGCTTGACTCACACTGGAAATGTCCATTTGAGCTAATACAAAAATCGAGTCTTTTCTTGCTCTGTCATTTACATAAATATACTCAGGCTCTGTTCCAACTTTTGAACAGCTTTGGCTGTCCAGTCCTTGAGACAGAAAATCCACCAGGGAGGACAGGGGAAATTGTAAGCACAAAAAGCTCCTTAAATCTCCTGCCCCTGAGAGAAGAGTTACAGGAAAAGAAGCAGCAGGAGGGGATTACTCCAATGGATCAGGCTTCACCAGCCACTACTGGGGACTCATGCAGAGCTCCCAATGGAAAACTGAGGGACAAAAAGTAAAAATATCACCATGTAACACTGAGAGAATTTCACCCTCTTGGTGATGTAGCTTGGATGGTACAAAACGTGAATAAATTATCAAGATAAATGCTTTAAGCCTCTCTGTAAAAATCTGAGAACGCATGTTCAATTTTAATTAAGCCAAGAAGGCATCACTTATGCTAAAGAAATAACTTTTATCAGATTTATCAGAGGAAAGTACAATACACTCTCACAAATAATAAAGATGTGTCTCAATTCTACATTCCTTGGTTGATAAAAACCAAAAATTCAAGTGAGTGAGTAAAATTTGCAAGCTTTTCTGTGTGAGCATTGATACAGGGCCTGGTTTTGCAGCTGGCTGATTCATTCTCTCCTGTAGAAAAGCCAGGCCCATCACACCAACGCTGACCTGCTCACTAATCTCAAAAGCAGGTGTCACTGAGAACAAGGTGTTTGAAACCACACCTTCCCCCAGTGCTTTGTCCACTTCAGTTTACCATCCTCTCCCTCAGTTAGGCTGTGCTCAGTTTCAAGCCCGCAGGAAATTAAGATCTGCTGTTTGTGTTCACTCCAGAAGAGCTGCTGGAAAAATTCCGGGTTTGTTCTTTCTGAATCTGCAGGCTTGTATTTTGAGATTGATGGATTAGGATTGTGGGTGGTTTTGAGATTTGGAATGAGGATTAGAGTTGTGGTTATGGAATAAAGAGGTGCAGAAATGAGCCAATGGCTTTTTTTGGGGGGTTTATAAACTGAAACTCTAATGTCTGTGGTGGGGTAATTATGTTCATGTAGACCTAGACTGGAAATATTTATTGTTTTTACGTGAAGATCAAGAGTGTCATGTGCAAGCAGTGTTCTACAAAACCCAGCTTGGAAGCCAAATCTGTAGGTGTTTGTTAAAATGATGGGTATGTCAATGTTGTTTGCTAAAACTGGAACTGCAGGACCCCAAGGCCTCCAATGCAAACCTGACACTTTTTATAGGCTTTGAAAAGAAACCCTAGAAATGCAGGCATCCCCCAGAGCCTGCCCACACCGCTGGGGAGCACCCTGCCAGCACGGTGGGCACAGGCAAGGTGAGAAAATTCTCTTCACTATTACAGGAAACCATAGTGGTCCTTCTGCTTTTCCAGCACAGAAGGAGGAAATTCTGGTGCCTGGGAGGGGCAGTGGTGCTGCAGGGAGGTGGCAGTGCCACTCTGGGACCCTCATGGGGACATCAGCAGTGTCCCAGGAGGAGAGACTGATGCCTTGTGAAAGGTGACCTAGAACAGAGACTGAACAGAGCTAAAGAATAAAGCAGGGATTTATTAGAAAGCCTCAATGGACACACCTTGGGCAGCACAAGAGCCCAGCCAGGGCCACACCCCAGGTGAAGCAAAATGGCCCCAAAATGCACGAGCGGGCACGGGCTCTGTCCCTGGGATCAGTTCTGCTCCATTTGCACCTTGCAGTTCATTGTCCCATCCAGCTTTAGCCCCTGCAGTCCCACCCTGCTTGTTTTTCTCTCTCCAGCCCACGGGGTTTGTGCTCTTGGGCTGAGATTTGGATCATTTGTCCTTGGTGCCCAGCTGGAGCAGGAATTGTTTTGTCTCCCTGCTCTGTGCACAGAGCTCAGCATCCCCTGATGTGAACCCAGACCCACACACTAAAGCAGCACAGAATGGGAAAATAGAAAAGCCAAACCTGAGGCATCAAGACCTGCACCCTGCCCCGGTTCTCTCATCGAATGACATCCTGTGAGGTGCCTCAGGTTCCTGTGCCACAGCTGGATACATTAGACTCTGACTGCAATCCCAAACCAGGGATGGGCACACAGAGGAGCTGCTGGGCTCACACCATAAATCTGAGGTACAGGAGGAACCAGAGTTCAGCCAGGCAGCTTCTCATGCAGCTCTATCAAATCCCATCCCTAATTTCACAACCATGCCTCTTTCTTAGCGTAGTCAAGCACAAACTATTCAAGGCAGGGATTCCCTACGCAGGTAATTGTATGTTATATAACAAGAGTTACGTGTCTAATTGTTACTGAGGGGGGAAAAAAGGTATAACAATAATAATTGCTATAATTCCTGCCTTCTCCAGTAGTGCCTATTCTCCTTGAAGTAATCAGGGACTTGTTGCTAGGTAGTTAATATTAAAGGTACCTTAAATATTTTAATGTGTCTATGCCTGCTGTTTCTAGGCAGCAGTATTTGTTTATGATATTGTTATCCAGCCCTACCTTACATCCTTTATTCTGTGTAATCTAATACATCCATACAGCTAAACTTCAGTCCTGATACTTTAGTTTGTCACAGAGTAGCATATTGAAGTAACTACTCTTTAGAATGAAAAGATACCTCTGATGTACAAGATTTAATATTTGTCAGGGTGCTAGTTAACAAGCTTAGGAACTAAATGAAACAAATAAGGCCATTTAAAATTTGGTAGTGCTTCAGTGCACTTTCAGCACCAGCAGATGCTTCCATCTGCCATAGTGCAACTTTCCAAAGTTTTAAAGCAAATTGGATGATTTCACTCTTGGGTGGAGAGAAGCCCAATTTGGATTGATTTATAGTTACCTTGATCCTTGTTTTCATTCTTCCAGGCATGTTCCATCTTAAGAGCTGGCTTTATACTGGGTATGCAGTCATGCAGAAACCTTGACAAATGTTTGAGTTTATTGGCTCAAGGTCAAGATCACTTTTCATTGATGAGAGAGGTTCGAGTTGAACTCCCAGCACTTTTTTGGAACAAACTCTTTAAATTTTTAGGAGAAATCTTCACATGCTCTGTCTTGCTCTTTTTTCTAAGTGGTAATAGGTCAAGGGAAAGAAACATTTCATGGTTGTGGAAAAGCAGCTGGGGAGAGCAGGAATGGGGATGAGACAGGAGCTCATCATCAATTGTGACACGAGGGAAGGTCCTGGGGACCAAGTACTCACCAACACCTGAAATGCCCAGCTGGGGATGTGTGTTATCATTTCATCAGTCCTTTGCAAGCAAAAATTGCTGCATGTGTGGCTGCTGGGCAAAACTGCTTTAGGTTTTCCTTGCTTTCATCTCATCCTGATTTAAATAAAATAGGCAAGCTCACACTGGGTTAAACATTATGGCTCTCACTAACAGATTTTACAATCTGAGCTGTGCACTTGGAGTGGCAAGACAGAGTGCTGACAACTCCTATTCTTTGCCACAGATCAGTATGGGCTGCAGAAAAAACCCACATTATCTGCCTGCCAGCCCTGTGGGAAACGCACAAGGGAATTATTCCAGACACTGCTCATTTCTGCAAATGGAAGGAGCAGAGCTTTCCTGACAAGACAGAAATGGATGAGAACTCAAAGTTCACAAAATGATGAAAAGCAATAAATCAGGGCTTCAAGTAACCCATGCGGATGATTTTGCAAATCTCATCTGTTCACTGTCAGGGGCTGAATAAATGCAGTAAAAAACAGGCGAAGTTCCATAGCCCTGTTGTTGCTAAATTCAGGGTATTTCTTTTACTGTTTTAAAACTCAGTTAATCTCCCATTTAAAAAAATTATTTTATATTTGTGAAGTCAGATGAATCATCTACCCACTGAATAGATATAAGTAGTAATATTTCAAAGTTTGTTCCATTTTCTTGCCTGATCACCTCATTCCTAACATAGGCACCATATTTCATTAGAAATGAAATAATTAACTGGAAATAGTTAATTATTTTCATCTCTATCTCCAGCCTTTTTCCCAAGACTTCCAACAACGTTATCTTTAGTGCAAACCCTATCAGTGATTTCTGTGTTTGTTGTGGCACACGTCAGAGAACATTGCACAGTCCTTGAATAGATGTCAAATGTACAGAACCAGGGATGAAGAACTCCAGATTACATTTTTAATTCTGAAAAATGAAGTGTGTCCTTACAGATCATTGCATTTCGGAATTGTTTTCTGAAATATGTGTGGCAAATGCGCTTTTATTCTTACAGTCTGAAATTTAATGTAAGATCCTCCACTTCTGCTTGCACTACAATTTGCTGGTGCAGGGACATATGGAAGATAAAGGCTGGCTGGACCTGTTCCTTCCTTTCATGCAGATTTCCAACTTCTGGAGTGGAAATTCCAGCAGGAACAACTGAACTAGCCTCTTTATTCTTTTTAAGTTGCTTATTTATAGATCCTGGAAAGGTGTATGACTGAGAATTGGTGTGTTCCCCTGCTTTGTAACCAGCCTCTTGCCCATCTTAAAATAACTCTTGCTCTGGATTAGAGGGGCTGGCATTCAGTTACATTGGTCTATAGTGTTACAGACCATCCATGGTCCCTTCGTGCAACCCCATGGATGTGTTCTTTGGGCAGAGCTCAGGAACCCAAATTATCCAGTCTTAAAGGCCAATGGATCTCAGTGCCATCCATTTATCTTTAAGCAGAAGATTTATCTCAAGAAAGAATAAACACACTTGTATTTGGCTCTCCTGTACCATTGCACATAAATAGGTGAAAGTGCCAATAAAACCACTGCTTGCTAAATGCTAAAATGATTGAGTTCATATTTCATTAATGGCAGTACTATATCTACCCAGAGAAGTTTGGCTTTAGAGTTTTAATACTTACAGTAAGGCTCCAGGAAATGGTATTTTGTATGGTTAACTTCTGGCTTCAATCTGTGTTCCACAGCAAGTGCTGGGCTCTGATTAGTTTTTCCTGAAGGCCTCCTTTACCCAAGTGGCCCAGAAAGGCTGCATTTGTTTCTGTCAGAAAAACTGTTTTACTGCTGGATTTTGTAACAAACCCAAAATTTTATGATATTCAACTTTTACAGCACCAAGATTTGTTTCTAGGACATCTGCATTTTATTTCTTGGACACAACAGGACCAAAAGCACAGAAATTATTGCCCATTACTAGGCCTTTAGTCTAAGCCAGTTTTCCCCCATGTTTGTGTACATTTTATTTGAGTTCATGATATGGTGCCTTCTACTTGATTACCTGAGTATTTAAAAAGATCAAGACATGCACATTATTTAAGGAGGGAAGCCGAAAACGTAGCAAATTAAAACCTTCTCATAAGCATACCTTGACTGAGATTTGTCCTCTTCAGCAGCTGTGTGCCAGCCAGCAGAAGCTATTTTTTTATTATAATTATTTTTAAAAGAGATACCCTCCCTGAGGACACTGGATCAGGCCTTTCCTCGACTTACCTTAGCCTGAGGTGTAGGGGCAGAATCTGCCTCTACAAACTGCTGTGCTGCTTTCCTGCCTCCTGGGTGGAGCGTGGTTTGTGCCCCTTTCCCTCCCCACCCTGCCTGCAAACACAGCTGAGCCAGCATCGAGCTGAAAGCAAAACAGACCCCAGGTAAAGGGTTTGTCCCTGCCTCTGGAGAGGAATTAGACACCAATTCCTGTCTCACCCTGCTCCCTGGGGGCAATGTACCTGCTGCCCCTTCCTTGGGGCATGGCATGGCTTGGCAGCCTGTAAATAAATAGTCAAAGTGCTATATTTACAGGAAACACAATGCCTTGCTGCTGTGAGGGTTTAAATATAGAGAACAGGCCACTACTGGCATTTAAAATAGCACTAGCTGGACAAGATAGTGCAATCAGAAAATAGCCTAAGCTTTTACTGTGGTTCCATGTACAGGCTTTTCATATCCCGCCTGCTACTTTCAAATGAGCTGAATCAGTGCCTTTCACTGACAGGGGATCATTTGCTTTTGAATAAATTGCATTTCTTGAACAAAAAATTTGTTCAATTTTTTGAAATGGCTACTGCAAATGCACCGTGTATTTGAAAGCCTTGCATTCAACAGCACAGCTGCTGTTTGTTGAGCACAGCTGTATTTGAGAATTAATGTAACAATTCTCATGGCTTTAAACTCTTAAGTGCGTTCTACCTGAGTTTCAAAGCAAAGTTTCCAGCTGTCCCCCAGGGTGAAAGCACAGAGCAGGTACCACCATCCTGCAGAAAGGCAGAGAAGGAGGAATCCCCTTCCCCTCCCCTGCCAGCTCCTCACATCCTTGGTACCGAGTCAAGGCAGCAAACAGGCTCTGCACAGAGTAGGTCAGGAGCTCACAGGGAATGGGTGGGAATCTCCAGCTGCCTCCTCCTTGGCCCCTCCCTGCTCCCAGCCCATATGCAGGGTTTGCAGCTATGCTGATGTGTCCAGACATATAAGCTGGACTGGGCGCAGTTGAGTCTTGAGCAAGAGAGGAAACAAAGAGAGCCTATGAGTCAGAGCACCAGTCTCCAGCTAGGCAGCTCCAGGGCAGACAAATGTGCCTTCCCTTATTAGGCCACATCATGAAACCTCACTTTGTTTTGAGTTGTACCTAACTCTGCAGTAGTAGCACCGACTTTAAGAATCAACTTTTAAAGCAGCACTTGGCAGAGTGCAGCTCCACCTCCAGCTTTGCTTCTTAAAAGCACCCATCAGTTGTAATTCAGTTTGACTCCACCTACTCTGCCCAACACTGAATAATGAAACATGAATCAGGCCCCATTAGCAGCAGATGACATGTATTAGAAATCTAGCACCTGTTTAGTTCCCTGTAAATACTTAAATAACCCTAATTTCCACTGTGCCACCTCAGTTAATGAGGTGGTTTTGATCTGGATTATTTTAGTGGTCTACTAAGAGAAACCATTAAAAGATAGGCCTTATACCTCCCCACACACTTTGCTTAGAAAGCTCAGTTCTAAAAATCCACAGCTGATTTTCCTCAATTTAAGTATTTTTGTTACATGATGTCAGGTTTGTGTCCTCAGCTGAAATGTAACCCTGCATGAGCAATGTGCAGCTGAAGTGAGTTCATGCAGGAATTATGCAGGCAGCTGAACTTTCACACCTCTTCTTCTAGAATGCCTCAAATGCTGCTCCCAAAGCTGGAGCAGCCAGAAGGTTACAAGACATTGTGTATTCTCACACAGTGCTGTTGATGATGAAAATGAAACAAGAAGCAGCATCAATCAGCCTTCCACCTAGAACTAAGCAGAGAGTTCACAGCCCAAATGCTACACATATTGCAGTGTAATTCACATGCTGTATTGTTACTTTAAAATAAAGAGTGACAGTTCTCAATGACCACTCTCAAGCCTCTTAAAAAGAAGAGATTTTCAGATGGGCTTAAACCTTATTTCAAATGCAGTCTCATGAGTCTAAGTGTAGGTCAGTAAGTGATCAATTGCCCTGAGCAGATTTGTTTTGGCATTCATAAATTTGGGGCTCTATGCTGCAAACGTGCTATCAGGTGAAAGAAAACTTGCATTTGTAAAGTTAACAAGTCAAGTGTAACTTCTGGATTTCAGTTAGGACCCCTTCCTCCCCTGCACTGACTCTGCTGCTTTCTTTTCACATGGCTGTAGCAGAAAAATGGTTTCTCTCTCTTCCTTAAATACAAATTGTTGATCTCTTTGAACAAAGCATTGCTTAAAACTGTTCACAAAGTGAGAGGAATCCTACTGACTCTATGAATACAAAATGTATTCCTAAATACAAAAAAATTTCATACTTCTGCATACAAAATTTCATAACTGTTAATAAAGCAATAGTGACTTTGCAGAAGAAGTTAGGATCTGGAAATTTCTGTAAGACAACCACAGATCTCAATGTTATAAACATTTCTGTTAAATGGTGACTTCCAGGGCGAGGGGGCAGAAATGCTCAGCCAAACTCCTTTCTCAATCCATAGACGTGACACAGCAACAACATCAGCAGGGAGGACACGAAGAGAGAAAGGCATGTTTTTGCCTTGATGAGAAAACAGCTGTCAGACTTCAACTATAATGCTGCACTAACAAGTCTGTGTTCAGAATAATGTATTTAAAACTAATTACTGCCTTTACAGCTCCAGCTTATAAAATCACAAGACTAAATTAGGCTTCCATATTATTTTATTTCCCTCTTAAAATATAGCATTGAAGTCCTGCACACATATAAATATCCCTACAGTTTCTTGCACACTTTCTATCCATCATTACTAAAGTGCCCAATTGTGAACATTAAAAGTAAAAACATTACTGTTAAGAGTGGCTATACTTGTAGGAGGACTGGTATTCTGACAATGCAGGCCACTGATTTTACAAAAATCACCTGCAAAAGAATACACCTTAAACAACACGCATCAATATTAACCCTGAAGTCATTTTTTCTTTTCCATTCAGCTTATCTAAAAGCAATTAATGTACAGGGTTTATTTTTGAAACATGTCTTTTACATAGTGTAAGAATAAAGGATAAATGCATCACTTTCTTTCTAGCTCCCTCCTTTCCCCACAAAGTGTTTACTGTGTCCCAAGCTGCTATGTTGATTAAAACCAGTTGAAAAGAGCTCCGGAAATGCATGCAACTTAAAATTCACTTAAACACACTTTAAGTTATAAAGTCTGAGAGATTTTGATTTCAGCACATGGCTATGGTTCAGTTGGGTTATTGGATGTGTTTGTCGTGGTGGCAAGATTGGTAAACACTTCTTCCTTGGTTTCAGGCTGATGTCTTTCCATTTTGGTTTCCTCTTGAGCATTTTTATTACTGGTATCTCCCTTGCTCTTGACTTCCACAGGTTCTATCTCCATGATTTCCTGTGGTGGCTTAGGCTCTGGAAAATTTGGCTGAAGTCCATCAACTTGAACAGGTTCTGGGACATCTTCTGCTTTCTGTTCAAGTTTTTCCAAAATGGTCTGGACCTTCCTTACACCATCTCTCCTGGCCTGGCGCACATCCGCACGACCCTCAGGGTCCACTGAGTCTAGGGCTAGCAACTCTTTGGTCAAATACTCTTCAATCATCAAGTACTTTTTGTCAGTTTTCTTGCCTTCAAAGGAGTTGACTGCCTGCTCAAGCATTTGTACTTTCTCCAGAATTGCTTCCACTTTCAAAACACCAGGATGCTTTTGAGGTTCTCCTGTTTCCATCGTCTTCGGTGGCGCCGCTTCTTCGGGAGGAGGCCTTTCCTGGGGGGGAGCAGCCTTAGCAGGGGAAGGAGCCTTTTTATCAGCTTTCTCTGCCATGGCTGGAGGCTTCTGGGGCTGTGGTTTAGGATCTGGCTCTTGGTGGGTGACCTGGATTGGGATATATGTGGAGGGTGCCTCTGTTTCGGGCGGTGGGGCTGCCTTGTTGTCAGGCTTGACTTCAGGAGGAGGGGCTGGTCTTGGTGGCTCCTGAGCTGGGACTTGTTGCTGAGAAACCTGGTGAGCAAGGCAAGTTTTGTGTTGAGACACAATGCTCCTTATTTCCCTCTGAAGAACAAGTAATCTACCATCTAATTTTCTGTACTCCTAGCAGTGCAATTTGACACACACGAGATGTTTAATCTTCCCTGAGCGTTGCTGAATTTCACTGTTTTAAATTGAAAAAAATAGCACTGTGCTGAACAGTTATTATAGCCACCAATCAACTCTCTCAAACATTGAATTTCAACCCACCAAATCCTGCCCATGCTCAATAAAATCAGCCCCATAGGCAGGTTTAAAAGACAGGACCTTTGAGCAAAGCCTTCACCTAGCTAAGTCAGTGAGATTTCTTGCTGAAGAAAGATCTCATCCTGTTTCACTAATTAAGGGCTCATCTTCCTTGAAAAGCCAACTACTTTGCTGAGTTTTAATCACACTTTGGGCTATTCTCATCCTATTCCTGTTTTCAGGACATTCCTTTTTTGGTTAGTGCTTATTTTTAATCTTTAACCTATTTACATGCAGAGGTTACTGTGTCAATCTTATTACACTGTAGTGATTAGAGACTATCCTTGGGATTACTCCACTTTTAAATCATCAAATCAGAAATCTCTTGAAATTGAGAGTAGTTTTGAAGTCTTAGCAGAAAACTGAAATTTAGAAGATCTGCATTTTCCTCCCTCTGACACCCCCTTTAGTTACTTGGGCACATAAACAGTGATTTTGAAAGATACTAAATCCAGCTTTCATGGATTTAAATAGTAAAATATCTGTATTTTATTCCAACCAAGTATGTAAATGGGCTACACTACAAGTCTGTTACTGCTTTACCTGTTAAACATAAAATTTGATTAGGGAGAGCAAACTCTCACCCACAAAGATAAATAAATTAGCACTGACCTAGAATATGCCATTAAATCTTGAGTCTTCCTTGTTTTGTCCTAGCCTGGGTTTTCAAAACTATTAACCTAGGTTTGCTTCTGTCATTTTTAATGTGAAAAATCTCCAGAGAGGAAATCAAGGGTTGTTTCTGTACATACCCTCTTCCACACACTCACAGTTGTCTAATTCCCAGTAGCCTTTTAATTGTAGTTTTAGTAAGAATTCTAACATGGAAAAAATGTTCAATGAGCAGCAGGTTCTATGACCAAGAACACGCTTCAAGTCAGAAGAATAAAAAGCTCTGGATTTTGCTTATCCCCTTTCTTCATAGCAAAAACTACTTTGTGCATCTGATGCTATCCCCCAAATGGTTCTGAGACATCAGTGAAGTATATTTACATAGATGTCACAAATCCCACAGACCTGGTTTTCGTCTCATAAACATAATGCAACATCAGTGACCTCAGTGTAATTACACCAAATTATACTCTGACAAGAGAAGATTAAATCCTATTTCAGTGATCTACCACAGTCCTGACAGGTGGAAAGGCAACTTGCAGCTTATCTCAGGATCTCCCAGTCTGTTTAAATCTAGCAGTGGAGACTGCTTTAGGTGCTTTCATGTATGTGTTAGTACAAGCTCATTTTACAGCTCTAGCCACGCTCAGGTCCCTGGCAGGTGAATCACTTCCCCATTCTACATACCTGGGGTCTGTCTACTACTGTCTGCACTCGGATGGGAGCTGGGGGCTGCACCTGGGTGCTCACTCTGGCCGGGGAACTCTCCCGACTGGAGGAGCCTCTCTGAGCCACCCGGAACGGAGACTGCGCTCGCGCCGCCTTGGGCTCCCGCTCCTCCGGCTGGATCTTGTGGAACACGGGCTGGTGGGCCTGGAACTCGCTCTGCTGGGCAGGGTAGTGGGTCTTCTGTGCCTGGTGGTAGGCTTGTGCTGGCTGCCGGGGCATGTTCTCATGGATCACGGGGATCGGGATGTAACCGCGAGGAAGCGCGTGGCTCCCCGCGTTGGGTCTGCCAGAGGGCTGGGGGGAAGCTGTAGGAGGGTCAGATGCTCCAGGAGGTTGAGGCTGCCATGAAAACAAAAATCCATTATTAAACGTTAACCATTGTGTGTTCACAATACTTTTCATTTCTAAAGAGAAAAGGGGGCAATCATCATAGAAACTGAACTTGTGTTTCCGGCGTGCAAGGACTCCATTTCCCTGGTTTTTTGGCCAAGAACCTCACTAGACAAACCACATAAGTTGTGAGAGGATCATTATAACAAGCAGGAACCTGAGCTACAGCATTCCCAGCCCTAAAATGAGCAGGGAGTGGATGCTCAGTCAGAATGTTTGCTGCTTTTGCATGGCTGTTCCTGTCTAAACCTGTTCAATTTGAGGTAAACTAAAGCTAAGCAAACAAATTATGCTCTGGAGACAAACTCCTAAGAGCACACAGCACTGACTTCTGATCCTGGCCACACAAACAGATTTTCTATGTTTTGTTGGGGCTTTTTAGAGCATGTCATTAATTTGGTGATGCAGATATGGCTAATTGCCCTTTGCCCCCTCTCCTGTGAAAGGCCAGACTGAGCTGTGAGAGGAGAGAACAGGCATTGCAGGAGAGAAGGGGAACAAAGCTCCTCTTCTGGTGCTGATCAACTGCTAAGCTGCCCATGGAACAGCAGGAACCTTAGATAAATAAATGATGGTTTGCATTACAGCACCATCAGTGGCACTACTGATGAGCAGTGTAGGGTCCCCACCACAGGCTCTGGTCACTTGGCACCCACACTGCACTGCCTGAGCATGTAACAACAAGTTCTGAGGTCCTCCCTCCCTGGTTATCTCCATTAAGTGGCACAGAAGAGACATTCCTAAAGCTACTCTGCATACAAGGCAAAGCTGTACACAGCTGGGAGAAGGAAAAGCTGAGCTTGTTGTCTTAGAGAGGCATGGTTAGTCAAAATAGCTGAGAAACCTGCCAACAGGATTTTAATTACATTCTTCAAACTCCAAATGGGTTTCAGAGAAGATGGCACCACTGTTGAATTACAGACCTGATATGTTTTCAGCCTGGTGAAGGCTGAATTTCCTGCTCATCTTACTTTGAATAAAAATGAGGCTTATATTTCCATATATTACAAGAATACCAATTTGCTAATTCTCTGCAGAGAGCAGGCCAAAAATCCCACCTTCTAAAACAAAAAACAAGCAGGGTGACATTTTTTCAAAGAAGTCCACAGTCTGAAATTTTTTTCACATGCCACTGAAGGACAAAAATACAACTCACTTCTAAATGTGTATTTATGCAAATCCATTTCATGCAACTGAAATTTGCAATTAGGAAGCAAAGATCTTCTGAAGTGGCCTGGGTTGTTAGCTGACTGGACACTTGTCTCTCCCACTTTGACTCACAGTGCAGAGCACAAGAGGCTTGTCTGCATTCTCCACTTGTAGGAGAACCTGCACAAACCCCAAAAAAGCCCTCCCCTGCCACAGGGCCTGCTCAGCTCTGCATTTATCTCTGCAGAATCATTCCAGAACAGAAGTGAGTGACGCCAGAAAAAAAAACCCCATCCATATTCATGCTGCCATGACTGTGCACTTTCAGTACTCTGCAAGCATTGGGAAAAAACACAATCCTGTGGCGAGCTGGGCTTTCTAAGCTCCCCATGTGTGACATTGCAGCCATAAATGCTGCAAAGACCACTGCAAGCAGAGCCCAGCAGCGCTGACTCTCACCTCGGCTCCGTGCGTGGCCGCAGCTGCCGGTGTCTGTCCACATTGTTTATCGGCCGCCGGCGACTCGGGGCCACCATAGCCCGCCCTGAGGGGTGCCTGAGCCTGCCCCGGCGCTGGCACGGCCTCTGTCTTGTACCTCTGCAGCCCAGGCTGCGGGGAGGAGAAGCAGGGGTGCTGCTGCCGCCCGTCGAGGCCCTCGTGGATGACGGGGATGGGGATGTAGCCCGCGCGCAGCTTGGGGTAGCCCACGTGTCCTTCTCGGGCCATCGGCTGCTTGGGGCTCTCTCGAGATGGGCCATTGGCTGAGGACTGGCCTTCCTGCAAGGGAAAACAGCACACAGAGTTGTTGGTAGCTCAGTAAACATGGTGAGAGAAAGCTGCCCTAAAAGCAGCATCAGATGCGTGTGAGGCGCTCAGAGCCTCTCAGGCCTGCACGGGGCAGCCAACACTGCAGGCAAGGCGAGGAAGATAAATCTGCTTATGTGTGGGGCTTTCACCCCCACTTCTCATAAGCATTCACTTGTTCTTTGAAATACCTGCCTAATTCCACCTGGATTTCTTATTTATCATACGCTTAGCCACCAGCCCAGCCTCTTCAGTGGGAGCTCATCCAATTCAAACAACTACTGATGGGACCAAAGACACCTCCTCAGCACCTCTCAGTGCTACATCTGAAAAGACACTTGCAAAGAAGACTAATCTCAACAGAAGCACAGATTTTGTTGGTATCGTTCTTCCCACTGGCTATTTGAAAAGGTACTGACACTGCACACTGAAAATGTATTCACTTCCACCTAAGGAGGATCTGGTTCAGTAAATATTGAGGGAGAGGGAAGGGGAAGACAGGATAGCTTATCAAAGAGGAAAACACTGAAAAGCAAGATTTAAAAATCCCTGTGTTGTCTGAGTAAACTCACTGGACAATGTCAAAGCTCTGGCAAGGGTGGAAGTGGTTTGTGCTAAGAGCCCTCACAAGTCCTCTAGTAAGTTCTTCCTGCATCGGTCATTCTATTTTGAGACCCCGCGAGGGCCAAGTTCCAGATGTATCTCTAAGTCAGATCATGTAACAAGCACCTCTGTCATTCAGAGGGTAATGTCATTATTCAGTAAGAGGAGAATTTAATAAGGGGACATATGGTGCAAGTGTTGGAAACCCTATTTTTAAAGGGGTGTTTAAGCTGCAAAAATATTTCATGTTGCTCCTGTACACACTGACATACTAATTCATCAGGAATTCACTATTTTACCAACCAGATTATCAGTGTTCTTACTATATGATAGTACCATCTTAAAAAGTGATTTCTGAGAATTCTTCTTAGCAGTAAAACCGCAGAGAATTGAGGCTGTAAACTAATGAAGACAAAAAACACTGAAAGGAACAAGTTCAAAGTCTGAAAGTCTGAGCCCCACTATTCCATTTCCTTTTACTCATTAAAAAAAAAAAATCCTCCACAAAGGAAGGATTCTAGAAGAGGCATAGAGGAGAGCCAGGCCGAGAAAGTTCGCAGAGAGAAGCAATCTGAAATTGGCTTTCCCAGCTGCAGAACGAGGATGATCTCATGCCAACGTCTGCACCAGGATCCACAGATGAGTCATTTTAAATTCACCCTACCAGGAAACCACATTCCTGTGCTCCACACAGGCTCTCAGGGGCTTTCAGAACCCCCCACACCAACACGCGCTCGCTCTTCCACCAGCACAGCCCTGGCCCCACAGCTCTGCCGCGATCCGCAGGGACGCACCCTTACGTCAGCAAACGGCATTTGTTGGAAAATAAAAAAATAAATCTGAGGTGTGCTCAGCTGACAACAATGCGAGGCCGTGCTGGAGCCAAGCGTGTGTCAGAGCCTGTGCTGGGAGGGGAGGCCATGGATCCCAGCGGGAAGCAGCACCTTGGTGCTGCTCTGACTGCGGGCATTCTGCGAGCGCCAGCTGCCCCAGCGTCCCCGCCCGGTAACCCGAGCGGCCACCCCACCTACCCCACGGCTCCCACCGCTACAAAAAGGAGATTCCCTCACTTCCAGCGGCTCTGCGGGAAGGGCTTGGGAGCTGGGTGGGCCTGCAGCACCTACAGGTGATCTGGCGTGAGAAGGTTTTGTCAGCCAAAGCTGCTCTGCCCCAGCTGGGCATACAGAACTGCCCAAAAGGAGCAGCTGCTTTGGGGTCTGCATTGTCTTTGATGGCTCCACTTGGGGATAAGACCTCCAGTCTTCTGGAGTGTCCCACAATGATAAATCATTCAACATGGACAATGTCCCACTCCCCACACCCTCCATGAACCCCCCAAGGAGTCCAGCCATGGGCTTCCCCTCCCTTGTCTTCATGCTCAGACCCGTGGGGCTGCCCTTGTTTTGAACCTTCTCAGCAATCTGAGAAATCTGCCTCTGCAACTTAAGCCCTGCTACAAAACACAAAAGAGGCAGCCCAAAACCAAAGCAAAAATCAGGTTGGACTGCTTTTTCAAAGCATTCAGTTTATAAAATTAAGTAAAGCTTCTGTCAATACTTAAGGTGTTTTTGTTTTGTTGTTCTCTATTTTTTTAATAGACTATACTCCCACGATTTCTCACATATTCTTACAGCTTCAGACAACCTGTGCTGCTCCTGTGGAAAGTTAGTATTTCAAATTGGTCCTTTGTTGTAGGCTTTTTTCCCCTGTAGTCAGATTTAACCACAGAGGCCTCAGCTGTGCAGTCATACTGGAACAGCCCTTGGTAGAAGAGCAAATGCAGCGTCCTTGTTTTTCCCACCATCAGTGGCTCCGAGGCACAGATCAGGTTTAGGAGAGGTGCTCTCATCACAATGCACTTCCTGCTCCACACTGTCCCCTTCAACACTTAATTAATACTTGACTCTGCAAACAGTTGCCTACATTAGCCAGTTTGTATCAACACATCTTGAACATTCTTTCTTCCCTCTTTCTTTTCCTCCCGCCACGGTAGAATCACAAACAGGGACAATGCAGGTATTCTGAAACTCCCATCTCTGGGGAATGACAGCACTGAGGAGGCCCTGGGCTCTGGCCTGTGTTTAGTGAGACTCTGACACAGCAGGGAGTGCGTGCAGATCCCAATGTCCCTGTCTCCAAACGTCTGGCCAAAGCAGTTCTGTTCTGTGCAGGAGAGCCTGTGTTTCCAGCCTGGGCAAACAGGTTCTGGAAGACTTCAGGAAAAGCTCAGGTGTGCCTGGGGACACTGTGCCAATGGGGAGGAATGGAATCAAGCTATGGAAAACACTCATCTTCACACTAAAGAAATTCACAGATATCGTCCTAATGCTTTAATTCCACAGAACAGCTGGCACAATAAAAGGAGCCATTTTTTGGTTTTATTTGCCTTCTATAACATACAGTTCTTGCTTGTTACATTAACAAACCTGCTACCTGGAAAAAGTCCAGAGCTCACATTTAATTCAAATCTACACAAAGAGAATCACCAACAAATGAATGACAAGTCTTAGTCCACCATCCTTCTGGTTTAAGTATGAAAAAAAAACAGGAACCCAACTCAGGTTTCTGCACTGAAACCAATTGAAGCAAATTTCTCCTGCCCTCATCTAAGGAAACAAGAAGTTCCTTAAAACTGAGTAGCTACAAGCAGCAGATTATCAACTAATTTTCAGTAAATACCAGGACTGACTCTCAGCATTCCCAGCTGTGATCACTCACTCAATTTACCTTGAAGAGAGAATCCCCCAAAAGGTGGTAGCACAAAAATGCAAAAAACTGCCTTGAGCAGCTCAGAAATGTTCCCAACAGTTTTAGATGACATTTCAGGTAGCCTGAAATACCCACAGGAACTCAAACCTGATCCAGCACTTCAGGAGGTGCTGAGGTAAGCCATCACATCCAGGCAAATGAGAGGTTTGGCCCAGGAGGGACAGTGGAGCTGTGCCTGAAGAGCTGCTCAGAGCAGGGACAGGGCTCACAGCTCTCGGGACAAGCGTTTCTGTTGTGAGGCCATCACCAGGATAAATAAAGGTGCAGCCAGCACGAGTTGTGCAACTGGAAAAAACACTTCATACCCCCACATCCTACTGCTGGCTTCCCATGGGAAGGGCACTGTCAGGACTGACACTAAAATCCTCCAACTTGCTCCCATTTGAGAGTTGAAGCCATGAGGCACTGGAATAAAAGAAGTGACAGCAAGAGCAAAAGCACAGCCTTGCACCAGGGCTCCCAGCACAGCTGTGCTGTCTGGAGTGGATAATGGATAAGTCCTGGTGTGCCCCAAGTCTGCTCAAGTCTTATTCCAGACCCAAACACAGAAACCTGCAAATTCAGCCACTGCTGATGCCAGCAAATTGCCACTGGAGTTTTCCAAGACAGCTCTACTGTTTGAAATAAATTTGTCAAAATATTCCCTATTCATGTTAAATGACTTGAATAGTTGTGTCAAATTCAGAATCTCCCTTTTGAGACTCCTTACATAATACATTTGTCATTCCTCCAATACTGAAATGGTCTACAGAATAAAGTCTAAAATCCTCCTTTGCTGCCATTGCACTCCTGCATTTTTCTTAACCTGTACTGATGTTATTTGCAGTACAGTCAATTCAGTCTCTAAAGCAGATGTTATTCACACATGTAGCACCCCTGCAGCTCTTGCAGAGCAGCAGTGCAAGTATTTAAATTGTACCTGTTTTGTAAATATTATCTAGCAAGGGGAAAACAAAATTTACCAACACTGCCAAGAGATTAAACAACTTCTCTGTATGCAAACAGATGGACCATGACTCCAGTATCGTTTCGAACTTGTAAGCTGCTGCTATAGAGTACTACACAATTATTCTGGTTGCTCAAATGAGAAAACACCAGTACTTGACAAAATCTTACCTGAGAACACACCTTTCATAACTTGAAGCCCAAATCCTTTCTCTTTAGGAAGAAGGAAATAGCATGATTATGTTCTTTCACAATCAAATACAGCAATATAACCAAAATGAGTGACATAACAACCAACTTCTGTTCACGCACTTGCTCAAACCTGTATTTTATCAGAAATTGCCATGAACAACAAAAAAAGCCAGTGGCACCCAGTATTCAAATTAAGAATGAAGTAACTATGCTATTTATTAAAGGAAATGCCATTTTTGTCATGGAAAGGCAAACTCTTAACAATTGTAATTAGATTCCACATCCACTTGGTATTTTACTTCTGGCCAGACCTTCTTTCCTTCTCTGTTGCATGAACTACAAAAGTACCACACTACCTTTGCTACCAATAGAAATCAACATATCCCAAAGTATTTCTCAGAAGTTCCTCGTGTCTGCTGTGTGTTTGAACATATAAATAGCACAACATCAGCATGAGCTGGGTTTTACTAACACTTGCCAGAGAACTATACGAGTTCCAAGGTACCCAGTGATTTACTCTCAGTGCTGACTCCAAACTTCTTACAGCCCTGCCTCAGCTGCTGCAGACATTTGCATTCTCACCCTTTTACTCACAATTTGTGCTTAAATATATAGACTGAGCACATAGGCATTTGAGCAAGATATCATTAGCTAATGACTGAAGGAACCCATGAATAAGCTTAGCTGCATGAGCTGTCTCAGTAGGACTTCGTGTCAGTCGCATCATGTAACCCAATTACAGGCCAAGCTGCTTTTGATGTTCCACTTGCTGAATGCTGAGTTTTATTTCCCAACATACACATGTGTAGGCAAACAGGCCTTTTGTTCTCTCTTGTAATTATCAAGTTGTATTATACAAGAATGACATTAACATTCGCTCTAACCAATGCCATTAGAAATAAATAAACACCATTAAAAACTGAAGGAGAAAACTGAAAGGAGAAAACTAATCCTCAGCTTTGCAGAACAGAGAGCCTTACTGGAGCAAATATGTTGGCTATCTTGCAAATCAATCTTGTACTAGGAACAAAACCTGTCCTGTTTTAATCACTAGGAGGATTCTTTCTTCAGCTAAAATGCCTTGCTGAGGACATGACAACACCTGCCCAGTGTGCCCATGAGTGCAAGCTGGCACTGAAAGCACCCCATGGGCCAAACTGAACATGTCTGAGACAGAAACAATGACTGCTCCCAAGAGCAGAGTGCTCTTAGAGAGCTGGGATCACCACCCACCCCGCCAGCTTTAGGGGATGGACTTTAGAGAAAAGCCCTTCAGAGTGCTAACAAATACCCTTGCCAAGGGGGATGAGAATGACACTTTATTCAGTTATTTCTGTTCACTGCCTCATTACCTAAGAAGCAGGTGATCAAACTGTTGCTTTCCTATTAGTTATGACCCAGGAATCTCAAATACATCAGAAAGCAGAACCCTCAAAAATTAGCAAAACAATGTCTCATTAAAAAAAAAAGGAGAATAAACAGATAATGGTTGAAGAGTGGGCCATGAATTTCAGTTTATAGTCAGGCTTGAAATTTTCATCTAAAATTTCATTTTGTACACAGCAGTTTTCTGACTTCTCTTCCTTAAAGGGCAATTTTCCAACACTATAAAAGCATTTGCTACATTGCACCCCTTTTATTAATTAGAAGGCTTTGCCATCAGCCATAAAAAGCACTTTTGTGCTATCCGGCCTACTAGGCAATGTCAGACAAGTCTCTTCCCCATCCGATGCCTCATTTTCCTGTCTGTAAAACCAAAAAGGAAAAATAAAAATAATCAAACCAACAGCTTCTGCAACATATTTAAGATACAGCATTTTTCTTTTGGCCTGTAATTAAGTAATGTGATCTGTGTGAACAAGTAATTTCTTCTAATTTACCTTCACCTTGGCATTAAGAGAGACCACAGCTCACCTACAGAGTGATACTTCTGCACTCCCCAAAGTATAATGGAATTGTTACCTGCCTTATCATGGTTCAAGTAGGGAACAATTCTATTTTTGCCACGTAGTCATGGAAAAGTTCTGCCTGTGCATACAAGTGTTAAAAATACAGTTCCTAGGTAAGAATGCTGCCACCTGGCACAAGTATTCCTCCTTTGTCCTTTAGATAAGGGGCACACGGTGCCAGGAGTTACACAAAACCCTGCAACACCTTCTCTGCTTTTCCTCTTCCATTATCTCCAGTATCATTTCCTGGTGTTCCTGTCTCCTATTTCCGATTAGCCCCAGCCCTTGTTTTCAGGTTAATTGATATGTCCATAAGTTAACTCCCTGCTCACCATGTTCTGTCAGGGGGGCTTTAAATAACGACACCAAGCAGCTGCAGGGAATCTGGGCAAAGCCAGGACACAACCCTCCCAAAAATCCCCTTCTGATAATTTTACCACTCCTACCTACTGAGCCTTTTCTGTGCAGTACCTTTTTAATCCAGTAAGTAACTTATTAGCCTGACAGAATGCACATCAGTATTAGGAAAGTAAAAACACTGCAGGTGGAAGAGACCTTAAATATTACTAAGCTGACCTCACATTCCCCTCCCCTGAGGAGAACCACTGGGAGAGGTACAGCTTCAGAGAGGCTGTTCCAACCTCTCCATGCAATTGCTAATTTGGTCTACCAAGGATTTTTCAGTCAACTTGACCACGAGAAGTCAATGCTCAAAAATAAGCCCACTGCTAAAGAGATGCGAATTGAGTGACTTCAGACTTATTTGGGGAAGCAGAGAGAGAAAAGAGATGCAACAGCCATGAAGGGAGAGGATGGAAACTTAGGTGTAGTCAGTTGTTCCCCAGTGAAGCATCAGCAGCAGGGTGAGATGGCTTCTTCTTCCTTTGTTTAGGCCTGTGCAGTCATTGCTGCAGCCAATACTTATCATAGATCACTTTTATGGCTGCTCCCTGACTCGTGCCTGGCTGCTGCTGCAGCTTTTATCTCAAACCCAAGGCACCACTGAGCTATTGATCACTCCAATATCCGTTAGTGAAGCTCAGCACAGTCAATTCCTTTGGTTTATTTTTAGCTGCATTATTTCCCAGGGGGTTTACTGCATGTGGAAACAACACATAGAAGAGGTATTGATAAGTACCTATACAAACTTTTGTTTGCTTCTTTGAGTGCAATCTATTTTTATCAACACTTTGGGGAACACCAAGTGAACAATTTAATGTCAAAAGACAATCCTGCAGGAAGTATGCAGACCTATGATACTCTAAGTTAGCACAGAAAGTAACTACAACAAATAAGCATAGGAAATGAGTAATTGTATCAAAAAAAAGGAAGAGTGGCATCGCTAGCAAACACATTTTTTATAAGATGTATATACATCTTCACAGTATTAATTGTGCCTTATTCCTTAAATGTCTTGCTGTTAACTAATCAGATCCCTGAAAGAAAATCATTAGTCTACCAGGAGGCTTCATTAATAAATATTTTTCTGTCGTTTACAAAGTCATTCCTTATTTCTCACTGAAACAACATGAGATTTTTCCCTCTTTCTAATTAAGGGCTCCCCAATCCATCCTTATGCTGCAGTGATTTCTTACACATAACAGAAACAAACATGCAGAAGAACACCCATCCTTCATGTCAGTAAAAAATTAAAAAAGGCCAGACTGAATGAGGAAATAACAGAGAGCCTGAATTCACAAATGCACCTAAAATACAGAGATAAATGCAAAACCAGCATCTGGTTTCGCTGCTTTAAAATGCTTTTGTCATGGGTTAAAATTTCAGAAGAGCCACTTCAACTTTTACCCGATTATGTGTCTGGCACAGATTCCTGCAGTCAGCATGGCTACACTGATGTTAAGCCTAGGGTAAGTGAGAAGACCAAGATCAAGCACTTGGGAACAACAGGACTTTGTTATGACAGTGCCTCAGCTATATTCTTAGCCAGCTAGAGAAGCTCGGCTAGCCCTAGGTCTGTGCTCCAGTCATTGTCCACTTGGAGTGTGACACCTCATTTCATCGCCTCATCACTTCAGAAAGGGAACAAACGTTCACAGACAGAATATTGGCAGATACAGTGCAAGACCACCTCAAGGGTAGTAAAAAACCTGCTAATTTCACTGTCAGATTTCAGTGAAAACAATGCAGTGATGGAGTCAGCACAAGTTTGATCTCTGCATAATCATTCTTGAAAAGGTGCACTAAGTCTGACACATGCAGTCAGCTTTTGTCATTCTCAGATCTCTTCCAACAGCCCCAAGTTCTCATCTGAGCCAGGCTGAGAATGAAGGAAATCAGAAAGCTCTCCCCATTCACATCTGTTTTTTTGCTTTCATCAGTGGTTATGTCCTTCCTACCTGTTTAGGCATTAACAGAAGTGTGCCATCTTCAAAAATCCTTACTGAATTTGAAATTCAATGTCAGTGGGTAATTTGCCTTCCTTGGCATTGTCCAGCTAAGACAATATTTAGAAAAAGACATTTTCCTTGGGCTTGATTCTAAGATTCTTTTGCTAACTAGTACCTGTCCTTGTGAAATACACTGGTATTCAAAAAACTAATGATTTCAGCAGCTGTCCATGAATTCCAGCAAACACATTTAATTCGACGCTGATAAGTGGCTCTGTGAGAACAGTTAGACACAACTTCTACCACCATAAACTGGAGGACTTTTTAAAGCTAGGAATTCCCAAAAACCAACAGCTCATCTCTAGAGGCATTTCTCTGTCTCCCAGTGAACAAACCCAAAGTTCACGCTCCTGCCTACAGCCAGGAGTAACAGATTTTCCTGTTTGGAAAAGAATGCGTCCCAAAAAAGCTGTTGAAAAGCAGATAGAGCTTTTTGTACCTGTGGCTGCCCTTGCAATTGGCAGAAGAGGCACAGAGGCAATTCTCATCACCACAGATTTCACACGAGATAGGGGTGAAAATTTGTTTTGTTTCAGGCACCCACTCAAGCAGAGGGCTGATCCATCAGACAGCTTCCAACTCTCTTCACACAATTATTGAAAGCAGCTTGAATCTGACTATTCTGTTAAATGGGTTAGGCTCAAGTGGTATTGCTGAAACAAAACCCTTTCAGTAAACAGCACACTTTTCTTCTCAAGTACATTCTATGGTTATAAAATCCACACTATTTTTATTTTTACTACCATAACAGCAAGTGTTAGCAGGTGCCTCCAAAAAGGAGAGAAAACACTTTTTCCTATACTAGTCTCAATATTCTTATTATCTAATTACATTTTTCTAAGACCTCTGTGTATTACTAAAACTTATTTATAGACCAAATGAACCAGCACTTAGAGAGCTGCAAAGGGGTTTAATTTGCCATAGAGAAGTACGTCCCTTCCTTTCCAAGGCCAGCTGCTCTCACACCGAGCTTTCAGTCACGGTCTGCTCTCACAAACCGGGCAATTACTATTTTAAGAAACGGTAAGTTCATAAAATAATTAACACTTCTTGAGCGTGTCGCTCCTCACATTGTAGGCAAGGGGAGAAAAACTTTCAACAGAGCTCCGGTGCAGCCGCATCCCGCGGCCCCTTCCCCGCTGCTGCGCGGACCCCGACCCTGCTGTCCCCCGGGGCTCCCGCGGCCCCGACCCCGCCGCGCCCCCGGCCCTGTCCCCGCTGGCGCCGGGGCCCCGCAGCAGCCGCCGCTGCCCGGAGCGGCCCCTCCCCGGCGGCCGCCGGCCCCGGGCTCCGCTCCAGCCCCGCCGATCTCCGTGCCCGAGCCCCCGGTCGGGAGGGACGCCCCAGGAGCCCGGCGCGCCCGGGGTTGGGCGATGCTGCGCGCAGAGACCCCGGGGAATCGCTTTCCCACCAGGCAAATCCTACTCGGCTCAAGTTTCCAGCACTTTCTGCCCACAGCCGCCGCGCTGTTGGGTCAGAGGGCTGCGTTCCCCCAAGGAGCGGGCCGGATTCCCCAAAAGCCGCAGGAGCTGACCCGAAAGGGTCACTCCGCAGGGCCCCGGCCGCTCTCCCCTCCGCGCCGCTCCTTCCATGGACATATTTGGACTGAGATGCGGCTTTTCCCCGAGCGTGCTTCGCGACAAAACCGGAGCGGCAGCTGCCGGCAGAGTTCGGGACCAGGGAAAAGCAAACGGGGAAAGAAAAAAGAAGTTGGACTCCGAGCCGGATCGCTCCTTTTTTAAAGGCATCCAGCGTTCGGGCGGTTCACAGCTGAAAAATAAATCAGGTTCGCCTCTCCCCTGGCAGGCCGGGCAGACTTAACCAACTTTAAATAAACATTACAGGGCCGAGGTATCAAATGATTGAATGCACAAAAAAGGGACTGCAGTGCGTCAGAGACAAAAGGCAGCTCCTGCCCTCACGGCATCGCCACGCGCGGGGGGAGCGCGGCCCCCGACGCCCCTCGCCCCGCCGGGACACCCGGCCCGGCCACCCCCGTCCCCCCGCCCGCCCTACCTGCGGCGCTGCCCGCAGGCGCGGGTCGCTCCAGGTCGTGGTGCGGCTGTTGTGATCCACGAAGAAGGGCCAGCCGGTCTGCGGGTCGATCTTGATCTCCCAGCCGGGGGGCAGCGGCTCGGCGCTGCCCTCCATCTGCGGCGGCGGCGGGCTCTGCGCGGCGGCGCTCATGGCGGGGCAGAGCCCGGGGGCCGCGCCGGCCGCTTTATCCGCCGCGGGCCGGGGGGCGGGGGCGCGGGGCTGGAACTGTCTGGAAACGGCGGCGGCGGGGGTGGGACCAGGGGCGGGACGCGGAGGAGGAGGAGGGCGGAGGAGTCGCTGGCTGGAAACTTCTGGCTGTGTCCAGCGCGACTTGGCAGACCCCCGGGGTACCGGGGAGGGCTGGCGGGGAACGCCCCGGGAGCCGCAGCGGCCCCGGCACGGCACGGCCGGCTCTGTGTGCAGCGAGGGCAGGGCTGCTCGGCGCCGGCACCAGCCCGGGCTGCCCTCCTGCTCCGGCCGGTCCCTGCCGCGCCCCGAGCCCGTCCCGGGGTGGCCCGCAGCCCTCTGGCAAGGCGGCTCCGATCTGCTGCCCTGTGCCCTGAGCGAAAGATCAAAGCTCCTCCCCAAAACGCCCTGCCCCGTGACTGATAATTCGAGGTTATGGCAGATAAACAACAAAAATAATGCTTCTCAAGTGAGGGTGTGGGCAGGCGTTGTTCTTCGGATGCAACTGGATTGAACTTTCTCAGCGCTTTGCAAATGCGTGTCTCAATTCTGAGTTTTGCTTAGAAATACACCTGAAGGCAAAGAGTGTGTCTGTGAGGTTTAAAACAGTGGCTTTCTCATGGACTCGGTGGGTTTGGTTTGAGGTAACTGTGCTTCACAACCACACCACTTGCAGTCATCTGACAGTCACAGGAGCAGCCGCAGATGCCTGTCGATAGTTACTCTAAGTAGAGGAGTGAATGCACGGTGTCCCTCACACGCAGAGGTTTCCTTCTGCAAAGCTATTTGCCTAGAGGAATTCCAAGTATGAATCACTCGGAGGTAGATGCTTATCACTGAAATATCTCTTATTTCAAAAGGACCCCTGCCTCTTCACAGCCCTGAGCACAGCCAGGATCTCCTCCTGCTCGAGGCAGGATCAAAGATCTCCTGATGCTGCTTCCCACTGATGGTCATTCATCTTTTGACAGGAGGTTTTGTTTATCACACTGACAAACCAAATAATTGCTGACATTTGCTCCTTTACTCCTGCAGCTCTTCCATCCTTGCTGTCAGAACCACACTGTTCATCACAGACCCATTTTTCTGTCCCCACTGTTGTGTGCCTTTGACTCATAAGTTTTATAAATGGATCATTTTTTCCCCAGAGCATTTATTTGCAGATGTCTGTATTGCCATCACCTTTTCTGACTCACCTATTTTCTAAGCAACAAATCCCAAACTTTGCTCATCTCACAGTCCTGAACTGTGGTACCTGTCCCTGGCCACGTTTCCTACCTCTGCTGCCTCTCATGCTCTCTGGTATAAAACCTCTGCTCAGCCTCACCAATGCCAGCAGTGGCCTCAAAAGGAGTAATATCAGTGATTTATTCAGCTTCCAATCTGCAGAGGAATTTCACTCTCAGTTTTGCAACAGAAAGGCACACTTAGACCATATGTTCCCTGAGCATATGTCAGAGTCTCTTCCAAATCAACAAAAGCAGCTGATTCAGACACAGGGGACACAGATGCTAAAAAGGTCCTGCAGAAAAATTACTTTTGTAAGTTGAGGAAGTGATACAGATGGGGCTTGTAGCTGAGGGAATGTAAACAAAGGCATGAAGAGTGGGGGATCTTTTATTTTGCTGCAGCTGGCAGCAAATATACTCAGCAGAGCTAATGAATAAGGTCACAAGCAGGTGAAAAATTAATGAAAGGAAATTTCAAAGGCATATCTAACCTAAGTTAGACATTTTTGTGGGGGCATACCCTGCTAAGAAGCAGAGGGGGCTGCATTTCACAGAAATTATCATGGGCTAGTGATTCAAGATTCATTTGAGCTGCTGCAGGGTCGACAAGCATCCAGCTGGAAAGAGAACAGTCTGAGCTGACAGGGAAAAGCCTTTTAGTGATTGAATTTAGTTGGCAACACATCATGCTTTTTCTGTTAATGAAATTGTCTTTCCTGACAGGTAGGATTTAGCCTGGTTTCCTGTGCAGGTGAAAGCACTGCCAGTGAGGCAGGTGACACAGGATGTCTGTACAGGGACTCACTGTTTGCTCTCTGGTGCTGGGGTGTCACTGGGCCATAGCTGTGACCCTGAGGCAGTGTGGCTTCTAGTTTATATTGTCATTAGCCATCCTTCAGATCAGAATGATTTATGAAAATGTCCAAGTAGGGAATACTGCCAAGCAAAACTCTTGGCTTCAGGAAAATCTGTTATTAAGATAAGTGAGTCTCTATAGTGTCTGGCTAATCTCAGATGAGACTCCAGGCTATGTGCTCTATTTCAGAAGGGAAAACACTCAAGAAGCATTTTCTACTTTTTGTGTTCTTCATGTAAGTGCAAACACAGCACTCCTGACTTGTCCAGGTTCCTATCTGCACAGTGCTTCACACACCCAGGAGTACCAAACTAAACATTTGCTCCAGGGTGTTCCACTACAACTAGAAACCGTGTAATTGTAGTTACCCAGAGCTGATTTACTCTCCAGGGTCTTCCATGTCTGTTTGACTTGAACATGGGCTGCAGAGAGCTCCCTCCCAGCTGCACAGCAGCTCTAGCCCAGGCTGTACAGCGCAGCACTGCTGTCATAGAATTGTTATTCACAATCCAATTATTATTGTTATTCAATATACAATATTGTTATTGTATTAATCAAGCAGATATCTCTGGTGTGTCAGGAAACAACATGTCTTGCAGTGAGATCTAAATCAACTTTCTGCCTCCTGAGTACCTGCAGCACTTTCCCAGGTGACCTGAGCAGGAAAGGCTCTGCTAACCAGGACTGGGAGCTCAGATGTTTTTTCTGGATGACACTACAGAGAGCTGTCACTGCTGAACCTGGGTGAGTGACGTGCCTGGCACGTGTCGAGCGCTGTGTGGTGAAGCAGGCTCCAGTCCAAATCCTCTGCTGGATGCATTTGAGTCATAGAAACACTCCTAATAAATGCAACAAACACAGACTTTCTCAATCCTCAGATTCAAGAGACATGATGAATTTGACCCGCATGATTTCCATCACTTTTTGTTTCATGAGGAGCATCACTGAATAGCCCAGGTCTTCACTGACTGTACTTTGAATATCCTGCTCCAGGTGTATGAACCATTTCAGCTAAAATCAAAAAGGTCTCACCTATGAATTACTGTGACCAGAGCTGTACAGATGTTTGCCTTCATGGTTTGTTCAGAATCATGGAGCTGTTTGTTGGACCACTGACACAACTGGGACCTGCCTTTAAGAAAATTAAAGATGCAAAGTGATTGCTAATCTTGTACTAATCTACCACTTCTGCTGCAGACCACTTCAGACTTGAGTTTGGTACATGATTTAGTGTAACTGATGGTGAAGTGGAGAGCAGAGGTGGTAGATGAAGCCATCCACACAAATGGTCTGATCTCACTCTGACTGCTGCATGTTGCAGACACTGCTCGGCTCTTAGAGCTTGATCATGCCATCTGCTTGTTGGAGTCACAGTAACTGGCAAGTCATTTGATAGATAAATAAATTTCCTATGAAATTTAATAGGAAGTTCAAAATATTAATAAGAAATTAGAGTGCTAATTGTACTGTTTAAATGGAGAAAAGCTTTTTAAATATACATGTTGCAATCACACTGCAACTACACTGAAGCTGGGCATTCACAAAGCACCTACTCCGATTTCAAAATTTCAGATTTTTGGATAAAGATTGAGGGGCTAATTCCAGCACAATTTCTACTTTCTTTTCCCTTTTTATTTCCACTGGAATGAAATTTGTCATAAATCAGAGAGAAAATCTGGCTGTGAATGCTGCAAAACCAGCTTTAATTTCTGTGACCTGTATGCAGCAAAAGCAAAATTCAATTTCAAGCATAGGCAGCAGAAGGCAACTTGAATTTAGAGCTAAACACTCTCTTAATACGTCATTATGTGGCACATGTAAAGTGAATTAATATTTCCAGAATAGGCATTATTGGCTGCTCATTCCCTGTTCTTCCAGTGTCAGTCAGACAGAAGCCTAAGGAGGCAGCTCTTTGGTTTAGGAGCGTCTGGGTCTAACCAGGGAGCAGAACTTTGTGTCCCTGAGACATCAGGAGAATGAAGGAGAGCCGGTCTGAGCCGGTGTTTCATTGCCACAGCGGCCAGCACCCATTAGAATTGAGAGGCTCCCACCTAGTGGATAATCTGCCCTGCTGTACTCCGGGCTGCCACGGTCCAAATGTGCTCGGGAACGTCTGAGTCATTTCTCCAAAGTTTACTGGCAAATCTTGGTCCAAAACAGAATCATTTCCAGACCTGGGGGTGCCCAATAGCAGACACAGTACGGAGTTTGGAAAAAACAACTGAAAAGGGAGTTTAAAAAGCTTCTTTCATGAGCAAATCGATCCTTTTATGAGCAGAATGTTGCACATGTAAAGGCAGAAGTATTTCTCCAGTTTCTGTGGGTACTGCAGATGATTTAATTATATTGGTGCTCTGTCCCTAATCATCCCTTCCAAATATTTTTATTCCCTTGAATTGAAGAAGCAGATGCAGAGCTGATAGCATCTCTGGCTCTCTCCCTGGCACAGTGGAGTCTCAAAGGAGGCAACAGACTGGAAAGAAAGAAACAAATGCATGTCCTTTAGTCTCTGCTCCTCCTGGCTCTCCTTGGAGCAGCCTCTGCCTGGGAATTCAGCTTTGGAAGTGCTAGCATTTCCTAGCCATACAAAGAGCTCTTCGGTTTATGCCAGGAATGCAACCCCTCCACTTCTTGGGAGTGTGCTTGGCTGCTCAGGGCTGGCTGGCTGATAAGAGCAGTGACAAGGCTTGGAAGGAGCATTAGTGCCTCCCCTCCTTTCTCCTGGAGCTGTTTCCTGCTGAGCTCTCACCCCAGGCCCTCTCCAAAGATATCCCACAGCTGCAGTGCCATAATTGCTGTTTGCATACCTAGGAAATCCATCACACAGGATAGCTGGACCAGCAGGATGGGCAGAGGTGAGGGGAGGATTTCTGGACAGTGTTACCCCTCAGTGCATCAGCTAGCTGATCCATGGAGGCATTTACCCATCCACTCAATGCTGCAAACCAGTCAGAAAAACTAAAAACTAAAACCAAAACCCGAAAACTTAAACCTTTTGGTGGCACAGAACCCACACATTCCTTCAGTGGGGAATATCACTGTGCCTCTGCTGAAATTTGAACCAGCCAAGAAGTCAGCACAAATATTCACTGGCACAACAACCTCCAGGAGATGGAGTTATAACCAAAACCATCCTTGCAGGTATCCTCATGCAAAAGTGAGTTTTGCCATGGTGAATTTTAATACAGTCTTCAGCAGTAAAGAAAACCAAGTGGAAAATCCTAGTCTGCACACTCCTGATAAAAACAAAACAACAGCCAGAGGAGACATTTATAAAAGACTATTTATTATAATAATTTTCCTCTAATTTCCTTGCTAACAGAGTTGAGTAAAAATCCCCTCTCTAGCAGTGGCTCTGTCTGGTGTTCAGGGCATGGTTTATGTTGGATTGCATGGCCCAGGGGTCCTGCAGCAGGGCCACAGAGGGAAAACCTGCAGGTCAGACTGAGCTGCCACCAACTCCCTTCTTAAATTAGAACTGAAAACTGTAGTCTGCAGCTCCTGAGCACATTTTATTTTCTGCCATTCTTGCTGCAGGGTCACCTGATAGGGCAGAGGGGCAGGAAACTGGGGACTCCACTTCTGCTCCAGGAGCTGAGTCGTGACTGCATCTCCGCAGATTCGGAGAAAGACAAACCTGGGTAATGCATAAAACCTGGAGTTCAGAGCAGCTACAGGGAAATACTTCCCAAATTTAATCAATTTTCTGAAACAGAAGATTAGGTGATGCTTATCTGTGTTTACAGAACTGCAATTTTGGTCTGCAGTACCTAAAAGGATTTTTTTCAATCTTTAGCTGATTTTCCCCAGAACAAAGCTGTTTTCCTTTCCCACTGTTTATATTTCTAAATAGTCCAGGGCACTGGAAAACTAGATTTTTGTTTCTAAGGGCATATTGCAAATTTGCTCATATCTTCTAAAGTCTCATATTTTGTTTTTTTGGGTTTTTTTTGTTTTTTTGTTGTTTTTTTTTTTTTTTTTTTTGTTTTTTTTTTGTTTTTTTTTTTTTTTTGGCTGAACATCATCTATGCTGTGGTTTAAATATCAACTCTATTAGAAAAAAAATACAGATGGTGCAAAACACAGAAACAGTGGATCTGATTTCTAGAGGTTTATACTGGCATGGAAAGATCCTTGCTAAGCTTTGGGACAGCACAGCCCTCTTGTGTTCCCTGGTGCTGGGAATGTGGCCTGGCAGTTAAATGCAGCAGATCACTTCCACTCTTCAGCACATCCTGAGTTGCCAAAATACTCTGCCTTGGCAAGGTGAGAGAGCCAGAGCAGTTTGAGAAGCAGCAGAGTGCTGCCCTGGTTTCTTCTCCCATCCAAAGAAAATCTTTGGAGATTTCTTAATTATCAGTGATGCTCACTGAGAAGGAAAAAATCTTTACTTTTTTTGCCATTGTGTAGAAAAATTTAAATATCATCCCAGAATAATCCCATGCTTATGGTAGGCACTGGGATTGTGGTTCAAGTCTTGTGGCTCTTACCCAGATCAAAGCCTTTAACCTTTATTTCTTGCAGCCCAGTTCAGCTCTATACCACAAGATCACTGCATGTGGGTTTTTTGTCTTTTGTCTGAGAATTTTACTGGCTCCAGGTCTGTGTTTCCTGAAGCCCATCCTGCATTAGGTGCAAAGTTTTGCTTTGAGAATTCTGTTTTAAGCCTTTACCCTCTGCTGCTTTAATCAACAGGAGCAGAACCCAGTTGTGGGACTGAAGTTCTCTGTGTTTCACCACGGGTTTTTAGCTCCACATCTTCCCTGGGAGCGATGCCAAGCCTGAACATCCAGGAGGAACTTGCAAGAGAGGGAGCTGAGCAGTCTGCAGCAATATCAAACAGGCAGCAAGACCCAGCAGAGCAATAAACAGATTAAAAGAAAGAATCTTGCATGACTGAGCCCTTGTACTGAGCACAAAGTATGGGATGCTGTGATCTGATAGTGTCTAGACAGCAATATCCTACATTATTTTCTTTCCTCTCTAACATGAATACAGCCAGAAGTTTCCCAAAAGAAAACACTTGAAGAGAATTTCAGGTTTCATGTTTACAGCCTCACTAGTCAAAGAATCCCAGGTGACTTTTGCACAGAACCCCCCCCATGTTTTTACAATAGACCTTTTTCTGTGTGTATGGTTCCCCTTTTTCCTTGTTCCAGGGCTAAAGTCTCAGAAACAAAATCTTTGTAAGAGGTTGTACAAGGTCGTGCATTCAGAATATGGTGCATTTATGTGTCAGTGAATGATGTTTTAAGGCACAATCAATGAGAATGTTCTTGTTCACCATTATTTAGCATAATTAAACAAAGATGCTGAGTGATTATGAAGTATGCATAATGCACAGAAATACATTTTAAAAACAAATAGGTTTGGAATAACATCTCTTTTGGTTCTGAGCAGGTCAAATAAAGGCATGTCTTATACAGCTCTGCTTCATGATTTTGGTGTAACAAACTCTTGAGCTGCAAGAATCAAATTTTGGGGTAACTGTGATAAGCAGATGTCTCCTTGTTAAGATGTCCAGGGACTCATGCTCTCTTGGAATATTTTTCTTCAGTTTCACAACAGAAATAAAGATGCTGTGAAGCTTCTGGCTTTTTGAAGCAGCTCCAGTTAAGACAGAGGTGGTTTAGCCTTCAAAGTTCCTTTTTGTGAACCTCAGGATAGCAACACTGCATCAGTTTGTCTGTGTATTTCACTCCCTAATTTTGCCAGGCATATTTTCTGCTGTTGGCTCTCTGGGATCCCATCCAAAGCTTTTTCAGAGTTTAGACTATGATCAAATAGGAGCAGTGTGACATAACAGAAAGTTTTCTTGTATTTTAGAATACATGTATCTTTTCTTGCTGCAAACAAGGAAGCTGACAGATGACAAATTCTGGATGGCATTTGAACTAAACTTCCAGTAGACTGGCAGCGTCTTTATGTTTATTTTTGGTGGAATGACCTTTCCATGTGTAAAGGCTTGAGATGCTTCCTGATTAAGTTATACTTCCACATGAGAAACTTTCACCTCAGAGGAATTAGGTGAAATTTTAAGAAAAAGGGTGTTCCCTTGAAACATAAATCTGTAATGAAATTTGCTTTTTCTTGGTGTTTTTTTGTACTTTTTTTTTTTTTTTTAGTTGCTGTCAATTTTTACAACCAGATTTTTGGAAGAGTTGATGAACTATGAAAAAAGAGAAATTACTCTTCTGGTTTTGACCTACAGGTAAGATTTCCTCCTCTTAGCAAAAGGTAATTGATATCAAAATAAAAAAGTATTTTGATGCAGGAAACTGATCCTTCTTCATGTTTTCTCATTTTTAGAAGTTTTAGTTAATTGACAATCAATTTTCTGTTTGCTTATGAATTATTATTTAATTCGTTTACTTTGTTCAGCTCCCATCCTGTCCTAGGTCTGGTTTCCTACCTGTTTTCTGTGAGGGAAGAGCTTTGGCTGTATCTGTATTGCAAAATTTAAATAGCTCAGACATTTAGCCCTGTCTCCTTGTATATGTCAACCTCCCAGCTAAGTCAGGTAAAACTAAATACATGAAGCATTAGGTTTTGGGGGGAGAATAAATATACAAAATAAATAAAAGAAATCAAGATCAGGAGTGGAAAGCATATTTTCAGGACATGATTTAAGTTCAGGCTCCTTTCCTGGTTGTATTCCATAATTCTGTGCTACTTCCCAGTTAGCTCACAGGAATCTGACCAGTCTGACCAAGGGCTGGGTAGCAGTTGTGAGATCTCCAAATTTTGTCCCAGGTATTTTTGTTTTACATCTGAAATCGTCCATATTTGAAGAGTTATTTTAAGTCTCACCACACCTCCTGTTCTTCAGAAGGATAATTAGATCTGCAAAGAAAGAAAAAAATCAAAGTAATTAGATTTAAAAGAGGCTGGATACCAAGAGTAACCTTCCTGCTATTGAAGTGAAGATGATGAAGAGCAAGAAAAGATTGTATTTAAGTCTAGTTTCCTTCTGCCTGCTTCCCATCAGGGCTCTGAGCTCACTGTCCCACATCCTGCAGTGTCTCTGCTGGGTGAGAACAGCTCCTCAAAGATGTTCTCAGATCCCAGATCCTTCCCCTCCTGCCCCATCCCCTCCTCCTCCCTTCTAGGGAAGCAGCAGTGCCAGAGCAGCACTGGCTTCTGCCTCCCAGGGCATCCCTATTCCTAATTCCATCTTGCTTGTGTTATCTCCCAGGTGGGCCTACAGTATGCTGAAGTAATGATTACAAACTCATACCTTTCTTGTGTCTTGATTTTCTTCATAAATCTGTAAAATGTGGGTTCTGTAGGAGAAAAAATAAATTAGAAGCACTTTGATTTTAGAGCTGAGGTGAAGACCAGTCAGCAAACCATCTCTGCAAGATTTCACTGCCACAGCAGAGCTGCCAGAATTGGAATTAAGAATAAGGTATGCAGGCTAACAATTCCCAGTAGATTAGCTGCTCTGACAGAGATAAATCAAGAGGCAAGTCCCAAACAATTCCTGTGCTGGAGTCAATACTCAGTGAAAACTGTGATGTTGTTGTAGAATCTGGGCAACTCTCTGGGCTATCCAGCCAGATTTTTACCCACCAGAGTGGTGGTCCAAGCCATGGACAGCCAGTTTCTTTGGGAAGATGCTGTGGGAAATGTTGTTAAATTCTTTTCTAAAGCCCAGACAGACACACCCACAGCCTTTCCTCATCCACCACATGGGTCTCCCTCTCATAGAAGGAGAAGCAGGTTTTGCCTTTTCCTAATCTCATGTTGGCTGGCTCTGATCCCCCCATTAACAAATCTAAAAATAAGCACTGGTTAATGGGAAAACACAGTTTCACAGTGGAGGTTTTTTTCCCCCAGAAAATTTCTCCTGAGATCAGTGCTATCCAAAACTCTGAATACTCAAATCCTAAACCCAGTAGAAAAACTTCACCCTCAGTAAACATTTGGGGAACACTCAGTCAGTGTATAATTGCTTTACCTTTATAAAGCAATTTATATATTTATACCCACTTTTTGCAGGGACCTTGAGTATCTCTGAAACTGAAACAAACCTTAGTTTATCATTATTTTTTTTATTGCTGCATTAGACAAAAACACATTGCCAAGGACTTGGTAATTGAGGCAGTGCTGCACTTCCTGATGCTGGTCAGAACTGGGTGCCACGACTCCATTGTCTCACACCAGTCCTGCTGCATCATCTCCTGGAGCTGCAGGCACTGGAAAATGTCACAACACTCTGAGAATTCCTGGCATTTACTGCCTGTAAGACCAACAAAAAAAGTCTTTGGACACGGAGATTCCTTACCTGCAGATCTCTGGCTATTCAAAATCCATGCTTAGAGTACTCCACTAATTCCTTACATATCCAAACTGCTTTGGTTTTAATACATTTTTAAGGGTTTAATAAATTTTAAAGAGTTATTTAAGCCACCTCTCTCTGCACCCATGTGCTACAAAAACTTCTACCAGAAATGTGTGCCTGGCAAGTCTTGCGTGTTTAAATTAAAGAGGAAAACACTACTGTGAGAGCAGCAGGCACGAAAATATCGAGTTTGATAACTATATATGCAGTTTTCTCTGTGATATTACTCTTTGGAAGAGGGGGGGCTATTTAAGGGTACCTGAATATTCAGTATGTGTACAAAGGGATTTTTTTTGGAGAGTGCTGTGATTATTCTGCTGTGATTATTCTGTGATTTATTCCAGAGTGAGAGCTGCATGTGAGGATGCTCATCCTCTGCCTGTGCAGAGCTATCCTGATCCAATTCCCACTGACAATTCCTAACCTGGCTCTCTTGGTGGGCCCCCTAAACACCACACATCCCTTAATCCTCCCAGTGAACTGATCGGTGCTCACGTACACCCATACGTACGTGGCACATGAAATCAGAATTACTGGGAATTGTGAAAAATGCATATTTTATGATTTTATGATTGGCTTTTCACAAATATCAAAATGAATATTATGTGTTGTGTTAGAAAGTAATGCTGTATTAATTCTCTTAAGCAGTGTGTTAAATATAGTTTTAGGTTACAACAAAATGTTAAAATAGAAACTATGCTATGTAGGATGCTTTTTTTTAAAGAAAGGACTTGCAGCAAGATAGCAGCCACAGGACACCTGAATCTTTCAGAGAAAAAGAATTTATTGCCTTCTTATCAGAAGAAACGAACTTCTTCCCACCTCGAAGGCACTGTTAGGATCAGAGGAAGAAGTTGACGATGACCAGACAGAATCCTGTGTTTGAATGGAATTTATGCATCATGTATGAAGTCTATGAATATGCAACAGGCTATTGCTTTTAAAGGTTAATCAATCCTTTGTTAACGGGGGTTCTTTTTCGGGCTTATGCTGCCCAGAAAAAGGTACCCGGACGTCCGTAACTCTTGGTTTCTATTGTCTCATATTGTCCTAATTCAACTTGTCCAAATTATTATTACTCTAATTGTATTACTATTTTTATAACCATTTTATTATATTAAACTTTTAAAATTTTAAAAACAAGTGATTGGCATTTTTCACAGGAATCACGGGATCAGAGCGCTTTGGGCTGGAAGGGACCTTAAAAAACCCCCCTGCCACCCCACAGGGCAGCTCGCTCCAAGGCCTCACAGCCGGGCCATCCTCCTCCCGGGGCTGTCAGTGACCCGTCCCGGTGTGGGCCTGACCGGCGCAGCCATGAGGAATGACCGGGATGAGCCTGGGGGCACAGCGGGGCGCGGCGTTTGTCCCCCGCACACGGTGACACCGCGCTTCAGCGCAGCCTTGGCATCCTCGTCCCGCTCGGTGGGCCCGGGACTGGAGCTGGGATGAAGGCCGGGACCGGGATCGGGACGAAGCGAATCTTCCCGGGCTGCCGGCGGCCAATCGCGGCGGCCCGGGCGCGCCCCCGCGGCGCCGCTGCTATTGGGCATGCCGGGAGCTGTAGTTCTCTCCCTGCGTCGCGCCGCTCTATGCGCGGACAGGCGAACTACAACTCCCAGTAGCCTTTGGGGCTCCGCCACGCCGTGCCCGGCCGTGCCTACGATCCCCATCGCGCCCCGCGGGGCCTGGAAGGAGAAGCGGGTCCGGGAGCGCGCGGGGCGGCGCCTGCGCAGAGCGTGGCTTCCTGAGCGTCTGGTGGTGGCCGCCATTTTGTGGTGCCGCTTCCCTCTCCCGCTCGGGATCTGCGGCCGCGGGACCTGGCGCGGGGGCGACGCGGAGCGGGGGGAGCCGGGGCCGCCCGCACCCTCCTCACCTTCCCTTCGCCTCCGTGCGCCGCCGAGCCCCTCCGGCGCTGCCCCCGGGCGCGGCTGCGGAGAGCGGCGCTCGCCCACCATCATGGAAGACGACGGGCAGCCCAGGACCCTGTGAGTGGGGAGGGGGCGGCGGGGTGGGCAGCGGGCCCGGGGCGGAGCGGGGCGGGGGCAGGGGTGCGCTCCCGGGGAGCGGGGCCGGGGCCTCGGGGGGTGCCGGGGGAGCGGAGGGAGCCGAGCGGGACAGAGCGTGTGCGGCAGGGCCGATAGCGGGGTCCGGGCAGGGGGAGCGGGAGCGGAGCGCGGCCCGCACGGAGACGGCGCCGCAGCGATCCAAGGAAAACGCGGGCGAGCCGCGGCTGGAGCCGGCGTGTAACGGGGGCCGTCCCCGGAGCCTCCGGGGCCCGTCCCCGCGCGTTTGGAGCTGCAGGCGGGGGTCCCAAGCCTTCCCCGGGGGGCACAGGCCGCCCCTGGGCCCCTCTGCACGGCGGTGCCGGCGCTGGGAAAGTTCTTTGTGCTGTGCCGGCGGTGGGTGGGATGGGGAGCGCCGGGAAAGCGGGAAGGATCGCTCTTCCCTCCAGCGTGTCACGCTGTGGTTCAATAACAGGGTATCGGGCCCAGCAGAAAGAAATAACTGTGTGCTGGCCGCGTCTCTCCGCGCTCTTTAGTCCCTCGGTGGCTGTCATCCGTTTTCTGTTTGAAAATACGAATTTGAGCGTTTTGGGGTTGCTGCTGGGTTCTTTTTAGCTTTGCAGGTGTGGTTTTGATGAATTTTCTTTGTCCTGTTGGCTTAAAGGAGGGAGGCTCGCACTTGTGGTTGGGCACTCGAGAGCAGGGATTTTGTGCTGCTGCTGATTTTAAGCAGTTCCCAGATTTGCAGAGCAGCTGCCAGAGGGTGTTTGGGGCTCTGGGAGCGGTGCAGTGTTCGGGCTGTCCCTGGAAGAAAGGCAGGCTCATGCTCGGGCTGCCCAGATGACAAAACACAGCTCAGGACGCTCAGGACTGTGCAAATGAAATCTTTGTCTATTTAGCTTTCAGGACAGTAGGCTTCAGAAAAACTCTCCGAGATAGTCTGGACTGAAAGCCACCCTAAAGAAACTACTGAAACAGAGTAAAATGTATCATAATTCTGTTCTCACTACCAAAATGATGACTTGGCATTTAAGGCTTAGCAAGGCAATTTGTTTTTTTCTCCTTTCTAGGTCTGCAAAAGTTCTTTAAACTTGTTTATAGTGTAGTATAAGTACTTAGTCCTTGCTCCCTGAGGTGCATAATTAAAGTAAGCAGATCTGAAACGCTTTTTGTGTTGATTATCCAAATGATCTGAGTTTGCCTGGCCCTCAGAGCAGACCTAGGTTGAAGTGTTGTTTTAGAATAGGAGGAGGGAAAAGAGCAGAGTCACACAGTGTTTTATTCAGTTTTATTTTCAAGGCTCCTTTCTTCATTATTGGCTCTTTTTCTTTCTTTTTAAGAACTGCTATAGTCCCAGTAGGTATTTAAGATGTTCTTTTAGTGCTAACAAGTTTGGGTACCACAGTGGCCGTGGGTCCTTCCCAGGATCACATCCATCAAGGACCTGACTTAACCCTCTTAGTTACTAACAAGAAAAAATTAAATTTGTGCTAAGATGTCTGAACTAGCATCTCCACAGCTGCCCCAAATGGTTCATTGCACACGTGTGACTGTTTCATTTGTTAAACTAATAAACAGCATGCACATTAATTTCCTAGTAGTTCTGTAGTAACCACAATCACAAAGGGTTACTTTCCTGTAATTATCTGTAGGCTTTTTGCTTGGAAGACAAAAATTTTGCTGTAGCATTTTTTCCATTTTACCTTCTTGTCCCTAGTTTTTATCTGAAATTTCTTTAAATTTAGAATAGCAAGATGTGTTTTAAAGATTATTATCCTGAGCACTGCTTTTCATATAGAGCAGTTGTGGTGTCATAATAAAACTCACTGTCCCCCAAGAAGAACAAATAAAAATAGTGTTAGTTGAACTTCTAAGTTTTCATTGTTTGGTGTATTTGGGGAGGAGGAGGGGAGAGAAAGTGAAGAACAAATTGTTTCAGTAGCTATTTCACCATGTGCAAAAGCACTTGCTTCATAGTGTAAGCAGAACTTTATGAATGTCTTAGTTTTTTACTCCTCAAGGAATAAACGAGATCCAAAATCTGTAAATTAGGAAGGAATTTTCTTATTTAACAGTTGAAAGCCATTTTTTTAACTTCTAAAAAGCAAAACATACCTTACCACTGTTCACTCAACATTTATGTCCATCTTAACCAGCTCAGAATAAGGATTGTTCCAATTTGCAGTACTTACAGGGCTGTTATGTTTAGTCCAGTCATGATAGGTCAGTCATAAACCTCTAAGAATTCAGAATATTTTCTGAAGCTTAATATAGAATGCTGACACTGTTTGCATTTTTATTTCTTAACTTCATAGAAATGTGAAGAATAACCTTAGATACTTTCTGCCAAAAAACTTTCCAGGAATGGGGGCCCTTCTGCATGATTTGTCACATGTAATTTTTTAGCTGGTCCTAAAATGAGCTGTGAGCTTCTGATTTTTTTGTTGTTGTTGTTGTTTTTCATTTTAATAGAACACTTGCAAGCTCTGTTCTCTGTGAGTACTGTTAGATTGCACAGGCTGTATCAAAGTCCTGCTTTTACTTTAAAGTGAAAACTAAACTATCAGAAACCTGATGTGCTGCTAATGTTATCAGTTCTTGCAGGCAGCCAGTAAAGTTGCAAAGTTGTATATTCTTGTTGAAGTTTTTAGAAATGTTTAGTGTGATTTGGAGGTGTTCTGGGACTGCTCTGAATCACTGCATGCCTACAGCTGCTATCTCATCAGCCTTGCCATGCTGTACTCCAAGTCTGGAGTATGGATAAGGTGCAGGAGTAAAGCTTCTCCCAGACTCTTCCTGAACTTCCTTCAGTTCAGCTCTGTACAGGAATGTTGTCTCCTGGAGGAGGCTGCATAGTGGATTATTCTTGGTATCATTTTATTTCCAGTAGCTCACAAGCACTAGGCAGAGTTGCTAGAATTTCCACATCAATTACCTTATTGCTTATCATAACTTGCCCTTTTAAATATGGAAACTGCCATTTCTTGTGTGTTGCCTGTGTGAGTGAGAAATCAGATTTACTATTTTTCCTCAAAAAAAAGAGTGTAAAGGAGTTTTGTATACCTAAAAGGTAGTGGCTGTGAATCTCCCTTTCTTACCTCCCTGTCTGGCATGCAATACAAACCTGTTTACCTTCAAAAAGAGAGTTTTGCTGCTCAAGCCAAAGAGTTGAGTTCCAGAACTCATTATGGACTGATACATGCCTCTTGTGTTCCTTAGATAGTTGTACAACATCTCTGAATTTCAAGTAGTTTGTTATTCTTTGTGTTGCCAGCAGCATTCAGAAGTGTAATAGATAAAAATGTGTGTCAGGACATCTGTCTGTCTATGGCTTGTTGGGGTTTTTTTGTAGCTGCTTATTAATTGGTGTTTAAGTGCTTCAGGCTTGCAGAAGGGAGCAAACACTATGACCTGTGTGCAAAAAGCCACAACTTTTGCTGCCCTGTCACATCATCCAAAGCCACCAATAAGAGTTTAGTAAGTGCTTCTGCCTTGCTGGGTTTCATCATTTTAAAAAATTTGCATAATGCATCCTCTAGAATGTATCAGTCCAAAAAGACTGGAATACAGTACATAGCATGTTAGGAGTCTTCTGGTTTCTTGAGGTGTGTCTGTGATAATTTTGATTTCCTGAGGTAGAAGAGAAGGTGCTGTTGTGTTACATCAGGTGTCAATGGAGCTAGGAGGGGAAAGCTGAGCATGGGCTGGCCATGTGTAGTGGGTGATTAGCATCAGCTCAGCCACGTTTTGTGTTTCCAGAAGGGTAAGGTGTCTGCTCCTAATGTGGTGAATATCTTGATTTCTTTAGTTCTGGAGCATTCAGACGTTGACACCTAAGATGTTTGCTTGTGTGTTTTTATTGAAGTAGTTTCTAACTGTACTGAAGGAGGTGATGTTACTGCAGTCTGCTTAAAGACATGAAGTAACCATCAAGTCTTACTTTTTAGCAGATTGTTTCAAATTTGTAGAGATTTGGATTTCCATATTTTACATTTAGTTTGAGAGATTTGGGGCTGAGTGTTGTCCTTGCTGTGTGAACCTTTACTGTGCAGTATTCTCAGTGGGTGCATTCCTGAAGTTTGAGTTTTAGCAGCTTGGGAAGGGTGGGAATGCCTCTGACTAATGGTGACACTGTGCACCAAGGCAGCATTCGTCTTGGAACATTTAGGGAATTAATGGACCAGTAGGATTTCACATCCCATCTGAATCTAGCAGTCAAGGTGGTCCTGATTTTTATGAAAAGGCAGCTTGTTTCATAGCTGAGGTTTATGATGCAGCATTCTCACAACTATCTTGCTGAAGGCATGGTGGTATCAAAAAACCACTTAATATATCTGAAATATTCTAGCAATTAGTGTAACTTTTCTTACCTTAGTTGAATAGATTGCTGAGCAATGGCTTTCCCTGCTCTTTTTTTCTTTTTAAATTTTTTGTCAGACCAAGAGGAATTCTCCAGCTTGATTTTCAGCCTTCTTGTGTTTTTCAAATACATGTTAATATTATGCAGAAGAGGATGATACTTGGTTTTTTCTTGTTAGTGTTAATTGTATTCCTTACTGTATCTGGTTTGCAGTAGAAATAATGTGTTAATTTCTATCAGTGTTACTGTATCAGTGGGCTGTGAAGGCTCAGCATTAATAAATACTACAGCATACAGAGGAAACCAGTACTAACAATAAACTGACCCTTTATGTTGGAATTCCTACTGGGATATACATTTGCCATCTGATTTTAGTAGTATCTTCAAAGGTTAATATTTCCACTAAAAACTATTAGTGGTTTACAATTTATTCTTGGTGAATGATTAATAAAAATTTAGTTAGTATTTCAGAAAGAAAGTATGGATAAATGTTTAACTACTAAATTTTCAGGATCGAACTGAAAAGTCAGTGAGATGGACAGTTTGTCCTGTAAGAGCTCTTAGAGTTCTGCAGTTTTTAACTTCTCTACTGAAAAGCTTCATAACAATCCAGGCTTCTGTCAATGACTTGTGTTAATTCATACACATTTAATAAGAAAATAATGAGTACCTGAAGGATTTTAGTGGATGTTCTCTATTCAGGTGGTGCTTCAGAAAGTCACTCTGGATGTTGTAGCTTTGAAGTCCTGCTGAGAAAGTGCAGAATTGGCTCATAGTTGCTGAAAGAAGAACATAAACAAACACCTGTTGATAGGGTTGTGTGGTGTTCTGATGAAAACAAACAGTGTCTGTTTTGATTTTGCTGATCCGGATGAAAGTCCAGCTGCCAAACACGATTTGCCTTTGAAAAATTTTGAAGGGTTGCCTCTCAGAGCAATTTCAGAGCACACCTTTAGCTAACTCAAAATAATTTGTCTGTGAGCAGTAAGAAAGGCTTGTTCACATTTATGTTCACTCTGTTAACAGGTCAGGCTGACTTGAGTTTGCAGTTTTATGACATTCTGTAATGACCAGAGTAAAATGAGTAAAATGTAAATTCTTTCAGCTTCTAAATCACAGAAGGTTCTGCTCATCTTATTGGTTGCACTTGAATTCTTTATGCCTTGACAGGCTTGTTTGTAAAGGTGATGAATGTCCCTCTGCTGATGGCTTGTGACATCTGTTACTGTGACAAGCCTTTCTCTTAACTGATCACTTTGTTTACAATTTGATTACAAATTAGTCACATTGTTGAAAAGAATTTAGTTTTGCATTCAAGACTTTCTCAGCCATTATTGACCTGGTAAATCTAGGACTCTTATCTAAACTTGATACGTATTTCAAAACTTGGAATTATTTCTCAAGATTTACAAACTAACAAAAATAAAGAAGTCTGGGAGATATTAAAATACCACTGCCAGAATTTTGGGGGGTATTCCAAAGGTGAGAGCTGTCGAGATAGCTGCTGCACAGTGCATTCCTGTGGCAGAATGCTGCATAAATTGCCTTGTCTGTTGGTGAGTGGGCTGCCTTTCCAAATGCTCAGGGAAACAGCAAAGTTGAGTTGGTTGTTTGCAAGGCAGCACAATTTGTCCGAGAGCTGCTCCCGAGCTCATGGGAGTGAGATGTGTGTTTGTACCACATTCAGAAGTATTCTTGATGAGATACTCAGTGGGAAGTGAAACTTAAAATATCATTGCCCAGTTGGTTGCTTGTTCTGCACAACATTCTTGAGCAATGTTCTTTGTGCTTTTGACATCTCTGTGCCAGGGAAATGATTGGCACTAGGTCTTGGTGTCCAGTGTTGTCTGCATTGAGCTTCACTTCTCAGTTGTGTAGCCAGTATTATAATTCAGAAACCACAGAGTACTGCATTATAACTATGAAATAATTAGTAAATATAATCTTTAAAATACTTGAGATGTTTTAAAGGAAGATTCTTTATAGTTGTTTAAGTTTTTAAAACCATAATTACGTTTTAAAAGATGACAATTTCTGGTTTAAAATCTTGGTTTTTTGTTTCCTTGTGTAGCTATGTAGGAAACCTCTCCAGAGATGTGACTGAGGTTCTCATACTTCAGTTATTCAGCCAGATTGGACCATGCAAAAGCTGTAAAATGATAACAGAGGTAAGGCCTTCCACATCTGGGGGGTAGCAAATGTAATGTAACTTTACCTTAAGCTATCCAAAAGAAATGAAGTTGAGGGCTTCTTTTGACATTACTGGCAGTGGGTTTCTTTGGGTTCATTGTGTTTGGCTCTGGGGATAACTCCTGGCAGGAGAGACCTGGTGTGTGCAATCCTGTGCTTTTGCCTGTAGCCCTCACTTAGCTTTTGTCAGCTGGTGATGAGATTCCACTTTATTTAAAAGATTGTTACCCCCTCTTTGCAAATCACGTTGTTCTGGTGATCAGAAACCTTATTATTTCAAGTGTTATTCATGGCTATTTGTACATTTTTCACTTTATTTGAACATGAGCCTCAGTAATTCTTGTCCCTCTTGAATAAATGGTTCTTTGCTATAGATGAAAAGTAAGAAGTCCTTCAAAATAAGTTTGACTCTTCCTCAGCTCTTTCTGCACTACTTCAAATACCTCTTGTCTGTACTAGTACAAATAGTTCTTGTCTGCACCTGTCTGTTCTTAAATTAATTTTTCCTTGAAACAAAGTGACAAAATTTCCATAGTATTCCAGATAAAGTCTTTTGCACAGAGTGTTGGTAAGTATTAATATTTTCTTATCTCCAGTGTAAATACTCTGGTACCTTTATGTTTGGCAGCCATTTCTGTGAGCTTTTTGACACATCCTAAAAAACTTCTCTCTCCCTGGTATTTTTCCTTCCTTCTACATTTGTAACTGGTAAGCTTTGAGCAGGCAGGAACTAATCTGAGTTCAGCCAGGTTTAAGCTTTGGTCCTTCATGTCTAGTTTCTGTACTCTTCATACTTTTTACTACAGCTTATGCTTCTTACTAACTTGTAATTACAGCTTTCTTGAGGACAGTTACATTAGTTTGTTGTCAGGATAGTTAATGAAAGTATTAAAAGGCAGGTCTTGTGACCAGACTTCTTTAGGAATGCTACCAGAAACTCCCCTGTGGGCTTCTTCTCCTTTCAATGTGTCACACAACTTGTTTGTTTCTTTGTTTTTAGCTTATCATCAACTTGCTGCTTGTTTAATCACTCTCATCTTTGTCTGGACTAATAATTTCCCATGTGACACTTTTCTCTGCTGGATTTGCTTTAAGTTTATTGGAGAAAAATAACAGAAGGCTGAGAGATCACAGTTGTTAGTTCTTCTCTGAAGAAACAGTTTGATTGTCATGTGCTCTACAGACATAAGGTGCTGCTGCTCCCACCTTTGGCTGGGTGAGAGCTGTTAGCAGCACTTTGGTTTCTTGAGGATCAGGTGGGAAATTCCAACATTTTTACCTTGGTTGAGGCTTTGTGGTTTTAAATCTTTCCGTAAGTGAGACATCTTCATGAAACAAGTAGATAAACAAAAACTGCTGGCAGCTGTATTCAGTGCCTCAGAGGTGACTGCACTGGGCTGACCTCAGCAGCTGCCAATAAGCTGTCACAGAAGTGCAGACTGGATTCTGGACTGTCACAGGACCTGGCCACAGAGTCCATCCTTCTACAGTGTGTGGTAAACCTGTCCTGGGGACTGTGTCATGGTTAGGTCATTCTTACCATTGTTAGTACCACCATCACCTTTTAAAAACCTGTGGTTTTTCCATTTTAGCTAGGTGTATCAAGTCATTCTTTTTCTTTTGTAGAGTATATGACATGAACACATCAAGTGTTGAAAAATTTCAGGTGTTTCTTTTGGGAGTATCTAATACTCAGGCTGCTGGCACAGTATTTGTAGATAGTTTTAACACCTAAAGTTCTGAGTGTCTGCAAAAGAGATTCCTCTCATGTTCAGACAAGTTCTCAGGGCTAAAGAAGACCTCCCTACAATCTAAAAGTAAGGCTGTACTTCAGCTGAAGCATAAACCACCAAATTTCCTGAAGAAGCCTTAAATGGGTTTCCCAAGGTAGTGTGGGAGGAGGGGTGAATTAAGGCTTTCTTTTTTGGGCCATCTGAGGTGAGTGTGCTTGTAGAGAACTTTGTGACTGAAACTTTCTTTATGATCTCAGGTGCATTTTCTCTCATCTGTTCATTGTGCATCCTTTAGAGGCCCCAGGTAGTGACAGTGTTCAGGAGACTTCACACTCCAAGACCATTTTAGGTGTACAAGGGCCTTGTGATCCATTCAACTGTTGCATCTTCACAGCTTCACAAGTAGACAGAACCATGTTTAAGCTGTACAATCCAGCTTTAGGAGGAAGGATTAGAATTGTTCATCAGTGTAAGTGTGTATGGGTTGTCAGAAGTTAAATAAAAATGCTGGAAAAGGCTTCTCTTAGCTCGTGTTACAGCTGTGTTCTACCTGCACTGGGGGAGGTTGATAGTGAAAATACTGATGCCAGAGCAGTTCCTCTCTGCTAGACCCTTCCCTTTCCATGTGAGAAATATCTTGTTTAGGGTAATATTAGTGTTTCTAGAATTATATTTTATCATTTTGGTCCATGCACATGCTGCATAGTTAATGAAAATGTTTTGGTAACTGTTTTTGTACTCATTACATCCTGGAGGTAGATCAAATCCAGTGTTCAAGTTGGCATTCTCAACATCCTTTCCACTTGATCAGCTTTTCAGAAAACTCTTCTGTTCTTTGCACTTTATACTCTGGTACATTTATTACTTCAGTGACCTCTGCCAGTGAGTATTTTTAAAGGTGATTTGTTAGGCCATCCTACAAAAACAGGTTGTACTCAAGGTTTAACAGAGTTAACAGTCAATTGATTAGTATCCTTTTCCCTCAGTCAAACTATTTTGAGTTCTTTTAAAAGGTTATTTCCCAGTCATTTTTCACTTGAGACTGACACTATGCAGGTTCCAGGTTGCTGCCTGCTGGTGGTTTTCAGTCAAATAAAAGGAAAGACTTCTTAAGTAGGGCAAGAGAAAATTGGTGAAAATGTGTCTGGGGAATAAACCTTTCTAGCTTTGAGTATATGCATGAGGCAGTTCTTTCTTCTTTCCTTTCTTTCCCTTTTCCCCCCACTTTCCATCCAGTTTGTAGATCACTTTTCTGCTCAGTTATTTTTAGTTCAGTAAACTTCAGTCCTCATTCAAAGCAAGCTATCCTTCAGAAACTGCTAGACCTTTAATAAAAAAATCCATCTTAAAAATTCTTGCATTTAAGTGTAATGTCAAAGGCTATTTCATAAATCTGATGCAAATCATTCTGAAAGTTTCTAGCTGTAAGTAATATATTTTCCTGGATTTTCTTCTCAGCAACCCGATAGCAGAAGGGTCAACTCTTCTGTTGGATTTTCTGTTTTGCAGCATACAAGCAATGACCCTTATTGCTTTGTGGAATTTTATGAACACAGAGATGCAGCTGCTGCATTAGCTGCTATGAATGGGAGAAAAATTTTGGGAAAGGTAAGTTGCTCACATGGTAATCTTAGATTTAATGACTATAGATTTGTGTGAAAATATTAATAAAACCGTTGAAGATGTTTTACCAAGATTAAATATTGATAGAATAATATTTTAAAAGTATTGATATAAAAAAGTAAGTCTTGTTTAGGAAATGTATTATTTGTGATCTTCTATTTATGATGGTGTTTTATATTAAATGATGATTTGTAAACATTGACAGTTGTAACCCACCCTTGAATGAACTTATAAAATGTAAGAATTTTGTGAATTTATACTAAATCTTATACTTGTTTTCAGGAGGTCAAAGTAAACTGGGCAACAACACCAAGTAGCCAGAAAAAAGATACATCCAGTAAGTAATGTAATGCCACAGTATCACTTGTGCACAAATACTTCACAAAGTGGTAATAATTTATCATAAATGCATTTAAACATAACTTCTCTCCTTCCCATCTAGTGTTTGATAGAATTTTGCAAACTAATTCTTCTGTTTCTGCTTTACAACCGGGGAAACCGGAGTGGACAGATTAAATTGCTGCTGCTCTTCACATGGAATCCTGAGCGTTCCTGGTTCCCAGAGCTGTGTGCAGAGCATCACTTTCTCAGGAGTTGAAACTTAAGATAGCAGTTAAATATTTGATTAGTAAATTATTTATTTTCAGATCACTTCCACGTGTTCGTTGGAGATTTAAGTCCAGAAATAACAACAGAAGACATCAAGTCAGCATTTGCTCCTTTTGGTAAAATATCGTAAGTATCATCATAAACATTTCCAATATCGGTCAGAAAATGTGATAGTGAAAATGTCTTTCAAAGTTGAAATGTTATTTCTTATCTATTGAGATAATTTTTCTGCTGTTCATTTTCTTGTGGTGGGTGGGTGGGTAGTAAAGAGGGGTTGAATCTCAGTGTGTTTCACAATGTAAATGCAGTAATGTAATTGTGCTCTGGTTTGCTGAAAGCAATGTGCTTTTAACCTAATTTATATGCTAATGTCCTTCAACCTTTTATTAAAATTTAATTACTGCTCTAAGTGTGTTTTTTTGCTGTTGAGAATGTGTACAGAGTAGTGACTTGACATACTATATATATTGTATCCTGGGTGTGTTTTATGTGCATTTTTGCTGCATTTCATAGGCAGTGTGGAAAACTGGGCAATTGAAATATAATTCTATAAAGCAACTAGTTAATAACTTGGGAATGTTTTGAAAAAGCTAATACTTATGAGAATGAAATCTGGTTTTTTGGATGAGAATGGGATGAATTACAATTATAATATCTGAAATGAAAGAATGGTGGCTTTACAATATGTGCACATTTCTGCCAGTTAAGAGAATGTTTCTTTAAACTTCTCTTGGACAATTCAGGTGATCCTAAATCACAAAGTCCTTGAGAGTGCTAAAGAGTATTGCTACAAAAAAAAGTCTGTTAATCTTTTATCAGTTTATCTTTATAAAAATCAAAGTTGCACATGAACGTTTTTGTACTACTTTTCAGGAGTATATTTCTAAGAACAAAATTCTTATTTTTCTCTTGTTCTGTACGCATATTTTTAAATGAATCATAAATCTTATTTCTTACCTCTGCTGTTTTGTTTACTTTGCTTTTTGTCTCTTAATGTGGTAAGTAGTACTGTTTTAAAAATCAATTTAAAAAGAATAATTCAGGTTTCTGTTTCTCAATCTATATTTATACCTGAGACCTGCAGTTTTTCTAAAGTCCAAGTCACAATTAAAAGTAATAGCATTCTGGTTATTTTGCAGAATTGCTCATAAGAATGGACAGGATCTTGAAGGCTAACTGCAAGGAACTGTGCACACTGGAACTCAGTTGTAGATTTTTTCTCATTTCTATTTATTCTTATTATACATTATTTATATATACATATTTTAGTATTTACATTTTAACATTCTATTATTCAGTGCAGTTCTATATTTCCAATCATTTTAACTTACTCACTAAAATTTCTGTGTAAATTTGTTGTTTTCGTACTGGTGTGCTTAGCATTGTTGTTAGTTTTATTCTCCTTTCTTAAATTTCTGAAAATGTCAATTTTTCAAAATTTACAGCTACCCAAACTCCAAAATGATGGTAGAGAATTGACCAAGAAAAATAAAGAAATCTGTTAACAGGCCATGTATGCCTTTTAATTCCTATTTTTTCCTCTTTTTCGATTTTTTTAATATTTCATATATTTTGTATCACTAGGCAGAAGACATTTAACTATTTAGAAAATGCATGGTAAATTAGATAGAATTGTTACAGTAATTTATAGAACAGTAAACCTTAGAGGACCCTAGCCAATAGAATATTAGAAAAGGAAACTTTGTTTCTCTTATACTTCAAATTTGAACATTCTAGTTATAGCCAGTATAGGTTATGTGCATAGGTTGCATGTTTATTACATGTTATTTTTTTTGTCCTACTGCTTTTTTCTAACAGGTAAAGAAGCAATAGGGAGAGTTCAGGAATGACTGTAGTTTTAGGGCTAACTGAATTTATAAGAAAAAATTATGCTCACAATACAGTGTGTGTGGTTCCTTTTAGTTTTTATTTTGCAGGTTATCAATACTACCCTCATATAGCTGTGCTTCTTTTCACAGGGATGCACGGGTAGTTAAAGATATGGCAACTGGAAAGTCAAAAGGCTATGGTTTTGTATCTTTTTATAACAAACTGGTGAGTAATCACAGTGCAGGTTTAAAATAGTCCCTATTTTCCATTTTTAGTTTTGCCTGTTTATGTATTTGCTGTTTATTAGACTTCACCCAGGGAAACAAATTTACATGTACGGGAGCTGGATGTATGTTTAGGACAATGTGGGGAAACTGTGAATCATTTTCCTTAAATATTTTGCATAGGACAAGCTCACAGTTTCAGGATTTTAGGTATATAAAGCCTGTTTGTGTGGTCAGAAGTCCTAAATGTCAGATTTCTGGAGCTGTCCTAATCAGAGAACAGGTTTTAATTTCTTCAGATTTGCCAATGCCATAAGATACTGCAATTGAATGCCTTGATTTATGTGTGTTTTTCCAGTTGCACTTTCTTTGTTCTGTGTTACAGCTGAAAAAGAAATAGAAAAAGAAATAGCTGTTATTTCCTTGTACCCCTCTTCCTTTATCATACAGTTGTTTGGTTTCTGTGACCACGGGGGAACTGTGACAGTCATGGAATTAAAGCTACTGGATTCTTTTTAGACTGAGCCATAAAAACTCCAATTGAAATTAGTATTCATTCTACAAAATGAATGGATGAATTCTAAACACAGTACTAAAAAGTACTCTAAATTTCATGTCTTGATTGTTGTTCATTCCCACAGTAGCTGCACCTGTAGGGTTATGGTGTGACAGTCCTGAGCTGGTACTTCAAGGCCCATTTTTCAGAATGTATCATTCTGCTGGATTTGGGGAAGTGGGATATGCTCCCAGACTTCCAGCCTGAGCTCTTAATGCATAACACAGTTAAGAGAAAATGGAACTCCTGCATTGGACTGGATCGGTTATGGCCTGGGCACTGTTCCATTTTTATCTCAGCTGTGGTCCTCAAGCAGGATAGCAGCAAGATTCATCAGAGAGTGTTTCCTTTCCTTGTCAGTTCAGTATGTATTCACCATGTTTTAGGAGCCAAGGCTGCTTGAATCAATTGGGGGGTTTCATTGTCTGGTGGGTTTGGTTTTATCATTTAGATTGAGTTTTTCTTTTCTTATTGGTCGTCTTTTGTAATTTCATTTTTGTGTTTCTGTGTTTTCAAAATGAGTACTCAATATATTTAAAACCTAGAAAGATCAAGGTCCTGAGTTTGAGAATTCTAGTTGGGAGCAGCTCACCTTTAACTTGTCCACATTTTCTTTGTCCCTTGTGCTTGGCATTTTTTTCCTTAAGCTTTGTGCCCTTGGAAAAGCATTTCAAATGTGCACTAACTGTTTGCTCTACCTGTCTTCTTCCAAAGTAATGGGAGACAAATTGCTTCTTGCAGCTGTTAGCAAACTTACCCTTGCTTACCAAGTGCTTCTGCTTGCACTGTGAACTTAAAGATTGTCTTCAGTTGCATGTTCAAGATAAAAAGTGGACCATGGATTCTCATGTGTGTTCATACAATGACCTTAACATGTAGAGAACTTACAAAACATCTGTTGCACACCTGCAGGAAGCAAAAGAAACATTTAGTGATAGTTATTTTATTTCAGTGATTGCTTCTGCCATCTGTGTGAGCTTCCCACTTTTTTGGGCAGCTTTTGAACATTCTAATGCAGATGCTTGTATGGTATATGTGTATATGGTATAAATGTGTGTGTCACATGTACATGCATGTATACAGGTAGTTTATATATATATGATTGCAGTTGGCCTCCATCCTGTGTAGAAAATGGGTGGGAGGAAGTTTTTACCAAATGACTTCTGAGAGCCTTCTCTGTAACCAGTTGCCTTCATGTTAATTAATGTTTGTTTGCTTGCTCTGATTGTTCAGAATTTCATACTCTTCTTAGTACTGTTACTGGTTTTGTCAGTGGAATTAACTGATAGCCACGTCTTGGGAGTAGATTTGTACATGATTTTTGTTTGGAAGTGCTACAATCTCTGTTTTAATCTCTTCAGGATGCAGAAAATGCTATTGTACACATGGGAGGCCAGTGGTTGGGAGGCCGCCAGATCAGAACTAACTGGGCAACAAGAAAACCACCAGCCCCTAAAAGTACACAAGAAAGTAAGAGCTTCATGTCATGCTGTGTTGTGTTTGCTGTCTTTTCACTGTTCAGTGGGGGAATTAAACAAAAGCCAAAATCATGTCACTTAAATCACATATTAGCTTGCCTTCCAGATCTTGATTAGATTTTTTTGGTATGTTGTATCAGCATAGTCATAAAATATTGAATGTGTTTGTTAATAATGTATTTGTTAAATGTGAAATTCATGCTTGTGTACGAGGTAAGTGTCTAGGTTACTGTCAACCCACTGCTGAAAACCAGCCTTTTCTCTTTATAGATAATACAAAACAGTTGAGATTTGAAGATGTAGTAAATCAGTCAAGTCCAAAAAATTGTACTGTGTACTGTGGAGGAATTGCCTCAGGGCTAACAGGTATGAAGTGCTCTCTTATTTTTTATTATTGAAACTTTTTGAACACCAGGATGATTACTAATTCAACAACATCTTATGTTGTAGATCAGCTTATGAGACAGACTTTTTCACCGTTTGGACAGATAATGGAAATAAGGGTGTTTCCAGAAAAAGGTTACTCATTTGTCAGGTATGGACAGACAAAGCAAAATCTCTGGGTCTGTGCATGCAGTAACACTTCATTTCTCTGTAATTTCACCTGATTTAACTTGTCCTGATACAATAAAAGCTGTCACCATATATTCATAGAATAATTTGGAATTTTTAAAAAGGGCCACCAACATTTTTACCTGAGAAGATGAATGTTTGTGAAAGCAGATGTTTTTCTCTGGATGTATGGAGTCACTGTTTTTTAAGTAATCAGGTGGAAGTACTGTAAAACATAACATTGGGTTTTTTTATATTTTTTAGGTTTTCAACCCATGAAAGTGCAGCACATGCTATTGTTTCAGTTAATGGAACCACAATTGAAGGACATGTTGTTAAATGTTATTGGGGTAAAGAATCCCCTGATATGACTAAAAATTTCCAACAGGTAACTGTACCTAACCTTTTCTTTGTATTGCAAAAGCAATTGTGTTTATACCTGTAATGACTTCCCAGTTATAATGGCTAAATTTTGTGGTGGAGTTCTTATGAAATTCCATGTTCTGTCTCAGTTATGTTCCAGTTCATCAAATTGGGCTAGTGATTTTGATGGAATATCTGTTACTGTCTTCTGGATATGATCCAAGATAGGGAGAAACTTTGAGGTAATTTTAATTCTTGCTGTTTTGCTAACTGCAGATTAGGTGGCTGTCCAACCAAATAGTCTTTGGGGTTTCAAGCACACACAAATAAATTTTTCAGTACAAGGATCTAATTAAGTCATAGTGACATCTTATTTTTCAGATCTCATTATTGCTTGTTTTAGCTCTCTGAATGATATAGCCAAAACTTTGCCTTCAGCAGCTCAAATGCAATATAAACCATCTCTAGAACCTGAAGTACAATGGATTATTCTTTCTGCAGGTGGATTACAGTCAGTGGGGACAATGGAGCCAAGTATATGGAAACCCACAACAGTATGGGCAATATATGGCTAATGGGTGGCAAGTACCATCATATGGAATGTACGGCCAAGCATGGAATCAACAGGGTTTTGGAGTAGAGTGAGTAATTATATTTAATTTTGTTAGAATATTCCAAGGATGCTGTAGCTTAAGTTTCAGACTCATTTGGGTCAAGGATTGCACAAGGTTTCAAGGTTTTGGGGGGACTCCTGTGTGCTTAAAGTTTATGTTCAGTGCTTGCCATGAGCAGATACTGGGGTGAGTTACTCAGACTTGTACCTGGTGGCACATTTCACGTGTGATAGAGGCACAAAGACTACCCAGTGTGGAAAAGTTTTGGGTGGTGGTCTTGTCTGGTACCTAAATCTATTCTGGGTTCTGACTTGAGGTGTTGAGTCTGAGCCAGGAGCCTGGATATTTGCCTACAAGGGAGAGAAGGAACACAGACCCTTGAACTTGTGCAGTTTCAGAATTTGTGTGGGCTTTTAATAATGGATCTCTTGAAGATTGAAGTCTTCAAAAGAACTCTTTGTTTTAACATAATTTTGAAATAACTTGTTTGCCTAGTTCTTCGTTATCTGGTGCCAATTAAACATATTAAGCCCTGATAGACCTATCACTGGTGTTCATGCCCATGAGGTATTGGGTATTTCTTGCATTTCTGCATCACTGATGTTGAGTTCCAGCCACCTGTGTGTGTTCATGCCTTGGGAGGCAGATGTCATATCCAACTGGTACCCAAGGTTTGTGGGGTTTTTTTTCTCCTTTGTTCTTAAAAAGCTCATGATATTTTCAGGAATCACATGTTGTAGAGCTTAACCTGAATTACTCATTAAAAAGAAGAAGAAATTGTTCTATTTTGATACAAGTAGTTGTGTAGGAAGTATGTTTATATATATATATATTTTAAGTTGCTTTTCCCCACTGTTTTTAACCATCCTGTTTCTTTTTAAGCCAATCTCCATCTGCTGCCTGGATGGGTGGATTTGGTGCTCAACCTGCCCAGGGACAAGGTGCTCCTGTAATACCTAACCAAGCTGGATATGGTATGGCAAGCTACCAAACACAGTGAGCTGGGACTCTGTTTAAAAGTGTGTATTTCATGATAGGCTGCAGTTTCCAGTGACATTCTGAAGACTGGAATGTAGACAATGAAAAAAAAAAAAGAAAATATTTATTTTAAAAATGGAAATGTTTGGAACCTTTAGCACAGCTTTGCTTTGGTGAAGGACACAAATGTCTTCTAGTTCTGCCTTTTTAAGTTTTTGTTCATGATGGATATGAACATGTTTTTCTTTGTGTACAAAAATTAAAAATAAAGTCAATAAAGACAATTCTGACTACAAATTTTGATATAGTAGGAGAAATGGCTAATGAATTTGATCTTGAGGTTACCATTCCTTTTTTTTTTTTTTGTTTTGTCTTCAGTGTTTTATATCATTGTGCTTTTAAGAGAAATGACGTTGAAAAACAGGGAGTTGCTTTTAGTTGAACACACATCCTGAAATAAACTGTGGACCAATCACTACAACCTGCAAGACAGTATTGAGTTTTCAAGAAACCTATGGACATAGTTCAAAGTATATGTAGGTCTTGGAATAATTTTTTAAAAAAATATTTAATTTTTCTACATGCTTACAGAAAACAGCTGATACAATGAACAGTTCAGTCTGAAATGAAATCAGTACTGTCTGAGAAATTTCACATAACTTTTACTGTCCACATTCAGGCACACGTTGAAACTTTTCAGAGCTGGTTTGCTTGTTAAAACTCTAGTAGTTTACATTTAATTTTGAGAAGTAAAAGTGTTTTTACAAGTATGTTGTTTGTATTCAAATCAGACAGTCATACTTGGGCTTTTACATAAAGTTTGAAGGCTACACATTGTAAATATTTCATAATTACAGTGTTTCAAAAGCATGCTCAAACATAGAAGTAGCAATGTAATTATTCAAAGTAATACTTAATATACCCTACTGCTTTAAATGCAGTAGATTGACAAGAATGTGCAAGACTGACATTTCCAAAGTTGGCTATTATGTAAAGTTACATAAAGAACTATAACAAAGAGCCTTAATTTTAATTTCATAAATCTTTAATGCATCACCTTTTTGTCATTAGAAATACAAATTTTTTGCTTTACATTATTTGGTATGTAAATACCTTGGTTAACAACCTTGTAAACCTATTTCAAGGTTATTATAAGTTGTATAGTATCTTGAGTGTTTTGAAAAATCTTGATGTTTTTTAAGTCTAGAAATATTTTGCCCAAGAATTTTTTAACAAGATTGTTAAAAACATCTTATTTTAGAGAATATTCAATGTGCCATTTGGTAAATGGAGATGCAGTTGAAACAGTACACTGAGTTGTGACTTATTTTTAATTAAAGTTTTTGTCTTTATGGATGGTTTGCATGTGATGAACTTGTACAGAGGCTGGGTTGTTTGTGTACTGAGTGTGTAAATGGATAAATCATGAAGATGTTTAAATGGTATACTTGGGTTATTTCTGAATTATTTTATGGATACATTGATATAAACTGCCTCAATAAATTTGAAGTTGAAAATGAATGTAAGTTAGATATAAGTAATGTGTCCTCCCTGTGACAGCTAGAGGGTGCAAATGCCTCAGCTGTCATCTGGAATGCTGAGGCAGGCACGGTTGGAAGGAAAAGAGTAGGATTTGCAGTGGTAGCTCAGTGCAGCAAACTTGCATTTTAAAAGAAACAGAACATTTGGTTTTTAGAGATGGTAGTTCTAAGTGAGTGACTGAGAAGCTGTGTATTTTCTCTTCTCTGTTTCTGGCCGTGCAGGTGTTGCGAGGTAGAGTAGTCTGTTTTGAAATGGAGATTTGCAGTTGTGTTAAACCCAGCCAGGTTGTGCAAATAACTACACTTGTTGCTGTAGCAAATCACATGAGGGTTTTCTTTCCTCCTCTTTTATTGATGTGTGAAGTAGTACCTTGACTTTTAGATCAGGTTGAGAGTGAGATGTACTGGAAGAGCAGTTTAGTCAGTTGGCTCAGCTGCACCAGAGCTGCTTGTGACTCTGGGCATCTAATGCATGCAATAATGACTGAGGTTGGTGTGGAACCACGAGTGCTCGTGCTGGCAGAATTGGCCCTTTATCTCCTTTTCTCCTTTATGCTATCTGTAGTGTCTTTCCACTCAAGATAGGAATCTTTGCCTACAGGACTCTTGTTTTTCTATACATTTTGTACATATGTGTATATCTACGCGAGGATCGGCCTATACATTGTAGTTTGGGAAAACCTCACAAGTAAGTCTGTACTTTTGTTACACTCAGCTGGTTTAAAAAGTCACGAGTCAGTAGAGATACGAATTGTGAGTTCCTTTAGGATTTCTTAGACTTCACTTGAAATCTGGGGTTTCTACATCCTTCTAGGTGTTTGCCATATGGCTGTTCTGGGTGCATGCTGGTGTGGAGGCAGTTTGTTCTTTAGGCGCTACTGAAGATATAGATGATGCAAGTACATTGCCACATAAATGCCCATATAAATGGGTGTGAGATTAAGGCAGTGATCTTTCAGGTCTCAATGTGTAGATCACTTTAAATCTGATTATTTAATATGCCTGCTGTAGAGCTGGGCCGTACCTGACCTGTATTTCAGGATGAAAGATAGGATATACCTTCTGATTTAAGTCTTTTGTCATTGATTTTTATACAGCTTTTCTGTAATGGTGATATTTCTTCGCAGACTGCTCAAGGTGTGGGGGTCTCCAGTGTCCTTTAATGTTTCTCTAGCACTGCGAGGAGGAGTTGTAAATTAGATTGCTTTTTACTCTATAGCATTCATAAATGCATCACTGACAATTTTTTGGCACCAAAGAGCCTCTTGCACCATACTGCTTTTATGAGTGACACTTACACTGTTGTAATTTCTCTTAACTACAGAAATTGACCACTACCTAACCCTTACCACTAGAATTTGGATTTCAGAAACACTGATTTATTATGGCTTAAGTTGATGCGTGCAACCTAAACCAAGGTTGTAATCTGCATTTGCAGAAAATGTTCAATAAAAATGGAACATGATAAAGGGCTTATCCTGTATTTGTCATCTGTCAAAGCATTGTCCCTCTTTGCTGTAAAACTGACAACAGGCAGACAAGGCTGAACTTGTAAACTATGCACTTGCAACCATGTAAAAGATGTTTTATTTAAAAATTTTTCCTACAAAATCATTTTGTATTTTGCGGAGTTGCAGTAGTAAGGCTGTAAATTTAAGGTTACGTGTAGCTTCTCATCAATCCTGCCTCCTTGTGTATATTTGCTAACAGTTTTTAGACATACTCTTCCTGCAGAACCTTCTTCTTACTAAATAACTTCATGAGAAGCGATTCACTGTACCAGAACCATTGCCTTCATTTCACTCAAAAAGTCTCACAGTGAATAAGGCTTAGTTTTGCAGAAAAATAGTGATTTGTTTTTCTTGTGTTTGTACACAAGGAAGCAGACTTAAACTGTATGGACATGATTAGTGTCTGATACTTAATTATCTGACTGTTTTTGAACAAGGGCACAAGTGTTTGTTTTGATCACGTGAAACTGTTTCCTGGTCAGCAATAAAAGATTTTGTTGCACTGTTCTTACATTGCAAGATACAGGCAATCTTTTGTTCAGTATATGTCCAAAAAATGGATGGGGTTTGTGAAGAACTGCCTTGTTCCAGCTTGAATTTTCATATCTAGATATAATCTGGGATCTGGATTGTGGCTGTAAGAGCAAAAGAAGGTTCTCTTGAAAGTTGAGTGAGAATTCATTTGTTCTGATCACCTGTGGTGCCTATCCCACATTGATAAATTTAAGGATTTTACTATGTAATGAAGTTTCTGTTCATAAAAAGGCAACTGCAAGGCAGTAGCTTCTGGGAAGGTCTTTGTCGTGTTTCATTTCAGCTGACTTCTATGAATCCAGTTGATTGTTTAAAAAAAACCCTTAAAAGTTGTTGTGTTTTTCAGTATCACATGGATAAAATCCCATCCTGCTGTACCATAATTTCAAATCAAAGAAAATGCTGAAGTGTTTACTGAATGTTTTACTTGAAAAAGAAACAGGACTTCATGTTGACAAGTGAACGCTGATTGTGTTGTCCTTCTGAGGCTGTGTGCTGATGTAGATCATGGTTGTGTGAATGACATGCTCTGCTCACTGACATTTCAAGGGTAATGACTCAGAACGTTAATTTGACATCAGTAATGATTATTTGAATACAAGTTATTCTTGCTTAAATACACAGCTCCCTATGCTTTGATTAAAGCTGATCTGAATCTTACTGGTTATTAAAGTATTCTTGATATGCTGTGGAAAGAAACATGGCCTTGCCTTCTGTCTTAGTGTTGAAGCTGTCAATAAGACACGGAGTTGCACAGACTGTTTTTTGTTTAGAAGAAAAACACTTAATGGATTTGTCAGGGAATTCAGTGTAAACTGACTTTTCTGTAGTGATGGGTGATGGTGTTTGAATGTTTCCCTTCTGAAACAGTGGCTCAGTTACCATTCCTTGCATGAACCTGGCTCTCACAGATCCCAGATTCTCAGCAGCACTTTCCCAGCTGCTGGTGTGGAAGGGGAGGAGGAGGAAGATGGTGACAGTAGGTGGTACAGCCCAGTCAGTGTGCCTGGTGCAGCAGTGCCAAGGCAGACTATCAAACACGTTTATGATCACCACAGGTTTGCACAGACACTGCAGCTGTACCCTGAGGGTTGTGACCCTTCAGACACAAACTTGCTTTATCTGCTTGCTTAATGTAACGTGGCTTTAAAATTACAAAAGTAGAAACCACATAACCTCTTTGGTTCCTCACAAAATAGCTCCATATTAAACAGCCAACCTAGAACACTGAAGGTGACTAAACAAAGGAGGAAATTGTGTTAAGCATCTGAATTTGTAGACTTGTGCTTAATGTAGACCTCTTAGCTTGGCATTCTGTTGCGTGTCTATATTGACCTTTTTGTTTTTATAACTGGAGTAGTTTCGGATATGCACAGCTGCTTGTTGAACATCTTCCCATGCTTGACAACTTCTGGAACAGGGATAAGAACTGGATAAGAATTGTAGGTCTACCACATGAAACACTGGATAATGCTCACATTTCCTGGATGGAAATTGACTTACTAGAGCCAACTCTGTAAAAGTGTAAATATCACAGGGGATGATGAAAAGCTGCTGTCCTCCATTTGAGTAGCTAGTTCTTTGACTTTAATAAATGAGGAATTATTACTGGGCTGCTGTTCCATGAAAAATGCTCTTCATGGGTTTTTTGTTCCTTTCAATAGGGCAGATTTTTTTCACTCCACAAATGATTTGTTTCCTTTTGTGCTGGGTTATCAAGTGTGATGGGAAAGACTAATTGATAATATTTATTGTTTATTCTAAATCTTCCAACTCAGGTACTGACTGGGGGGAAAATTACCCTCTTAGTTATTAACAAGACTATTTAATTTTGCAATATACCTTTGTAGAACCATTTCTACTTGAGTTTTACTTGCACCAGAAAGCACAAGGAGTCTGCACAAATAGACCTTGGACTCAACTGCTTCAAGCTGCTGTTCCATCCTACAGCTGCTGCACCAGATCTCGTTGCACAGTCAAAGGCTGGAAACATTTATGCCTTGCTCCTTTCTTTGGTAAATTGCAAAGCTTGTGTTCTGTACAGAATAAATCTCTTCTGAATATTTGCAAATACTCAGAGAAAGCTGAGGTGCAATGTTTTCTGAACTCTTGCTATTTTGGTGTGAGTTGGGGTTTCTTTCATTTACAGGTACATGCTGTGGTTTTGTAGGAGGAATTTGTGTTTGTGACATTAGCTAGAAACGTGGCTCTTTTCATACTAAGAAAAATAAAATGTGAATGTTTCTAGGATACTATTCCAAAGTGAATCTTGCCTCCTACTTGGATTTTTGTATTCTATGGAACAAGGGTATGAAGGTCCAGTAACATGTCTCAAATCACTTATAATGGATATTTTCAAAAGGGAATAAATTTATATAAACTTGAAGTATGCCTATAACAAGATCTTGTTCCAGAAGTGTAACATGTATTGCTGATACATTTTGAAATGTTCAATACCTGAGGTCAGAGGACCAGCAGCTATTGCTGAATGTATGCTGCATTTTGAAGACTTCAGGCAGGGTGATGCTGTGTTCACATTGCCTTCTGAAAGAGTTCCTTCCAGCACCTTTTTGTTCTGTGGATTTTTGTGGAAGAACACAGGAACTGTCCTACAAGATATATGCATAGAAATTTGCGGAGGTATGTGACATTTTACTTTGAATTAATGTTCCAAGGTCACAGTGCCAAGTGTCTGACAAGCTGCATGACTTAGAACTTGATGTTTCCTTGAAATGCTTCTAACAGCAAAACCTTACTGAGAGGTATTTCTGGGGTCTCTCCTGTCAGTGACTTCTGAGTAAAAGGAAGACAAGATGCAAGGCACTTGTTAGAGGGATCCAGGTAGGTCTCAGTTTCCTGGGGCTGTAGAAACAGAGATTCCTTTGTAGTTATTTTCACTGTAGAAAATGCCTATGGATGCTTGAATTGTGAGTTCTGATTCAGTTATTGTCAGGGCCATGCTTCACTCATTTTCCACACCCCTTTTTGCTGTGTTTCTCACTTTAATTATGTTTCTAGTCAACAGAGCTGTTCTTGCTTTTCATGCACCAGAAGACAAGTCTGTTGCATTTGCATCTGGTTCTTAGCAGAAACACCTCAGGTATCACTTTTAATATTCCCCTGTAATGCAAAAACCTTTGATTTCTGTTGTCTATACCTGTTTTAGTATTTATAGATGGGTGTTGAAAGCATGTGCTAAGTATCTTTTTTTCTTTTATCTTCAGGTTCATGCCAGACTGAACATTTCACAAAAGTTGGGTTTTCTTTACTGCACCCCCCAGTCAGTCCTATCTATGTGTAGTCTAGAAGACCTTAAAATGCTTCTAAGATTTTGATGATGATTTATTTCATTTCTAGTTGAATATATTAATATTTTACCACATCAAGATTTTTCTTGCTGTGAAATTGCTTATTGAAAACCATATTTCTTCATCTCAAGACTTAATTCATAGTGCTGCTTTATTTTCTGAAAGCTGGGTTTAAATCCTGTAGGTAAAAAAAATGGCATTTGCCTTTGATATTTAAAGGCAATATAAAAGGAAAATACAATTCTTTCTTCTTTATAGAACAGAGTTGAAGAAAGCAAGTAAGAGTGGTTTAGTAGTAAGGCTGTTATCAAACTTAAGTACACATTTATTACTAATCTAATGAAACATTTTCTTCCCTGACAGATGCAAAGAGCATAAAACTGTAAAAAATCACAGTCACACCTAAATTTCAAGGTTTGAAACACATGGTCTTGTTTTTTTCTGAGTGCAATTTATGAAGAGATATAGGTGTAAGTAATGTAAGGTGGGAGCACTACTGGAGTTACTCAGCCTGTAATTCAGTTTCTGCATGTTTAAATTCGCTGCCAGAATTTTGCAGTCTGTATTTTGGCACACATAAAGCTGCTGGATTGGAGGCACTGAGGAATGTTCCACAGGATTAGGGATAAAAGTTGACCCTGTGAACCTCCTTCTACTAGAAAGTATTGCAAAGGGGTGAGTCAGAGCTTTCTGTGAGTTCAAAGTGAGGAGTGCTGGATGAATTCCCCTGATTTATTTAGGCAAGCCTGAAATAGAATATAATTTTCTACAAGAATTCTCTTCAAGGCTGTTTTATGCTGTGTACCTTGCAGGAAGGTTATGTTTAGATTTACTCTGTGTGTATCTTACTAAAAGATTAAAATCTCTTATTATCTGCACTTTCACTCTGGTATCTGTGAATCTTCAGGCAGTAACTGCATTTAGGTAGGACTTACAAGCATTGGCTTGAAACTAAAAATGGTGTGTTGATTTAAGGTTAATAAAGCTCAAAAGTGATTCTTGGCTTTGAACTGTGAAAAACCACCCCAGATCTTAGCTTCCAGTCCTGTTGCTTCCTCTGAAAGGACCAAGGTTAACCATCTAGAACTGCTGTGTTCTAGCAGGCAGTCCCTCCTTGCTTTGTGGTGAAACTGAAAACATCTGTGCTGAAGCATTTAGGTAAAACCCCGTAAATGAGTCCCTGCAGGTTCCTGATACTCTCTGCATTTCAGCATTAGCTGATGTGGAAGGAAAAGCTTTCAAGTTTGCCAGCCTATCATGAACATCAAGATCTTGAGATGAACACTGATGTAGTTTGAACATGCTTTTATTGAGCCTGTGATTCTCTGAACAGTGTATGATTTTTGTGCACTAATTCTTGATGAAAATGCCTCATTTTCTGGCCAGTGTTTAGTTTGCAGTGAAGTATCTAGTCTTATTTTCTACTCTTAACCTCTTGAAGGCTAAAATGCAGCTTTAAAGGGCTGGGATTTTTTTGCAGAGAAAAGAGAGTTTCCTACTTTGAAGGCCTCCTCTCCTCCTTGTTAACATTTCCAATTTTAAGTTCTTATAATCACATAAGTAAGTTCCACCTCTACTGAAATCAGTTGCATTATGTTGATGTAAATGAAATCAGCTTTAAATCATGAGTTGGGGTTCTCATAGTCTATTGATTAATTTTCAGTCTTTCAACTGCAATTTGGTGTTGAAATGAGCTGTGCATTTTATGAATTTTCTGTGGTGTTATTCATAGCTCAGCATGTTCCAGAATAGATTTTTGCAATGGCAACAGCTAAGCACAACTCCTTTCATTTCTTTTCAAATCCAGCTATTTAAATTTAAGTAAAATTACTCTTCAGAATACAAGTCAAATTTTAAAATAGCATCTTTGTCTGAAATCACATTATCAAGCGTGTGTCTGCCTTTTTGGGTGTCTTGCACATTCTCTTTCCCCCTACACACACTCACACCTGTTCCTGACGGTGTCAGTGGGAAATTTGCTGAATTTTATCACAATTCAAAAAGCTGCCCTGGTTTGGGCTGATGAGCAGCCCAAGGCTTGCTCTCACACCGTGTGCTAAAAAGTCATGCATATGCAGAATGGAGCAGGAGGAGGCTCACAAAAGCTTTCAGGGGCACTTTTAAGGGCACTTGACTATTTGAAGAGATTTCAGTTTTAATGGCACCCAGTTCATTAGGTGTGGTAGGTACTCAGAATACACCATCCTCTCTATATTGCCTGGCCTGCAGCCAGGGGTTATGAAACACGTGTGTAGGTTCATTTGTAAGGGGAATTTTGCCTTGTGAAATTAAGGAAAAGCTGGTAAAAAAAGGTCTAAAAATCAATGTAAAAATGTAGAGATGTGGCGTATGGACACTGGCACAGTTTGAATTAAGTCATAATTTGCTATATATGGGTATTGCAGCTTATTCCTGGAAAAAGATGCAAAAAACACCAGCAAATGAACCGTGCCTGAAAACCTCCACTAAATTCACCTGGAAGGAAAATTTTCTGAAGATGTTTTGTCTCATGAAGCGCTGGCTCTTGAACAAGAGAGCAGAACACGGCACTGAGAGGGCAGGCACTGCTGTGCCCACCTGGGATTCTGCCTCTACAGCAGTATTTTCAAGGAAAAGGGGCAGAAACAAATCTTGGAAACATTTGTATCAAGGTGGGGAAAGGGACCTTGGATTCCTTAGGTCAATTTGTGACAGATCTTTAGGTCAGGTGTCCTGTTACATGAATGCACAAGGAGCTGGGCCCTCTTGGGTCTGTTGGGGCACCATGAGCACAATCTGACCTCCAAACTTTCTCACAGTTCTTATGTACTCCCTCAGCCCCAAATCCTTGATGTTAAGTCTTAAAGCTAATCTGGTAACTTCTTGTCAATACACTGGCTCAAAGATGATGTGGTTGTCCTAGGAGTATGAGTTCGTAAGACTTCAAATAGAAACTTTGGGCTTTGTGACCTGATTCTGAAAGAAAAATAAAACCTGGTGATGTCTGTACTGCTTCAGTGTGAATGTCTGCCTGGAATACCTGGCACTAGTGGATATGACTATAAAAAGCTTTGGGAAGTGCATGTCCAAGCTGTCTTCTCCCACCTTTTCCCCTGCTCCTTTCCCATGTGCTTCTCCACGTGCTTGCCCTCTCCCAGCTGTGGCTCCCGGGCCCTGCTGCTGCCAGGGTGTTACACCCTGCTCTTCTGATGCTTGCACGGAATTTCCACTGGTGTCCCAAATGTTGTGCCTGTCTCACACATCTGCCTGGAAACACCATGTGCAGCTGCTGAGCAGTTCCCTCAGCAGAACAGCAAACTTTCATATTTTTTTAATCCACCCCAAAAGCCAAGAAGTCTTTACCAGCTAACACAGCCTTTGGCCCCGGTGCTGAAGGCAGAGGTCCAGAGGGTGCAGGCCAAATCCCTTCAGCTGGAAGGTATTGTGCTGTTGTTTATTTTGGAAGCACAGATGCAATTGATTCTTGTGTTCAGTCTTCTGGTGTCACCAGTTCCCAGGAATGAGATCTTGGCCTTGTGCATATAAGTGGAAAATATCCATAATTTTCAGTGAGATGGGGACCACATCCAAGTTCCCTCTGTGAACGGAGCTTCTTAGCAATGTGTTACTGTGCGTTCAGGATGGGATTTGGCTGAGGTGGAAATAAAACAACTGTTGACTTGTCTGCTAGCAGTGGTTTCTGTGATTTTTTTTGTGTATTGGTGATATTTCCAGTGGGATTTAAGCGCTCCCATTGCCTCCCACTACTGTTTTGCTGAGGTAATTGTCTGTTTGATGGCTCACAGCTTTGTCAGAATTGCACAAACTTCTCACATGCTGGATTTTTGAACAAGTATGTTGGTAAAAACATTATTTCTGAAAGTGAAAGTATGTTTGTTAATATTGTAATTGCGCTTTTCTGTTCAGAAATAATTGTCCTTTGAAGTGTTGGACGAGCAAAGGAGTCACTCCAACACAAAAAGCTTGGTGTGTCTGTTCTGGCAAGACAGGACACAATTTCATCAAGGTGCCCATCTTGGGGAAGTGTTTTTGCTTCTTGCACCTGCTCCAAGGTGGCTAAAGCAAGGACAGGAGGATGGCTGGTGGCTAAAGCCGGGCGAGGACAGGGACGCTGCTGTCCCGTGTCCCCGAGCACGATGACAGGAGCAGTTCTGGTCGAGGAGCAGGAGCCTGGAGCCGGGCACAGTTAGAGGCGGGATGGATGAGCAGGGTGCGGGCGCACGGCGATAACATCGGCGCTGTGGGAGCGGGGGCGGCGTGGCTCGGGCAGGGCAGGGGGAGGCTGAGGAGGGGGCGAATCCCCGGCGCTGCCACGTTGCACGGGAGGTCCCCGGGCTCCGCGGGCTCGGCGGGGCCGGGCAGGTGCGGGGCTGGCGCCGCTCCCCGGGCGGGGCGGGGCGGCCCGGGGCGGGGCAGCGCGGCCGCCCTCGGGCTCGGCAGCGGGGCCGAGCGGCGCCCGGGATGTTCAACCGGGCCGTGAGCCGGCTCAGCAGGAAGCGACCGCCCTCAGGTAACGGGGACGGGGCAGCGACCCCCGGGCGAGCCCGCGGCCGCTCCCGCCGGGGCAGCGCCGGGCCGGGCTGCGCTGCGCTCCGGGCCGGGTGAAGCGCGGGGCTCACGGCGGTCCCAGGGCCCCGCCGGAGCTCGGGGCCGCGGCCGGGGCTGCTCGGCGGCCGCTCTGCCCTCAGCGAGGCCGCGGGGCCGCGGGGGATGCGCGGCCGGGGCGCTTCCCGCGGAGCAGCGCGGAAGGGGAACTGGGCTCGGCCGGGCTTGTGCCGCCGCAGCCGAGCCTCAGTCGGAGCTGCCGCTTTTACCGGGGCCGAGGCTACAGCCCGGGACATCAGAGCGTGCTTGTTCCAACTCCAAATTGACTTTGAGGAGTTTGCCTGTGAGGGTTCAAGCTGGAATGGGGATTTCCAGGCAGTAATAATGTAGAACAGCGCGGATCCCTCTGTAGACAGGCGCTGTGACGCGGTTGGGTGTTTTGTATCCCCGATGCTCCGAGTCTGTCGATTCCGAGGGGTGATGTCTGACATCTGTCACTGCTGGGACATTTGGGGCAACAGTTGCAATCTCCAAATCCTAGAAAATAACGCTGTGTTTTATGGTGTGCAGGAAGAAGTTGCAATCTTTCTAAGAAAAGCCAAATGAGATCTTTGTCTAGAGTTGTTTGGGTTTTCTGGGTTTTTTTGGGTCGGGTTTTTTTTTTTTTTGGGGGGGGGGGAGGTGGGGAGGGGGTATTTTAAAGGCTGTATGTCTGGTGAACACTTCCAGAGATGCTACAAAAGAGGAACGTCCCTTTAGTTTCCTTCCTTATAGTTAAAAGTGGAATCCAGTAGCCATCTGTTGCTAGAGACAGTCAAAAGAGGATGTTGAAGCTCGTGCTCTGAACACCCCACGCGTGAGAGGACAGCTCTGCTGTAGCAAAAAGGTCTAAAATTCAGCTGCTGCTAGGAAAAAACTGTTGTGCGAGGATTCATCCGCTGATGCTTGGATACATGGAAAGTAAGGGAATTTTCCCTTTTCAGCTGCTTGCTAATGAAGTTTCCCACTGCTTCATACCTTGGATTTATTAATTCCAGACTGGTGATTGTTGCTGGGTAGGCATTCTGGTGACTGTAGGACAAGACAAGGTATTCAGGGTGCTTTTAAAGTAATAATAAAGGCTCATGGCTTGCAGATTTATGATGCAGGTGGATGAGGGGAGGACTGGTCAGAAGTTCTTCGAAAAGAGATGGAAGCAGCTTTTCCTGTTGTACATCCATGCTTAAATGTGGAGTGAGGAATGTGCTGCTTGCATGGTGCTTTTGTCATTGTGAGTGTTTGTGTGGCTGCTGTTTGTTAGGGGGCGTGCAGAAGGGGTGTGTGGGCAGGAGATGGGCAGAACAGGCGGCTGGGAAGGGATGTGATCAGCAGGACTCTGTGGAGGGTGTGTGGGTCTGTGCTGCTCGATATGGGGCCACAAAGGCCGCGGTATCAACAGCTGGAGAGTGGCAGCAGCCTGGGAAAGGGCTGCAGTGGGCAGTGCTTTGGGAGGCAGGGTGATCAGCGTGGCTAACTCAATTAGCCGTGTCTGAATCGCTCCGTTTGATGGGTTCCCGCAGGTCTTTGCTCTTCGTGCTCGTCAGAAACAAGGGCCAGGACTGTGAGTTCTGACCTGCAAAGTTGTATGTATTGTGTTGATACCTCCTGGGATTTTAGTCCAAGTTCCTGTTTGGAGGATGCAAATATTTGGCATTTTTTGATAGCACTCTTCAGCTGATAATTATGGCATTCTTAGCGCTGCACTTACCGTTGTGCCGCACACAAAGAACCTTTATCTGCAGCCCGCTGCTGCAGTGCCATTGTGTGATGGGAAGGCAGCTTCTGCGAGCTTTCCCTCTAAAATAATGCTCCAGATAATGCAACTGCCTGAGCATGGAGTGCTCTGAAGAGTGGTGCTGTTAAAAGAAGCACTCAATCATTTGCTGCGTTGGTAGGAGCATCTGGCTGCTCCCCGCACGCCGTGCGAACCGTGGTGGCTCTGAAGCACATTTCCAACTCAGTGGAAAGTTTGCTTCAGCAGAAACTCTTACAACTGTGTGTGTGCCTCTCTGCTGTGCGTGCCTTGCCGCCTTTCTCTGCCTCTTGCTTCCTAACCCATGCAAAAGGCAGCAGGCTCTGCTCTGAAATTTAATTAGCGTGTGATAATGTAATAAATGAACTGTAATGTAAGAAATGTAGTTGGTTTATTTATCATCTGATGCATATTCTGTGTGTTGCTTTGACAGAAATATTGGTGGGAGAACTGCCATTTTGTAGTGCCCTTTGTGATGCACAAAATTATCTCCCAGTTTTTAGTAACAGCAAATGTCTGCCTTCCTCATTTAAATGATCATACAAATGTATGTACATTTGGGTTCTTGTTATTCAATGGGATCAAACTTGCTGTTTCCAAGGCTATATTACTGAACTTTGTCAGCAGATGATTTTAACAGGAGAAAGTTGTCTTTTTATAAATATCAGAGATAAATAGGTGTCAGAAGGATCATTCATGTAACTACACTGCTGTATTTCCTCCTCAAATGAATTTTTTCAGACTCATTAATTTGCACTTCAGTGAAAGTATCATTTTTAAGGTAATTTACTAATAGAGATAGATTTGGGGATCAGCTTCTGGGGTCATTTTTGGGGAAAACCTCTTTCCTGTCTTTAAAAAAAATCTGAAAATCGCATATTAAATCTGCTGCATGAAACCAGCATGTGGAGTGGGAAGTTATGATCCTGACTGAAGGGATGTCAGGTCATTTTTGTATTAGAATAAATGCTGGTGATGGCATATTTAATGGGATATAGTAAAAATACCCAGAAGCTTTAATAGCCTCATAAAATTTCAGGGTGTTTCCTACTGTCATGTGCAGCCTATTTATGTTTGTGTTGAAGGGGAATGTTGATGTTTTGTGGCGGCTGCAGAGGAACGCTGGACATGGGGATTAATGGGGCTCAGCCTGGTGACCCCAGCTTGGGTGAGCAGTGCTGGGAGCTGTGGGCTGGGCTGAGCTGGGATTGCACCTCTGGTGGCACCCAGAGCTTCCCAGCACCTGAGACACCCCTCAGCCTCTGCTCTGGGGACATCAGTGAGGCCAGGGATAAATGGAATAAATGAGGCAAGGGGTAAATGGAAGGGTTGCAATGGACAGACAACCCTTGTCTCTGTACCACTGGTATTCTTTGGGTTCTGGGGAGCTGGTTAAGTGAGGAAATAAACTGGGTGACAGTGTTCTGTACAGGGCTCAGCAGAATGGACACCAGGACAATCATGTAGGTTCTCCCTTCGGAACCAAATTCTGGTTTTGAAGTTAAGGCTATAGGAGGAGAATACAGGGAAAAGGGGAGTAGAGGGAGTAGGGTTTGGAGGCTGACAAGGAGGAGAGAACATGAATGGAGGGGTAGAGTTGGGCTGTGCTGGGTGGGCTGGAAGTGAGAGGAAAGTGGGGAAAATGATGATCAGGGAGGCTAGAGAATGGCCAGCAGTAAAATGGGAGATCAGTCAAAGCTGCAGAAGAAAAGCAGATTGAGTTATCCTCAGTTTCTGGAAGGACTTATTCTGGCCTTTGCCCACCAGAATTTTTTTTTAGGTTTTCAACAGCCTGGGTCTGCATTGGCTCATTGAAACACCTGCTTTTCTAAGTAACCATTAGTGTCCACTTCAGATTTGGCTGGAAAAGAAACACTGGAAATCAAATGTTGCCCCTTTCTGTTGTGTGGTTAGCTCAGAGGGGGAATGGCCTGGCTCTGCAGCCACCAGCAGCTGCACACCCAGGGCTGCCATCCCTCTCCCAGGTGAGCGTGAACACAACAGCACATCCCAGCTCCTCACAGGGCTTTGTGCTCTGCTGCAACACACTCGGCCATTCCCACTCAAATCTCACAGATTTTACTGAGATTACATGCCCAAATACTTTGAGTCAGGTTTCTAAAACAAATTTTTCAAGTGCTAATCAAGAACCACATCCTTTTGCACGAAGGGGGGCAAACTGAGGCGGTGTTAGCTCGCTGTGCTCCTGTCACATGGGGAGGCTGCAGCTGTGGTTTGGAGACAATCCTTAGGCTCTGGCTCCTGATCTTTAAGATAGCAGAGTTTTTAAAACAAAATCCCCTCCCTATCAAGGCAGAAGAGATGTTCATTCATTTAGAGCAGTTGGTGAAACAAGCAGACTCCACAGGTGCCTACCAAGCAAAGCTCAGGAGCCTCTGCTGTCATGCCAATATTCTGTAGGGCTTTAACCTCGGTTTTATTTCCAATCACCAGCTGGAAAGGGCATCTGCTAGTGTGTATTTAAATACAAAAAGATATATTTGTGTATTTCTGCATAGAGAGTTTTTTGAGATACTTAGTGAGGATTCGTTTCATGGTGAAAGAAGTGTTTTTAAAAGCAGAGCTTAAGCAGATCCAGATCCAGATTTCCAGTAAGTTGGAAAGGTAGGGAGAAATGAAGGGGTTATAAATAGAAGCTCTACTGGTTGCAGTAAGAGTTTTGTGCATCTCTCCAGTGCACAGTGACCTGAAGTGCAGCTCTTATCCTTCTGACTTCCCTCCTGTGTTCCCAGGGCATTTTGTGTGTGAGAGGAGAGGAGGCTGAGCACTTTATGCCTGTGTTAGAGTTTTTCAGATGAGCAATAGCATTCCTGGAGTTTTTCCAAATAATGGGTTTTCTGAAGGGTTTTTTGCCATCACCAGCCTCGAATAAAATGCACTTGTTCCTGGGATAGAGAAAATAGGAATTTTATTCCATACTTCTTGTCTGTGAGAAGGCTGGCAGGCAGATCAGGTATGGGAACAGTCCATTACACCTTATAAAAGGAGAATTGCAGGGCTTGGAAACAGTAAAATCACCCTCTTGCCCAAAACCAGGCTGACTCAGCTGGAGTGATGCTCTTCTGCTGGGTGTCTTTCCTCCCATTGGGCTGGATTAATATCTTGGACCGGTTCTCCTGCTAAACAAACCATTATTTTTCTTTGCTTTTACCGAGCATCCAACTCCCAGTGATGATTCTCTTATTAAAAATAAATTTCACATGTGTGACTGGCCAGAAGTTCCTCTAGAGAAGCCAACATTGTTGACAGTGCCAGAGCAAAATATGGACATTGGTGTGGTCATTGTGCTCCCCAGGCAGGAGGTGCCTGGGCCCCTATAAAGCAGTGACAGTGCCTCCTTGCATGCTCATGAATTATGTGGCTGTAAGGAATCTTTGCCTCCTTACTAGAATTCAAGTGTCTGCATGTGTGTGTGTGTGTGTTCATTTTCAGTTTTATGTGTTTTTTTAAATGTGTTTCCTTTAAAGAGAGCAGCTGAAATCAGGAGTGCAGGGGGAAATGGGGGAGACATCCACGTGGCTGATACTTGCCTTTTTCTAAAGAAGATGCTGTTTTGTCCATTTTATTTTTTTTCCAGAGATAAATGATGGTGAGGGCCACCCAAGCAGCAGCCACCAAGCCTTGAAAGGAACCTCGAAATGGGCCACGTCACTGGAGAACCTCCTCGAGGACCCGGAGGGAGTCAAACGCTTTAGGGTCGATATATTAAATATGGATAAAGCAAAATTCAGGGTTTAAAGCAGAATGAGCCTCAGCATGAAGGGGGCAGCTGTGCCAGCACTGTGAGCAGAGGCACACATCCCTCTAGAGCTGGAGCTGTGCCAATGGCAGAGCTTCTGAGGTGCCTCCTTTTGCCCCCTGCCACTGCAGCCTGGGCTCAAAAGGCACCAGCAAGGCTTTTGGCTGCACCTTCCTAATGGGATCTGTCCTCTCTTGCAAGGAATAGCAAGTTGGATAAACTGCAGTCCCTGGGCCACTGATCCCTCCTGCCAGGCATTATTTGTCACTGAGATCCTGGGCTCTCACTTCTCACCCGTTGTCCTTAAGCCATGGGTTCCCAGGAGCAATCTGATGACTCTGTGGCTCTTGCTCTGTGTTTAGCAGCTCTACTGAAAATATTCCCTTTCAGTTTACTACAAAGTGTGGGCTGGTGCAGCTCAAAATGGCTTGAAGTTTAATTAGGTGAGGGTGGTGAGTTGGTGTTTCAAGGCCTTCTTGCCATGTTAGATGTAAGAATAGGAACTGCCTACTTCAAAGTGCTTTTGCCATACTGTACTGATAAAATGCACTGGGATAAAATGGTTTCCTGCCAGACTGGTTTGAAAAAGTGAGGTAAACAAGAATAACAAAATCCCGATTTTAAATTCTTTAAAAAAAAGTAATCTTGGTGCTGTTTAATTCCGGGTATTACTTAATCTCTATTTTCTAACACTTGAAAGAGAAAACTGATGATCTCAGAGCTATAAAAGTTTCAGTCATTATATTTCATAAATAAATTTAATGTACATTTTCTCCCCTCCCTCACTTTTGGAGGAATGTGCTGTGTTTAAACAGCACAGTGAGCACAGCTACATCCTCTGCTTCAGTTTGTTTAAGTGAATTTATTGCCACTGATGATCCCCTTTAGAAATACTGTTATTTGTAGAGATTTTACTCATTACAGAAGTCAGAAATGTGCTGCATGAGAATCCCAAGTGATTTGTGACTCTCATTAAAATGGTTCATTTTACTCACCTGGGAATGAATTAATCTCTTTTTGGATTTCCCTTTGAGCAGTGGCTGTAAAAGTGCTCGAGTTATTTAAGGGAGGCTGAAGAAGCTGTTCCTGTTAGTTACTGATATGGTCTGAGATTAGATGGAGCCCATCCTCCTCCTGGAATGTGCTTTCAAAGAGCAGAATATCACAGTGTTCCATAGCAGCCCTGCAGATGCACAAATGCTTCTGTCACACTGGGCTGGGCAACCCCGTGGTAAAGTTAATTGTAGGCAGCTTCTGGTGCTAACAGGGAAAAACAGCTGAGAAATTGGATCCTAACCTTTGTGGCTTTGTTTTTTCTCTTTCCTAGGAATTTTTAAAGAAAGAATTTAGTGAAGAAAACGTTTTGTTCTGGTTAGCGTGTGAAGAATTTAAGAAAACACAGGGAAAAAAGCAGGTATGTTTCCTAAATAAATTCTGCTTGTCAACAAAGTTTACTTAGCAGAGCTGGAGCTAAAACAAGTCTGTTGCATAATGTGCTTTGCATGAATGCAAATAAATATATTTGAAGAAATTGCATAAAATCATCCTGGTGGAATTTTTTGGAAACACAGCCATTTCTATTTCAAATCAAAACAAATTGCTGAAATTGTCAAGTTTCCCATGTTTTGAAAACTGAACTTTTTGTAGTTTCTAGGGAGTAGCAAAAGTTCTATTAATTCAGTGATGTTGCATCACCTTGTTTGCAAATATAAAGATATTTCATTGAGAACTTTTTTCGAGCACAGCAGCTATTAGCTGGAAATTTACACCAGTGTGCTATCTTAGTGCAACATAAAAATAACAAATGGCCCTAACAAAAATATTTTACAGCACCAAACTGAAACATTTTGCCTTATCAAATTGCAAGTTACAAAACATAAGGGGTCTGTTTAAACTTTTTTACTTAAATATTTATCCAAATTGGTGTATATCTGTAGAGTCTTTTCATTTTGATGACAGCTCTACCTTTCTAGTAGGAATTATTCTATTGGAAAATTTTTCAACAAGGCACCTTCAGTAAGTTTTTTTCCCACTGCCTGGATCCTGGCTTACATTTAGATCCATCAGGAGCACAGGATCCACTTTCACATTTAGACTTTGAAGCCCATAGAGTCAGGCCTAAAATATGTACTGTGTTTTGTTTGCTCATTTCTCAAAATGTTTTTCGTGCCTGTTTTTTTGTTTGTTTGTTGTTTTTTGAGAAATTTCATATTTTTCTGCTCTTTAAGAGCTCATTCTGTGAGTATGAAATTAAAGAGTATCAAAACTCCAAGTACCTTTGTCCTTGAGAGTCAGACTCCTAAAGCTCTTTTTTTTTGAAATCCCACTGTTATGCTTTTTTACCTGAGTGTAGCTCTTGTTGCCAAAGGGCACATTTGGCACCATGAAGAGGTGAGAGTGGGAAAATGCCCTTAGACCTCTTCCAAGTGAATCACAGAATGACTGGGTTGGAAGAGACCTCCAAGATCATCGAGTCCAACCCATCCCCAACAGCTCAACTCAACCCTGGCACCCAGTGCCACATCCAGGCTTTGTCAAACACACCCAGGCATGGGGACTCCAGCACCTCCCTGGGCAGCCATTCCAGAACTTTATCACCCTTTCTGTGAAAAACTTTTTCCTGCTATCCAACCTGTGTTTCCCTTGAGGCTGTGTGCTCTGGTTGTGTCAGTGCTGCTGGAGAAAGAGCCCAGCCCCAGCTGAGCACAGGCACCTTTCAGGAGCTGTGAGAGCGATGAGGGCAGCCCTGAGTCTCCTTTCCTGCAGGCTGAGCACCCCCAGCTCCCTCAGGGGCTCCTCACAGGGTTTGTGTTCCCAGCCCCTCTGGATGTGCTCAGTGTCCCAGGGTCCTTCCCAAGCTGAGGGCCCAGGGCTGGGCACAGCACTCCAGGTGTGACCCCAGCAGTGCCCAGGGCAGGGCAGAGTGACCTCCCTGCTCCTCTGGCCACACCATTCCTGAGCCAGGCCAGGAGCCTTTGGCCTCCTTGGCCCCCAGGGCACTGCTGGGCTCCTGTCCAGCTGTCTGTCCACCAGAGCCCCCAGGTCCCTTTGTGCCTGGGCACTGTCCAGCCACACCATCCCAGCCCAGAGCACTGCAGGGGCTATTGTGGCCAAAATGCAGGACTGGGCACTTGGATTTATTAAACTTCATCCTGTTAGACTCTGCCCATCCATCCAACCCTTCCAGGGCTCCCTGCAGAGCCCTCCTGCCTTCCGACAGATGGGCACAGCTCCCAGCTCAGTGTCATCTGCAAAGTTACTAATGAAATTCATTAATTTTATTTATTTTATTCATGAAATTTACTGATGAGAGACTCAATCCCCCCATCCATGTCACCAATAAAGATATTGAACAGAGCTGGCCCCAGCACAGGGCCCTGAGGGACACCCCTGGTGCCTGGCCCCAGCTGGATGCAGCACCATCCCCACCCCTCTCTGTCCCATCCAGGCAGTTCTGAGCCCAGCACAGAGTGCTCCTGTCCCAGCCCTGGGCTGCAGCTTTCCCAGGAGTGTGCTGTGGGATTGTATGTGCTTGGAGGAACATCAGGAATGCCCAGGAACAGGAATCAGATAGGAGAGATGGGCTAGGAGAGGTGCTAAGAAGTGCAGGTGTAAGAGGGCTGTGTCCAGACTGCAGATTCCTCTCTTAAGGTCAGTCAAATATTGTCAGCTTAAACAGTTTCCCAGCAGATTTTCAACAACAAAAAATTTCCCTGTCTTTTCAAACAATGTATTTTGGGTAGGGGAGTCTACTTTCTGTAAATATCCTGTGTTTTGCACTGAAAGAAAATTCCCCTCAAAACAATTTTGCTGGGTTTAGCTGTGAGTATTTTTTGGGTGTTGATAAATCCATAAAAATACAACAAAACTATTTTTTTTTTTTGCAAGAAGAGGAAAATGTTTAATTTGTCTGTGAACTTTGTGACATTTAGTAATTCCAATTTTGTGTATTCAGCTGCTTCCCTCTCTCATTAAGGTCCAGGAATACAGAAAGTCTTGAGGAAAGAACAACCAGTCAGTCAACTTTTCTGTAAGGTCCCACGCTTTCAGTGGGATAATAATCATATTTTCCCTTGCTAAATAATTTCCATATTTCTAGCTGATTTAGGATTGCTAATTTAGGATGCCAGTAGAGAAAATGTTAAAGTGAGATGTACAGGGATAGGAACTTGGTGAATCCTTCAATGAATTGCCAAATGCATGGACAGAGATTTAACTAGGTTCTATTTAGGTTAATTATCCAGTACCAGTCATTCCATAGTGTGGTCAGCCTGGAGTCTGGGGTTGCCCAAATTATTATAACTAAAGCCTGAATAAATGTGCTTTAGAATGACACAGACTTACAGTAAATTTTTGTAGCTACTGCTTATGGTTGGCTTTGTTTAGATAATTTACAAAGCTAGGAAAAGCACTAAAAATAGAAATCTTTCCAGTGTTTATGGTAGCATGAAGCGTGGATTTTTCTTCTGGAAGTGACTCTTGCAGAAGTCCCTTTTCATCTCTCCATTGTGCACACAGCATTCTAAAAACAGTCTTTGAGTTGTTTTGTAGCTCACTTCTCCTTAAAACTGGTTTCCCAGAGAGATGAGCTCACAGGCACTGAGGCTCTTGGTCAGATGAAGCTGATATCAATTGAACCCAGATTGGAGGCAGTCCAGGGGAGGCCACGGAGATGCTCCAAGGGCTGAAGCAGCTCTGCTCCTCTGCTCTGGAGCCAGGCTGGGACAGCTGGGGGTGGGCAAGAGGAGGCTCCAGGGAGACTTTCCAGAGCCTAAAGGGGCTTGAGGAGAGCTGGAGAGGGGACTTTGGACACAGGAATGGAGTGACAGGACAGGGGAATGGCTTCAAACTGACATAGGGCAAGTTTAGATGAGGTACAAGGAGGAAATTCTTTAATGTGAGGATGGTGACACACTGGAACTGGTTTCCCAGAGGGGTGATCAGTGCCCCATCCTTGGAAATGTTCAGTGCTAGGCTGGATGGGGCTCTGAGCAATCTGATCTAGTTGGGGATGTCCCCTGTCCCTGCAGGAGGCTGGAAGTAACTGAGTAATTTCAAAAAGTAATTTCAAACTTACTTTATTTCAAAATTACTTTAAAGTTATTTCAAACCCAAACCATTCCATGATTCTATGAATGGGATTTGCCCCCCCCCTATTTTTAAAGGATGAGATAAACTTTTCATCACTGGAGGTGAGAGCTCTGGCCTGGAGTTCTACTTGGTCAGTCTAAGCTTTTCCAAAGGTCAGCACATGAGCAGTGGGTTCAGCATCCCTTGTGCCAGGGATATTTCTTGTTATCCTTTCTGTGCCAGCCTGGGCAGTGTTTGGGTTTGTACAGGCTGCTGCTCCATCAGAGTGGATTAGTCAGGGAGCAGGGGAGATCTTTGGCAGCAGGCAGAGTCCGTTGCTGCTCTAGGCAGGTTTAAGGTGGGTTCAGCTCCCCTTTTTCTAACAGGAAGGTACAAAGTTCCCCCTCAGCTCAGGACACATCTCTGTAACTCAAAAAAAAAAAAAAGGGATATTCCTTTAAAATTGTAGTTAAAATACAGATTTAATGTTTGGTGAAGCTTGAGAAAGCAAAAGTCCACTCATAGCAGTGAGTTCTGCTGCCACCCTTGTGTTAGGGCATGAATTTAATTACTGAAATGGGAGTGGTGAGGATAAGGGAATAAAATTTAACTTTAAATATTTTGTTTGAGTTAGTCATATGTTGTTGCATTTGTGACTGTTAATGAAATAAACAACATGTCAGTCGTGCTGCTTCCCAGGGTTTAAATGTTTCTCCTCTTGCAGCCCAGCTTCAAAAATAAATTACAGATTGTAATAAATAAAAATAAATTACAGATTGTAATAAATGCTTCCAACAACAGGGAATATTTTCAGCTATTGCTAAAACCCACCAAAATGTCCTTCTTGAAGTTCTGTGTAGTGAATGATTCCAGAACAAAGTCCTGTACATTCAGGGGTTTCTCCTGTTGCTTCCCATGTGGAATGCAGCAAGGGTTTAGCAGGGCTGGGTGATGCTGCATAGCTGCAGAGTGCTGGAGCCTGGTCTGGTGAGCATCTGGGGCTCCCTTCACCTCGTTTGGGAGCCACACATGCTTGGGAGCTGAGCTTGACCTTAGGAAAGGAAGTGGGGAGGAATATCAGATGCACTGGAAATAGCGAGGGGGGTGCTCTAGGCAGAGCTTCATAGTCCAAATGGGAATCTGGCAGGGACACTGGGGAGAGCACACGGATGGAACTGGGGACTGCCAGCAATCCTTTAATAACCACCTGTGAACAAGAGCCCAGTTTGAGAGTTGCTCCATTTCCAGAGTCCCCTGAGCTGAGGCTTCAGTCTCAGGCTGCTGCAGAGCAGAGAATGTCACCGAGTGAACAGGGACAATCTCTGCCTCCTCCACCTGAACCTGGCTCTGCCTGAGTGACATTTGGGGGGTGTATGAGCACACTGCCAGCTTTAACTGTTCTTTCTTTTTAAAGCAAATTATAAGCTGTAGTTAATCAGCTGCTGTGCTGCTGAAGCACAGAGCAGTTCTATTTGCAGCAGAACCTGTAACCTTCAGCTGAGCATTTCCAAATTTCCCCACTGCTGTAAAGCCAGGTCCTCTGTGTCTCTGCAATGGCCTCCTCTCCCTGCCACAGCTCTTTCACTTCCTTTCTTTGTTATTCTTCCTCACAAAATCCAAAGAGCCTCCCTGTTTGAGCAGCCTCCCACACAGTCCTGTTGTTCCTCTCCATGCTCTTTAAACTTCCTCACAGTTACTTCTAGTTTTGTGTTCCCTCTCAAGCCTCTCTCTGCTCTTTCTCTGTAGTGCCCAGCTTGCCCCTGTGGCCTTGGGCAAGGAGCTACATCTGCCTTGATTAGCCAGCAGCAAAGAACATCCTGGCAGTTCAAGCAGAGCAGAGAACTTCTGACTGCAGCTTTTCCCTTGGTGCTTGTGCTGCTTTCCCTCTCCTTTTCTTTTCTCCTGCTGATTTTCCATTGACTCAGCAGGAGGGTAATTTTTTTCTCAGTCCTTTGCCCCTCTCTCAATATGGTTGAGCTTGGACAGCAGGTTCAGAAGTCATTTGTGTGAGACTGGCAATACAATTGCTCATGCAATAATAGCTGGAGGCCCCTTTGCTGTGCCCTCATTAGGACATTAACTTTGCCACTTGTAGCAGCCACACCTTTGATCCCTTGTATTAATTGGTCGTTTAGAACAGAAGTGGCTGACCCAGTCCTCCCTGAGCTGTGAAACAAGTTGGAAATTGTTAAAAACAGTTTATTGTGACCTAATACACTTGACACGTAATGTTCTACCCACCAGATGAATAAAGAGTTTTAAAAAGGAATTCTAGAGCATGGGTGTCCCCTTCAGCCGTGAGAAAGCCCCAACTCTTTAGGCCTCCTGAATGCTCAAGCACATGCAGCTTTTCTTCTAATTACCCCTGAGTGTAAATGTGCCTCAGCTGTAAAACATGGAAGTAATTCTGAGACTCCTTCATGGGCAGGATTTAAATGCTTCCTTCTTCAAGCCCCATCCCCATCAAAGGCACATCCCTTTGGCTGCTGTGGAGCTGTGGTTGCTCATTAGGGGCACCCTGGGGACCCTGGTGAGTGCCCAGGGCTCAGATGGCCCAGAGCAGCAGCTGCTGCTGCTGGCTCTCAGCATGCAGAATTCACATTGCAGCAGGGGCTGGGCTCTTGCCTGGCTTGGTTCTCTTCTCCCTCTCTGGCTTCCTCTCATCCAACCATCTGTTAAGGGGCCTTTCCTTGAACTTCAGGGGATTGTGGCCACTCACTGCTTTGAAGATGCTGGTGGGGTCAAGATGTTGTTGCTGTTACTGGTTAGACAAGGGAAGAGCTCTGAAATAGGGTAAATGCCAACAAACAGCTTTAGGCAGGTCAGGCCCTTATTTATCAACTCAGAGGCTATTGAGAGTCTTATCTTTGCCAATTAGCCAAGCTGTTGGTGTTTTCTTAATTTGTTTTCCTCACTCTATTTTCCCTTGTAGCAAGTTTTCCTGCCTCTGGGTTTCTTGCCCATACTGATGACCTGTTAGGAAAACTGTTTGTCTCAAAAGCAAAGACAAGGTGTAGCTGATGATGCTGAGCAGTTTTACAGTGGCTGCTGAGATTCAAGCATCCCAACCTGCTGAATTCTGGCAGCTTTCACTGATCCCAGTGTAGCTTTTGGTCTGCAGGGGTGTTCCTCTTCCAGTACAAGTGAACATAACACAAGTGAGATAAACCTGATGCAGAGAACATTCCCACAGCAAATAACTCTTTAAATAAATGTCCTTTTGCAGATGCAGGAAAAAGCTAAAGAGATTTACATGACTTTCCTGTCCAGCAAAGCTTCCTCCCAGGTCAATGTTGAAGGGCAGTCCCGTCTGAGTGAGACCATCCTGGAGACGCCTCACCCTCTCATGTTCCAGAAGCTCCAGGACCAGGTACAGTTATTTATTTCAGTAACACAGTTTTATTCTGGTATTTTTGTCTGGTTTTAGTGAGCTCTGCTTTCTAGCCATGATTGAACAGGTAAGCACAGAGCTGGGTTGTCAGGTTGGGGATATTAATGCAGCTGCTCTGAGATATTCCAGGTTCTTGGCCCCATCTCACTACAACCAATTAATTAAGAGATTCAATAAAATCACTCTAATTCCAGCTCAGGACTTTCCTGGAAAACTGGCTGGAGTTTTCTCCAGGGTTCCTGCGTGGGTAGCTTGAGAATCACCCTGACTAGCTCAGTGCCTTTGTTTTCCTGTGTATTCACTTGCTCTGAGTCATTGCTGATGTTTGTTTCTGTAGTTGCCCCTGGTTTCCTTGAGAGCTCAAATTTCTTCATTTTACTTTGCTTTGGTATTTATCTTGATATGAATGTAGCACAGTTTTCTAAAAACCCTCCTCTTGTGCAACATGCAAGACTTAGAGGAATTGGTTTCTGCTTTGCCTTTCTCTAAAGAACCTGGGAGGTCTGGTACAAATTAGAAATTTTGCAGGCATGTCTTTAGGTGGTAAATTTTCTTGATATTCAGCTGATTTCAAAGCATAAGTTATGAAGTGAGTCATTCTTATCTGCAGCTTTCCAGCACTTGCAGTACTATTTTTAATTCCTGTACCATCCTCAGGACTACCTGTATTTTCCATTATTTGGCTCTTTCCTTTTGTGGAGAAACAGCTCAGTGATTTAAACAGTGTTTTCAGCCCATTTGAATCAGGTGTTGAATACACTGGCTGGGGCACTTGGAGGGGGTCTGAGGAGCAAAGGTTCTGCTGTTTTTCAGGCAGATTCCAAGACATTAGCAGTGGAAATACCTGAAATCCTATTTCAATGTGAAGAAAAAGAGTTTTTAACGGAAAAAGTTCTGACCTGGGTAAAGGGAAGGACATATTCTGGTAGATCTAAGCACTACAGTTCAGGGTGAGTGGAGTTGGAGAGAGTGCTGGAGTTAAAATATTTGCTATTTTATAAATGACATGCACATGGAGAGCCAAGGATCAGTAATACCTGAACTGGAAACATACTGGGCTAGTGATAGAGGAATCCCTGCAGTGTGGGAAGAAAATCTGTGAGCTTTTCAAAACACATGCAGAGCATTTATGGGTCATTGCAAGTTTCCAGTGCTTGAAGCTACTGTTTATTGCTGTTAGATAATGGCTCAGAAGAGTTATGGTCTTCTCCAGTTTTCAATCCTTATAAAGTTATGGGAGTGGTGTAATTTGCTCTCTGAAGAGCAGAGTTGAGCACTGCTGGCACTGTGGGTCTGGAGGAGAAAAAGGCAGAGCTGGAAGGCCACAGCCTGCTGTACAGCAGTGCTGGTAACAGGAGCTTCATTCTGCAGAGAGCTCCTGGTTTAACTGGGGACACTGCTGGGGTTGGCTGCTGCCCATGGGGTGCCCCCAGGCCATTTGTTTGTGCTGGATGGAGTGGGGTGAGAGTGGTTCACAGAAACCCACGTGCTCCAGAATGCCTGTGGGGTAAATGTTCCTGCTCCACAAAGGCAGGGAGGGGGAAAGGAGGGTTCTGCTTTGGCACATGATTGTGAACTCTGCTCTGTGTATTTGGCTGGCCAGACTGCAGAAGATCTTCATCTTCAATGCTCTTTCTCTCTGGGAGATGCTTTAAGTGATACCAGGAACAAGAGGGGTCTAAGTTCCTATTTTTTTTTTCCCTTGAGCTGGTTGGATAAATTTAATTATATTGTAGTTAGCCAGTGCCAGGAGGGATAATTTGGCTTTGCTTAACTCAGGAAGAGTTCAGACCCTGAAGATCAGGCTCTACACAGAGTGGGTGTTTTGGGATTTTTTTCACATTCCAATATGTATCTTAAAGAATAATATTTCCACAGTTTTAGACAATAGCTTAAATATTTAAATATGTAAACAAACACTGGTTGGTAAAATCCAGTAAATTACTGGTTAGTAATTTACTTGTAAGGGAGCTATTTCAGCAAATGCACAGACAAGAACAGTCAGATTTTAGGTGTTTGCCTGCATCTGTCCAGGTTCCTCGAGGATGTGAAATGAAAAAGCAGTTTGAGATTGTTTTTTTTTTACTCCTAGCAAAGAGTTGTGTTAGCTGATTGTACTATCAGTTAGAAGTGAGGCCTGTAAAGGCAAAGCTGAGTTATCCACACATGGAGTAGCCACATCTGCAGGTGAGAACCCAGGAATTTGTCTTGGAAATTCAGTTATTCTGAGTATCAAAAAAAAATCTGTCCTGAACCATGACTCAGAGAGGCTCCACCAGTGAAATAATAGACTGAGGGTGAGGCTGGCTTTGGTTTTGCCTCAATTACAGTTTTGAAGTTTACTTTTTTCCATTCCCCTCTGTTTCAACACCAAGCAAAATATAGTCCTGACCTTGACACCTGAACAGATTCCAGGCTCCTCTCCCATCCCTTTTGTTTTCAGAAAACTCCAAAAGAGTTGTAGGTTTGGTTTTTTTGTCTGCAGGATATTGGGTATAAATAGAAGAGCAGAAGTGATGCTGAGGGATGAGCCTGAACTCAAGCCCTGGGAGAGAAAAGCTGTACTTGAGGCTGACTTTGTGTTTCCATGCTGGCTGTGAGAAGCTCTTGGCCTGGTGAAAAGTGTATTTACACAAATTTAATCCACCAGCAATTTAAACCCACATTTTAACTGGCAAAGCACATCTGTACCAGGTCAGCTCTTTGTGGCAGGTTCCTGCAACATTTCTCATCTGGCCTGAGACCACCCTTGGCATTTTGTCTAACAAGGGTGGGAAGATTGGTGAAGGTTTAAGGAATATTGGCTAAACCAGTTGTTTCAGTGTTTGTGTAAATTACTCAGAGGCTTTCCTTAGTTATCCAGTGCTCTGCATGAGTTACTCTGCAGCACTCAGGAGTCACTGCAGCAGAAAGGTGCACAGAAGGCACCTCTCTCTCCTTCTTCAGAGCTCTGCTTTGTCCCTCTGAGTGCCTTCCAGACACCTGCAGGGGGATCTGAGCATCTCCTCCCTGACCCAGGCATGGCACCTCTCACCTTCAGTATCAGGTGTGCAAAGTTGGCTATTGTGAAAAGTGTACTTTGATTTTTAAACTAATGTGGATGTTACAGCCAGGCAATGACCATGGAACCAACATTGTTTGCTACAGGCTGCCCCTTGGAGAGCTGCAAGTGTATTTTTTTAAAATGTAATGCTCTAGTACAGACAGAACATTGTACAGACAGTACATTGGAATTAAAGCATCCTTCTCATTGAAAATCTCATTTTACTGAGCTCATTTGCTTTGTATTCTTTCCCCTCTCTTCCCAGATATTCAACCTCATGAAGTATGACAGCTACAGCCGCTTCCTGAAGTCAGACATCTTCCTAAACCAGAAGAAGAGTGAGGAGCAAGAGGAGAACTCCCCAGAGGCTCAGACTGCAGCTAAAAGAGCATCCAGAATTTACAACACATGAGACACAATGGATCTCCTCAAGAGAGGCCATACAATAAGGAAATTACACTCAGGAACAGTCTAGGTTCATAGCAGTTGCATTTAGGGCTTGGAAAGCTCAGAACCTTTTTAGGAGATACTTACCTTCTTAATTGCTTGAATGACTAATTGTTTTTGCATGATAGCTATTAACCAGGCACCCATGGAAGGACTGTTCCCCAGCTAAAAGGCTGAGGTATTCCTCCCTAGCATGAATTGCCTTTCATACTTCACAAGTTAAAATGCTTTCAATTCTTTTATTTTCCTTTGTGAGGCATCTTGGTGATGAGAAATGGGAGATAGCGTGGTTGGGTTTTTATTTTTTGCCTTGTAATTTTTATTTGGGACTAGCTTTTACATCCTGAACTGCTGGGAGAAGCAGCTGAGGAGAACATTTCACATTAGTTTGTGGGTGAGTCATTCACAGCAAATTTAATCATAAAGGGACAGCATCTTTCAGGGTTAAGCTCAGTAGAATCCAATCCCTTCCTGTGTGACTTTGTTCTTTCAGGGTGATGTCTGTTTTGCTTTGCCTTTATTGCTGAATCAAAACACTTCCCTAGTCATGATTTTCATTTTTATATCTCCTAAATTTCCCCTTTTTTTTTGCAGTAGACAATCACCTTCTTCAGAGGATGGGATAACCTCTACTCCCTTGGGCACAAAGGCTCTAAAAGAGGCAGAATCTCTGAAGAACTCCTAACTGCCATTAGGAAATGTGACAGCAAATGAGTAAATCTCCCTCTCAGGGCACACTGGTCTCAGCAAAGCTTGGCTTTGTCCCTCACACCAGTGTGACATCAGGTGCTGCTATCAGGAAGCATCTGGTCTCTCCCAGGTCTCCTGACCAGTCCTGCTCTGGGCACCAACAGTGCTTTGGCCAAGGACCAACACACCAAATCTGCTTTTGTTTTACTCTTTTTTTTTTTTTTTTCCCGCTAAAATCACCCTGCAGATTTTTTTTTGCCCCACTCAAATATTTCAGGGTTTCCTAATTGTGATTTTGGAGAGCTGCAGTGGAACAGGGAGTTGGGTTTGGGGTTCACCCACTCAGATCAAGCTCAAGAACAAGGAGAGTTTATTTCTGCCCTGTGCAATCAAAGGTTGGTGGAAAAAGACCAATTCCCATTCCCAATGAACATTCCATGCTGTCCTGGGAATGTGTCAGCACTGCAAAGCACATTTTGGCATAGAGTTTTTCATGTGTTCATGTATTTTTTGATTAATTCACTGCAGTTGTTACTAAATTGCAGTTTAAGCTGGGAAAGTGTATTAGCTACTTGCTCTATTTACAAGCTTCACAGCTGTAGTCTGGCTGTTTCCCACTCTCTCATTATTTACTCTTCCATTTTTTGCACTGCTTGTCTTGAACTTTTGTTTATGTGCTGGCTAACCTAAATGCACAGTTGGCTTTTGAACATTTTGTACTTATTTTTTTTTTTGTCAGAAAGGCCAGATATGTTTCATACATTGCTGTCACAATCAATGTTTAAAAATCTAAGTCTAGTTTGTAATTTTTGAGAATGCAGACTCACTTGGTAGACTTGAGTATTTCTTTTAACTCTGAGCCACTCTTGCAGGTATTGTGTAAGGAAAATTGTTTCCATGGGCTTTTCCCTAGTTAAAAGTGGGGATGGAAGTTCTGATTCTTCCCCTAGAGCTCCATGCCCTGTTCATTTTTAGGAAATCAAAAGAAGAGGTCAGTGCCTCCATAATATGCATGTTGTAAGGTGTAATTCTTATGCACTGAGTTAATGTTCTTTTTATGCTCTTGAAAGATTTAATGGTGAAGTCTCATTACTTCAGGCACTTTCAGTGGTATTTGACCTCATGCTTAAGCTGTATTTCAATGTTTTACTGAATAAGAATGAACTAAACATGTGCATGATTTTTTTTTTTCCCCTCTGCTGAGGCCTTGGAAATGGGACCATCCAGTTCTGGACTTGCCAACTATTTGTAATCTCAGGATTGCCTCTTTTGAAAATCCACTGTAAAAACAAAACTCCTAATGCCTGCCACAGCAGAGGGCAGAACTTCTGATAGCATTGAAGCCCTTGGGAGTGGGCAGCTCAACCAGTTTAGGACTAGGGATTTGTATTCTCCCAGTGTTTGCTGCATTAATCTTAGTGATACTGAAAAATTCAGCATGGGGACATTCATGGGAAAGATGCAGAACGAGCTCTTACCACATTCATCACATGGATGCACAGTAGATTCATTTTTAATCATATTGATTTTAAAAATGCATGAGCAAGGCAGGAGAGTCTTTGTCATGTTTTAAAAGGGTAATAATAGAAAACAAAACCAGGAGCCTTATGAACAAAGGTGGGGTGTTAAAGAGAGACAATAAGTTTGTAGCTGCTTATGAACAATACTTCCTTGGCAATATGTTCCCTTTCAGGTACTGTCTTTGCTTGCTCAGAGCAAATGCCCCACATGAGTAGACACAAAGGTGCTTTACACTACCCCAGGATGAAAGTTACTGAAATGGAAATGGATCTTTTAGCAGCATCTCTAAATCCTATCATGTTTATTTCAATACCTATTATGTTTCTAACCTAAGGTACCTTAACCCACAAAATTCTTAACCTTTGAGTTGCTCTTTTACCTCAGAGGTAAAAAGTTGATTGCACCATTCTTGTTGTGGTGCCTGGGTTTGTTTGATTTCTCTACAACACCCACAAGTAGACTTGCAATGTGCAGAAAGCAAAGATGTTTTTCCTATTCATTAGATTATCTGTATTTTTCACTAAAAGGGCAATCAAATTAAACCCATGCAAGCAGATGTCTGTAATTGCAATTTGTGTATATGTGGGGAAAATTGGTATTACTACAACCTTGCTCCACGTGGCACAGAACAAATCCCACAGACAGAAAAAGAACTGTTTCCCTGGGAGTAAATCCTTATTCCAGGAACTGTAAATATTGCATCCAACCTCAGGCTGTAAGTGGGTGCTCAGAGTTGCTTCATGTAGAGATTAAAGATAGGATCTACTCCCTCTCATAGAACTTACACTGAAGGTATGAGCGCACAAAACAAGCAAGAGAAGTTTCATGCCTGATTGCATGCCTTAAACTCTACCCTATTTTGTGTTTCTCAGCTAAAAAAATAAAAAATATTCTACAAATACACCAAATCTATGTGCTGACAGGTGTTTTATGTTCTGAGCAGAGTTTGGGTTGAGATGGCTTCATGTCCCATGATGTTCCCATGTTCAGCTCTCACAGTTTACACTCTGCCCTCGTGTGTGGGGTTTTTTTTTTCTTGGAAGAAGGAATGGCACAGTGGGGCTCACTTCTGCCTGGGCTCTGAACAAATTGCAGTGAGTCAGGGGAAGGTGGACAAGGGAAGATGCTTCTTGTGCCTGCTCCATCTCCATTTCTTTTGTTCCTGCTGCGTTTCTTTCATTGCACTGGTGTGGAGAAAGAGAGTTTGAAAAATCAGAGTGGGGGGGGAGAGAAAAAGATTTTAATGTTCCTGTCTGGATAGCGGTTTGGAACGTGCTTGGTTTTTTACTGAAAATTCAGACATTTTAAGTGGGCTAAAAACTATTTATGTCGGTGATGCAGAGAGGTCCTGTATAATTGTGTGACTGATCCAAAGATGAAAAGTGGTATAAACTCCCTTTTATAAATTGTTTATAACTCTTTCCATCCTAAAGCAGGGCAGCAAGTCCTACAAAGGGGGGATGCATTTTTTGGCCCAATGTCCCCCCTGACAAACCAGAAGCCCTGTTTACATGACAGCGATGATTTCCCCGTGCCAGAGGCAGTTCCTCTTGTTTGCATCCAGCACAGCTCATGTCCCAGGGCTCTTGGCAAAGCCGCGGTGCAAAGTGAGCTGTGGGGCATCCTTTATCCCATCCTTTATCCCGAGGATTTCTGGGACTTTGCTGTGCTGCCACGCAGCTGCAGCCGCGGTTCCGATGGCTCCCGTCTGGCTGCAATTAAGGGAAAGATGCTTCTCATCAGGGCTCTTCTGTCCTCACCGATCCTGCGCAAATCCACGGCAGCCAGCAGTTCAAAAGTGCCCCATTCCCATTCCGAGGGGCTTGGGAAGAAGCCGGGAAAGCGGCTCCTGGCAGGAGGAACGGGAGCATTGCCAACATTAGCAGCACCCTCTCCTGGCTCTCGGCTGAATAACTGGCAGGGATTCGGGGCTTGGAAAGAGACTCCCAGCAGGGGAAGGTCTCAAGCTGCTTGTTCCTCAAATGCAGCGCACTTGGTGACCTTTCTGTCAGCAGGAAATGCAGCTCAGAGACAGCAAAACTCTGCTGAAGTGGCTCTGCCTGTCAGCTGATGCTGCTCTGATCAAAACTTGGGGGGATCCCCGTGCACTAAGATTAAAATTGCTCTGAAAGTTGGCATTGTAGAGCAGATAACACTCTGATAACGTGCTTTGTGACACAAACCTTCACCCCTGCTGCTCCTGCTGTGTGCTGTGCCCAGCTGAGCCCCCAAAGTCAGGACATTTCCTGCAGGAAGCAGTGACCAGGATGCTGACAGCTCTTACCCCTGTTCCTGCCACACTCTGATGCCTTGAGAAGGCTGCCCTAGAACAGAGACTGAACTGAGCTAAAGAATAAAGTAGGGATTTGTTAAAAGGTCTCCCTGGATCCGCCTTGGACAGCACAAGAGCCCAGACAAGATGAACCAAAATGGTCCCAAAATGCACAACTGGTCACAGGGTCTCTCACTTTTATCAGTTCTGCTCCATTTGCATCTTGCAGTTCATTGTCCCATTCCAGCTTTAGCCCATGCAGTCCCACCCTGCTTGTTTTTCTCTCTCCAGCCCACGGGGTTTGTGCTCTTGGGCTGAGATTGGGATCATTTGTCCTTGGTGCCCAGCTGGAGCAGGAATTGTTTTGTCTCCCTGCTCTGTGCACAGAGCTCAGCATCCCCTGATGTGAACCCAGACCCACACACTAAAGCAGCACAGAATGGGAAACACAGAAAAGCCAAACCTGAGGCATCACTGCAACCTTTCCAGAGGTCATGTGCCCAAAATTGAACCCTGCACCTGCCTGAGCCCTGTGTACTCTCAGGCTCTTGTTTCAGCTGGCACAGAACTCTGCAAACCAGCAGGAAAGGCTGGCTGGGAAGAGCAGAGCTGTGGGCTCAGGGCTGGGGATGGGGATTTTGCACTGCTCTGTGCCTCAGGCAGGCACCACCACTGCTGTCAGGGGGATGATGCCAGACAGGAGGCTCCTGTTTTCTTTGCCATACAAATTTCAAGCAGAAACTGCCAGTTTGTCCCCTTGCTGGAGCATGGCAGCCCCTCAGGGCACATTTTCCCCAAGGCATCCATGGGGGATTGTGGTGGTCAGTGTGCCCTCAACAGGGTGACACATCCAAGGGTGACACGTCCAAGGGTGACACATCCAAGGGTGACATGTCCAAGGGTGACATGTCCAAGTGTGACACATCCAAGGGTGACACATCCAAGGGTGACATGTCCAAGTGTGACATGTCCAAGTGCCAGGCTGCACTTCAGCTGGCAGGAGCTGAGCTCAAGCTCTATCAGCATTAGCAAATGTGGTTCTCATCAGGCCTATCTCAGCTGGTGAACCATTTGATTAGATAGATTTCAAGTGTTTTTCCATGCCATGACTAAGATGAGATAGGAACTTGAAATGTTTGACCAACTTAGGTTAACAATTGCAGCACTGAGGCTCTCCCAGAGTTACCAAAAACCCCACTGACTTGGCAACAAATTGAAACCTTTCAGGTCCTTTCTCAAGCTGCAGTCCAGAGGAACATCTGAACATAAATTTTTCTTACTTCCTGTTCTGTATTTACAGATTTCATCATTTTTCCAAGGTTTGAATATTAGGTTTAGACATTTTTTACACCCCTGCACTACACTCAACCTAAACATATCCTTTAGGCATACCTGAGGTGCCACAGAGCTGGATCTGACAGCCAAGAGCAGAGAGAAGCTCATGCCCCTCTTAGTCTGTAAAGAGACACCAAACAACATGAAATCCCAAAACAAGAAGGACAAAAGGCAACACTGCTACAGATATCACTGAGACTGAGAACCTGTCAGGGGCAGAGTTTTGGTGCAAGTCATTCCCTGGATGGGTGGGAAACCCATCTCTGTTGCTTTTCTTGCAGTGTTCAGCCAGCCACTGCTAAAAGCTGTTCTCAACATCCTGACCAGGCTGCTGGGAAAATCCCCAGGCCTGTGGGATTAAAATGACAATCTAACCCCATAATGAAGATAATTGGGCTCACAGAACCCTGCCTCTGACCGCTGCTCACTCCACATCTTGGACACCATTTCTCCTTAAGGGAGTATGAAATTACCAGGGTTTTCTTTAAAGCAAATCTTTTATCCTGGAGCCAGGAGGGTACGAGCTGCGTGTTTCATCCTTTCATTCCTTTCCCCCGCCCACTTCCTTTCCTACTGTAGAGCAATAAGTGAACTCTTTGTGATCTCTGCTTTCAGGAGGTTCCATTGCCCAGGCTGCTCCCTGGATTATCAGAGACTTCCCAGCTAACAGATGGCTGGAAGTGACAGCAGCGCTGCAAGGAATTAAGGAAATTATTTCCATCTCGGGACTGGTCTCATTCCCTGCCTTCTGCAGCTTTCAAACATTTTCCATCCGCTCAGATGAAAATTTGTGTATCATTTACGGAACACGAACAAAATCCCTCTGAAGCAGAATTTCCAGCCTCGGGGCGAGTTGTTGTTTTTGGAGTCATCACTGAGCAAAGGCTTGAGGGAAATCCTATCCTCTGTAGCTGGGCCAACAACACTGCAAACTTAAAGATGATCTGTCTTTTTCTGAGCTCAAGATTAGGCAAGGGACCAGCCTCTCTACTGAGCCAGTAGCAGCAGTCACAAAAACTACTGAGTGTGGCAATTTTTTTGGGTAATTGTTTGCGTTTTTTATTTTGATTCTTTCTTCTGGTTGACTAAAAATTCCCTTTTGTGTGCAGGCGTGGAATATTCTTCTGTGAGAGGAGAGCTGCCAAAACCTGAATCAGTCTTTTTTTTTTTCTTCTTCTTTCATTTTTGAAAAAGAGAGGCTACAAGTTCGGGAAACAGAACTGGGAAGTGCTGAGCCTTTTTCAGGGCTCAGCATTTTCAAAGAGGGATGCCCAAGGATGCAGCTGACCCCCAGAGGGGTGGGAGTGAGAGGGAAAGGGAAAGCTGCAGGGCTGGGAACTGCCAAAGGCAGATTCTGTTCAAGGTTTCAGTGCTAAGGGTCAGCTGTCCTTGTGTATGTAACTGATGTCCCAACAGGGCTCTCAAACTGCACAGAAAAATAAGGGGGAAAATCAGTTTATATTTTTATATTTATCAGTTTTAAAAAGCATTCATGGTGTGCTAAATAAAATTGAGAAAGGCATAGTAGTAACTAAAGTGACACAGACGAAGTAAAAGTCTGCATTCAGCCAAGTTCCAGTTTTGGTCCCAGGGGAGCTGTAGCTATAACCTGAAAACCATTATTTACCTCACTGTTGATTCCTAATTTGCCTCTGGGTGGGTGCAGCTGGGAACTAAGATCTCCAGAATCATGATATGGGGATGTCCTGACAATTTTAATGTTATTTATGTGGCAGCAATCTTCTATTGAGCAGCATTTTGCTTCAAGGCACGTCTTGCCTCACCAGGGCGGGAGATTTATGAGCATCTGGAGCACAGCAGAACGGAGCACCCACTTCCCAGAGGATGTGCAGACATCCCTCCCACCCTCTCTTTGGTCTTTGTGGCCTCCACCCTGCTCCTTCACGCTTCCATTTTGCACAGGCATAACCTACACCAGGATTATTACTTTTTTCTCCCTCGTCATATTCTCCTTGAAAGCTTATAAATACAGTGGGCAGGAGTGGTTGTACCTCTGGACCACAAGCCCTCCTAAATACCTTATAAAAACCACCAATTTTCAGCATGGGAAAAAAGACAGTGATAGGAAAGAGAAGCCATTGTTACTGAGCTGAGAAAAGGAAAATCAAGCTCACAGTGTGGTGAGCATCACTGTTTTCCATGTAACCTGTTCCATGATTTTTTTCCCCCTGACACTGGGCTGTGCTACACAGTTCTGGTGCTTTAAGAACAAAGGGAAGGGTTTTGCCTGGGAGTATTTTTTGGTTATATTCTTTGCCAACAAGACCAGAAGCTGAGGTTTCAGTTTGCTGCAGCTGTGCTGGTGTGGATGGAGCTGTGGCAGGAGCAGCTCTGGCTGTGCCTTGCAGTGAATCCTTCCTGGGAGCCTGCAGGTGCCGCAGTTGGCTCTGCCCCGGCTCCCTTGGCTTGGGAGGATTTGCAAACATGTGTTCCACCAAGGCTGCATCTTTTATTTCCACAGATAACTGCCCCATCTTTTATTTCCACAGATAACAGCACTAATTTAAACGTGATTTAATCAGGTGACAGCTTTTGTATCTGCTGCAGGTTCATTGAATTAACACCATTTAATAGATTTGCTTTTTGGGGACCTGTCTCTGATGCCTGTTTGGACTGACAGAAGCCAGAGATTCAACCTCCACCATGACATTAATGCTGAGATTTTCAGAGGCTTAAACAGCACCTAAACCTGCAGCTGGAGCCAGAGGGGACATTTTGCTAAATGCTCTCCTTGCTGCAGGATGGAGCCCTGGTGGCCTCAGCACAGGGAGGACAGGGACCTGTTGGGCCAGAGGAGGCTTGAGGATGGTCAGAGCTGGCAGTGAGTAAAGGATGGGAGGGTTGGGGTGTCAGTCCAGAAGAGGAGACTCCAGAGGGACCTCAGACCCTCTTTCAGCCCCTAAAGGGGCTCCAGGAGAGCTGGAGAGGGACTTTGGACAAGGGCTGGAGGGACAGGACACAGGGAATGGTTCCCACTGCCAGAGGGCAGGGATAGATGGGAAATTGGGAAGGGATTCTTCCCTGGGAGGGGGGAAAACCTCCATTCCCAGTGAGCTCTGTGCAAGGGGGACACGGCAGAGCAGAGACCCCAAAATCTCCATGGCACCCTCAGGACCCCAAATCCCCATTGTGGCAGCAGGACCCTCAAACACCCATTGTGGCTAGAGACCCCAAACCCCAGGACCCCCAAACCCCCATGGCAATCCCTGGACCCCCAAATCCCCATCGCAGCCCCAGGACCCCCAAATCCCCATGGCAACCCCTGGACTCCCAAATCTCCATCACTGTCCCAGGATCCCCATATCCCCATCGCCCCCAAATCCCCATGGCAGCCCCTGGACTCCCAAATGTCCATCACTGTCCCAGGACCCCCAAATCCCCATCGCAGCCCCAGGACCCCCAAATCCCCATCATGGCTCCAGGATCCCCAAATCCCCATCGCGGCCCCAGGACCCCCAAATCCCCATCATGGTCCCAGGATCCCCAAATCCCCATCGCGGCCCCAGGACCCCCAAATCCCCATCGCGGCCCCAGGACCCCCAAATCCCCATCATGATCCCAGGACCCCCAAATCCCCATCATGGCTCCAGGACCCCCAAATCCCCACGGCAGCCCCGGGGCCCCCGGTCCGTGCAGGGCCCCGAAGCACCGGCAGAGGGCGCGCTGGGGCCGCGCGGGGTGCGGCGGATTTTGGGGCGTTTTTGGGCATTTTGGGGTCCCTGAGCGTTATTTAGGGCTTAGGGGATCTCGGTGTTTTATTTAGGATTTAGGGGTCCCTGTGTGTTTTTTGGAGATTAGGAAATCTCGGTGTTTTATTTAGGGTTTAGAGGTCGCTGTGTGTTATTTGGTCTTAGGAGATCTCAGTGTTTTATTTGGGGTTTTGGGGTCGCTGTGTGTTTTTTGGGGATTAGGAGATCTCGGTGTTTTATGTGGGGTTTAGAGGTCGCTGTGTGTTATTTGGGGCTTAGGTGATTTCAGTGTCTTACTTGGGGTTTAGGGGTTCCTGTGAGTTATTTGGGGCTTAGGAGATCTCTGTGTTTTATTTAGGATTTAGGGGTCCCTATGTATTTTTTGGGGATTAGGAAATCTCAGTGTTTTATTTAGGGTTTTGTGGTCTGTGTATGTTATTTGGGGCTTAGGGGATCTCAGTGTTTTATTTAGGGTTTTGGAGTCTGTGTATGTTATTTGGGGCTTAGGGGATCTCTGTATTTTATTTATGGTTTTGTGGTCTCTGTATGTTATTTGGGGATTAAGGATCAGTGTTTTATTTCGGGTTTAGGGACACCTTCCACTGTCCCTGGTTGCTCCAAACCCCGTCCAGCCTTGCCTTGGACACTTGCAGGGATGGGGCAGCCACAGCTTCTCTGAGCAAGCTGTGCCAGGGCCTGATAACTCTCAGAGAAACCAAACCAAACCCATTCCTTCCCTGGGAGGAGAGTTGTGGTAGACCCAGATATGACATTTTTTGTGGCCACCAAGGCAGCAGTCCCAGTGAAAATTACCTGGACTTTCCAATCGTGCTCATGACCCTGATTCTCTGCCTGTGACATTTTTGGTAGCACTGAGAAGAGCTGATATCATGGGGGTGCAAACACTGATTACTGGAGACTCCCCTGTGCTATCTGAGGCTTTTTGCAGCTCAGGAGGACCCCATGTACCCCCTGTACCTGCTGAAATGTGGGATCCTGAGCCTGCTGAGTACCAGGTGAGCATGGGGGGCTCCCTTGCTGTCCCTGTGCTCCAGGCTCCCCTGCATGGTCAGCAGCACAGCTCAGGTACTGAACACAGACAAAATGAATGTATCTGTGGAGGGAATCAGAGCATTTCTGTTCCTGACCAGCAGCCACCTTGTGTATGATACTTAATTTGACTTTTGTGGTATTTTTCCTGCACCCTGGATGCTCGGCTGTGCATTTGCTAGTGGCTCCCTGTGCTTTGGAAGCTGCCATGGGATGAAGGTGGGCAGGTGAGGCACTTTGGAATAACCACACTGGTTTAATGTGTCCAAAACACGTGGCTGTGTCAGCACTGTGCTTGTGTGTAGCCATGATATTTTCTGAAAAATCCTTTCCTTAGGATTTTTTCTCCTGAGAAGCTGAGAGGCCTCAGGAACAAAATGTAACCAATGGTTATCTGCTGCTGTGGAATGCAACAGGTGCATCTGGGATTGGTCTCATGTGGTTGTTTCTAATTAATGGCCAATCACAGCCCAGCTGGCTCGGACTCTCTGTCCAAGACACAGCTTTTGTTATCATTCTTTCTTTTTCTATTCTTAGCCAGCCTTCTGATGAAATCCTTTCTTCTATTCTTTTAGTATAGTTTTAATGTAATATATATCATAAAATAATAAATCAGCCTTGTGAAACATGGAGTCAGATCCTCGTCTCTTCCTCATCCTCGGATCCCTGTGAACACGGTCACAATTGTGCTGCCCTTTAGTTTCCAGAATTAAGAGTGAGGAGGCTGCTTTAGTACCTTACAGAGCACTTCCCTTGGGGATGGGCAATGTTGGCAAAGTGCCCCAAAGCTGCCCCAGGGCTGAGCAGGTCCAGGTGCATTCATTGCTGACAGGGAGCAGCTGTGAGCAGACACAAGGAACCACCACTGCCCTCCCAGAGGGAGCAGCACATTCCCTGTGCTTCCAGCCACTCGCCAGGGAGCTCAGAAACCTGGGCTCAAAAACAGGAAAAGAAACAAAAAACTAGAAGCCCCGAGAGCTGAGTTCTGAGGGAACTTCACAGCTTCACAGCTGCTTTGTTCTGTGCCAAGAGGGTCACACCTGCCTGCTCCACTGCGCACCTGGGGAAGTTTGCATGGAAGGAGAGCCAAGTGTGAATCAGAATATTCATCACAAACACCCTGTGGCATTGCTCCCAAATCAGCTTCACATGTGCTGAGACATGTGGGTCCTGCCCTTTCCCTCCCACGAGTGCAGCAGTGACAATTTTTTATTCTTTCTCCATCTCTTCTTTAGCACCCACTTCCAATATTCTTCTTCCTGCACTCCAGGCATTTAATCCCTCTGCTGTACTCCAACCTACAAATGATTTAAAAAAGAATCAGAAGCAGTGAGTGATGTAACTGTGGCCAGACCTGGTCAGGGAGCGTTTGCTTCACGTTTCAAGCTGGTGATTGTGACTGAAATCTCAGTATCTGAGCCATGAGCCTCTGGTGGAATCCAACAGTGAACGTGCCACGTGAGGCAAGTGTTTGACATCTGCAAATGGGTGCCATCTGTCTCTCCCTGTAAGAGCATTAACTGTCTAAAAAAGGAAAAGAGATGCATGGAACTTGGTCTGAGGTCAGAAGAGTGTGAGTGAGATCAGGGGTTTCTGATTGCAAAGTAAAATGGGGGATAGATTCATCCACGAGGTGAATATCTATCCAAGGTCTCATAAGCTCTTAAAAGTCTGTAACATACCCAAGATAACTCAGCTACCATTGGAGGCATCAAATCAGTAAGATAGCTTCTGTTGCAGTGTGGGAAACAAAAAGGTTTAATTAAAAGGCAAAATAACAAACAGAGAAAAGCTGAGCCAAGTGTAAGAAGTTCTTGCTCCTATTAAAACACCTCCCAAAAGCAATTAGTTTTTCTTTTTCTAGTGAATTGCCCAAGCAGGACCTTTTGGCTTCTGTCCAGTTAGCTGTCCCTAAGTTTAAGGTGAAGTCCCTGAGGCCTGTGAGATGGCTTTTTCACTTTATCAAGGAGAAAACTTCCAGGCTTCTTTCCTTTTTGAGGGGACAAAGGACAGTTTTGTCACTCCATCAACAAAAAGCACATTTCTATACCCCCCCAGCTCTTCCTGGGAACTGGGGGGGAGATGATTGCAGGTAACATGAAGTCACACCTGTAGATTTGGGGGAACTTGGGATGCACAGGCAATCATTGAGCTCAGCCTTCTTTTTAGGGCCAGACCAAGGCCTTTTCTAAATGAGAACTGAGTAACATCAGAACAGAAAATTTTGACTCAGCTTTTTGCAATTCTACTTCTGCTCCCATCCCTGGAGCAGGGACCAGAGCCCTGCTCTGTGCCAGAAACAGCTCCTTGCTTCTCTTTTCAGGACACACTTTGCTCCCGTGGTCAGGAGCAGTGGGGTTGGTGTGTCCATGCTCATCTTTCCCTTCTGGACTTCTGGGCCAGAGGAACTTCAGCTCTGCTGGGCTCCCCTGCCTGGCTCTGCCTTGTCAGGGATTTGGGACTGGCTTCTCTGTCTCTGTTCTCAGGTGTTACAAGCCAGCACTTACCCCACTTGCACAAGAACTCCTTTTTTAAAAGGCTTTACATCACACATAAAGGCTCTACACCACACACAAAGTTTAAAGGCTTTACACCACACTTGGTCCAGGATTTGCTGGCTGGAGGGGATCCTGCTCTCTGGGCACTGAGGCAGCTCAGAGAGGATTTGCTGAGCTCTGGGTGCTGTAGCAGGACTGCTGCTGTGTTCTGGCACACTCTGGACTGTTTCTAGCACAGGACAATGTGCTGGAGCAGTGGCACCCCTTGAACAGCACAGAGAAGAGATTTGCAGTGCAATTCACTTTGTTCTTGCCATGAGTGTTTGTTCCTGTCTGCTCATGCACTCAGTCTTACAGGAGAGCATCCTTCTGGGGTTTGATGCAGGCTGTGCACATCCTGAGCACCTCATCTGACATCAGGGGTGTGACTGCCCCCCAAACTATCCAAAAATTCTTTTTAAAAGAATCTAAACGTTGGTAGATATGGTGGGTAACTAATGAAGCCTACACATTACTGAAAACTATGTTTTCTCTCCCTGGAGGATCCCAGGATAACGCAAAGTCATGGATTAAACAGGATGGAGAGTTTTGCTGAAGAGAGAACTGCCTTGGCCCCACTGCAGGCAGTGATGACACAGTGCTGGAACCCAGGACATTGCTCTGGTTGTCCTGGAGGACTTGAGACCCTGGCAAAGGGCTCAGAGACCTTGGCACAGAGTCAAAGATACCTGTACCTTCAATTTTAGCCCCTGGGAACAATTACCAACTTTGTGTGAGGAGTTACAAGCCACAGAGTTTAAGTAGAATGACAGTTAATTTGCCACAGGGTGGAAAGGTAGAATTTTGGGGATTTAGAATGGGGGTTCAAGAGGCAAGATGGAGGAATCTGGGCTCCTTCTCCTTCTCCTTCTCCTTCTCCTTCTCCTTCTCCTTCTCCTTCTCCTTCTCCTTCTCCTTCTCCTTCTCCTTCTCCTTCTCCTCCTCCTCCTCCTCCATCTTCTGCTGTGATGGTGACACTTTTGGATTGGATTAGAGTAGAGACAGACTGCCTAACATAGGTGATAGGTATTGGAAAATTATTGTAAATAAAGTACACGTAGGTTTTAGTATAAAAAACTAACAGCACCCCAAGGGCTGTCAGTGTGCCTCAAACCAACCTGCCAGACAGACCTCAGTGGGTTGGAGAGAGAATGTTATAGATAAGAGAAAATAAACAACTTTTGTGGAAAACGCCAATCACTTGTTTTTAAAATTTTAAAGGTTTAATAGTAATAAAATGGTTATAAAAATAGTGATGCAATTAGAGTAATAATAATTTGGACAATTTGAATTAGGACAATATGAGACAATAGAAACAAAGAGTTACAGATGTCCGGGTACCTTTTTCTGGGCAGCACAAGCCCGAAAAAGGACCCCAGTTAACAAAGGATTAACCCTTAAAAGCAATAGCCTGTTGCATATTCATACACCTCATCCATGATGCATAAATTCCATTCAAACACAGGATTCTGTCTGGTCATCCTCAGCTTCTTCCTCTGACTCCTGACAGCGTCATCACGGCTGAGTGAGGCAGGAAGAGTTCATTTCTCCTGATAATTGGCAATAAATTCTCTTTCTCTGACAGATTCAGGTGTCCTGTGGCTGCTGTCTCAGGGCGAGTCCTTTCTTTAGGAAAAAAAGTATCCTACATAGCATAGTTTCTATTTTAACATTTTGTTATAACCTAAAGCTGTATTTAACACAATACTTAAGAGAATTAATACAGCATTACTTTCTAACACAACACATGTAATATTCATTTGAATATTTGCAAAAAGCCAATCATAAAATACACATTTTTCACACCTTGAAAACCAGAGCTGAGGAATCTCAACTTCTTCTTCGGTCGCTGGGAAAAAAGACTCTTTAATACCTCAGGAGCCATTCCAGCAACACAAAACCCGAGACCACGGGATAGGAAGGAGCACGGCAAAGAGCAAAGCTCCAGTTCCAGGCTGCGGGAGCAGAACCAGACCCTCCCGTTAAAGCAGGAATGTGGGGCTGTTCCTCCCAGCTCCTGGAATTCACCCATCCCGCGCAGCGCTCGCACATCCACGGAGCGCAATCCGCAATTACAGGCGAAAAGCTGCTGGTGTCTCACTTGAACCGGGAAACGCTTTGGGGGCCAGCAGGGTTTGATAAGGAGAGGTTTGAGGCTGCAGGTTTGAATGGAAAGAGGGAACTCTTTACGTAGGCAGCAGCAGCAGCAGCAGCAGCTGTTTGACAGAGCTCTCCTTTGGGCCGGGACAGTGTGGGCAGCACCGCGGGTTCCTGACCTGGGAACAGAAGAACTCAGCGGAACCCGCTGGGCTCCTCCTGCTGCTGCCGCTGTTTTCTGTCCCCTGGGCAGGGCAAGGCAGCTCTGCAGTGCACATTGCTCTGTCTCTGTCCTTCTGCTTGTTCCTGTCCTCCATCCTCTGCTGGGATGGTGGCACTTCTGGATTGCTTTAGGGTAGAGACAGACTGTCCGACATAGTTATTGGAAAATCATTGTAAATAAAGTACACGTAGTTCTTAGTATAAAAGACTAACACCACCCCAAGGGCGGACAGTGTGCCTCAAACCAACCTGCTGGGCAGATCTCAGCAGGTCAGAGAAAGAATGTGTTAGATAAAAGAAAATAAACGACCTTGGTGAAAAATGGCAATCACTTGTTTTTAAAATTTTAAAAGTTTAATAGCAATAAAATGGTTATAAAAATAGTAATGCAATTAGAGTAATAATAATTTGGACAAATTGAATTAGGACAATGTGAGACAATAGAGACAAAGAGTTACGGACAGTCCGGGTACCTCTTTCTGGGCAGCACATTTGTACCTGGGGGCAGTGACCTGCTCTGAACACTCACAGACAAAACCCAGCCCCTGCTTGTCTGCAGGGACTTACTGATCCAGGTTTGCCTGGAACATATCCCCACAACTGTCACCATGATATTTTCTGAAAAATCCTCTTTGCCCAGGATTTTCTCCTGGGAAGCTGAGAAGCCTCAGAGAGGAACGAAAACAATAATTATCTGATTGCTGCTCCTGTGTTTGCTGCTTTGGAATGTGGCTTGGACATTGTTTACCAACAGGTGAATGTTTGGTTGGTTCCATGTGAATTATTTTTAATTAATGACCAATCATGGTCCAGCTGTGTCAGACTCTGAGGAGTCAGTCACAAGCTTTCATTATCATTTCTTGCTAAGCCTTCTGATGTATCCTTTCTCTTTCTTTAGTATAGTTTTAGTATAGCATAATATGATAAATGATATGATATAACATAATATAACATAACATAATATAATATAATATAATATAATATAATATAATATAATATAATATAATATAATATAATATAATATAATATAATATAATATAATATAATATAATATAATATATCAACCTTCTGAGAACATGGAGTTAAATTCTCATCTCTCACCACATCCTGAGGACTTCACAAACACCACACAAAACAACTGTGGCCCAGGGTGTATCTGAAAAATTTTGGAAGGATGACTAGTAAAAAAATTAATTTTTTTTCCCCTGCCAAATGGGACAAGGAAAGGCTTTTTGGGGAAAAATCCTTTCCAGGAAATCTTTTTGATGATTTAAAATTTTTTCTCAGGTACTCCTAGCAAGGCCACATTATATTTCTATGTGAAGGTACCATTATGTACACAACAGCACTGCAAACCATCAGGGCTGCAGCAGCAGGGATGACTCACAGCTCCATTACTTTGTGAGCACTGTGGCATCTCTGCATGCAAATTGCTACTGCCAGCCTCACATTTGAATTTGTGTGTGGCTCACACAGAGCTGTGGACACAGACCCTGCTCTGTGAGGGCTGCTGGGGGGCGGCTGCAATGGCCACTCACACGGAGAGATTTGTTCTCTGCCTGAGAATTGTTTTACCCTCAAATGAAAAAATGACAGAGCAGGTAAAAAAAGGAGTGTTACAGTGGACAGAGAAGGGCTGGGTGGGAATGTTTCCTATCCCACTCCTGACATGCTGCTCCACCAGCCAGGGGGGTGTTGAGGGTGCTGCCCTGCTGTCATCTGCCAGAGAGCCTAAAGCACTGACCTGAATCCAGCTGATGGCCTCATGGATCACATCCAAAGCTCTTTAGCTCACAGTCAGGGCTCTGAAAACGTGCATGCAAGTGTTGGTGGATACCCTGGATTGATAAGGACCTCTAGCTCATCCAGGGCACCTGCAAGTATTTGCATGAATGCATTCAGAGTGGGCAAACGTTTATGAATACCTTGAATAAATGAGAAGCCTTGGAGGGTGAGGGGATTGCAAATGCCCTCTGTATCCCTTCTACAAGCACCAGTGTGCACAGTAATTACTCCATGATGTGTGATGGAGAAGGGACAATTCATCCCCCAGTGCCAAAGCTCTGCATGCAGCGGCCCCAGGGGGCAGTGACTGGAGGTGTCCCCTGTCACTGGGGACAAAGAGGAGCCCTGTGCTGCCAGAGCTCCTGCTGTGCCAACTGTGGCAGCTACATACATCCCAGCAGATGATTCCACCTGGGTATCTCCCAGTCCAAGCTGTGGAGCTGCTCCCTGGCTGCCCTTCCCCTGCAATGTGTGGGCTCTGGGCTGTTCAGGGCAGCTCTGGCTTCTTGCTGGGAGCATTTGCTCAGCTCTGGCTGAAAGGAATCCTGCTGTTTCCATCATCTCTTGCCAAACTTGCCCTGGTGCTGGGCTGTCTGAAGGCAGAGCATCCCTCTGCTGACACACACAGTGAGGCAGTTTGGGTCTCCTTGGTTCTCCAGGGCTGGAGCCCATCTCCAACCACACTGAGGAAGCCAAGAGGCACGGGAATTCTCGGGAGGAATTTTTTATTGCAGCTTCCTACACTGTTTGTTCATTGTGTTAACTTAACTCACCTTTCACCTTGCTGAGCTAAAGCCCTGAAGGTTTTGGTGTCAGGAATCCCTGTCAGTCACAAGGGCAGTGATCTGCCTGCTCCAAATAGGCTGAGTGAGGACTCCTGCCCTGGCTGCTGATCCTCCCTAATTGCTGCCACGTCAGCAGCCACATCAGCCTGGCTGAGATGACATGGGACACTGTAATCCCTGCAAATTCCCTCTCACCTGAGCCCTCTGCGTTCTTGCTTCAGATCTGCCGACCTTCTGTGGGGAGCTTTCAGGGCATAAAAGCAGCATTAATGGTTCGAGGGTCCCAGAGCTCAGCACAGGCATCTCCTGCTGGGATCTGTTTGTGCTGGCACTCAGCACCACGGGCTGTACCCTGGCACCAGGGTATGCAGTAGAGGAGAGCTGGGAGAGAGAGTTACTCTGGAATACACACAGCTTCCAAACTCCTGGGAGAGAGAGTTACTCTGGAATACACACAGCTTCCAGACTCCTGGGAGAGAGTTACTCTGGAATACACACAGCTTCCAAACTCCTGGGAGAGAGTTACTCTGGAATACACACAGCTTGCCAGACTCCTGGGAGAGAGAGTTACTCTGGAATACACACAGCTTCCAAACTCCTCTGCATCCTGCTGAAATGGAGGGCCCTGCCTCGACCCTGTGCCTGAGAACCTGCTACATAAAACACTGCAAAGTGCTTGGCATTGCTGAAAATCCACCTGAGCTGGGGCAAAGCCCCCTCTCCAGGAGCTGCAGGTGCTCTCGTAGGACTGTGAAACAACAGTGGTCAGACAGAGTCAGCAAGTGTGCCCTGCCCATCATCCCAGAATATCCAGGCTTCCAGGATGTCAAGGTTTGCATGCCAAAACTCTCTTTGCAATATACAGTGACTGCTACCTATTCTTCTGCTGGATGAATAGTTCCCTTATGTTCTGGGAAGCTGATGTTTGATATGATAATAAAGTCTGAGCTGTGGTTGGGTGTAGAAAAACTTAAAATTGAAAGGCTTTTATTCTGCTACATTTTAAAAGCTGATTATTATTTTTAGGTTGATTTTGTTTTTTAAACCATTTTAAAAAGTTTGAGTTAGGAAGACTGCTTTGGTCAGGTTTAAGTGTCCAATTACCTAACTTATTCCAAAAGTACAACCACTCCAGGCAGGGACATCGCATTTGCTGGGTCCCCTCCAGAATGAAGTGTGATGGGAGATCAAAAACTCGAATGCTTTTCAGTTTACATGGCATGTCCAACCCACTATTTCTCATTTGAGCTCAATGTTGCTCATTCATTAGGAGCAGGCAGCGTGCCAGGGGCTGATGATGGAGTGCCCCACTGAGACATTGCTGGGCTCTCAAACCAGATTTGTGGCTGGACCCTTAGTGAGGATCTAGACTTAATTAGAGATTGTCAGAAACTGCATGAGTGATGGCTTTTTTTTTTTTTTAATACCAAAGGCATTGTCAGGAGTAATAAATGATTGCAAAATGTTCCACGACCCCGCTGTGGCTGTCATCCACATACAGTGTAGTCTTTCTTTTTATTGATCAGAAACAGTAATATAATATAAAACAGTTCTTCTCTCAAGCCAAACTGCTGAGGTTTTCAGAGAAAAAGGCCATGGTCTGGCCTAACTTGCTGTACAGAAACCAGCTGTTGCTCCTGGTAGCTTGAGACAGGCCAGGGTGTCTTGGAGTACCTGGGAGAAAGGTGGGAATGGCAGAGCAGGGACTTTGAAAACCCAGAGGACATTAAACTGTGGAAAGGCAATCTTTTACGTGGTGAGTTTCTGCCAAAATTTTATCTCCCAGTCAATAAAAGGTCTTATCACATGGATGTTCCCCTGACATCAACCTTAAACATGCCCAAGTGTATCAATGGGGGCTGGGCCAGGTTTTTCTTTACTATTTAAATAATTTGAGTACTGATTTGGCTGGTTGGAAAGGAGAGAGGCATCCTGCAATGGGAAAAGAGGAGAAAAAAATATGCATATTGATGATGATGATGATGATGAAAATAATAATAATAATAAACTTCAGAAATGAATGTATATTGAATGTGAAAATGCAATTTTGTAAAAGTACACTGAGTTCAGCAGTTACCTGGGATTAAAGAAGGTGGGGGGAAATTAATCTCTTTGAAGTAGGATCAAGTTTTGCCTTGGGAAACAGCAGATACAAGCTAATGGGATTTGAAAAAGATAAACCTAAAGTTCTGTTAATACAGACAAGTGAGAAATTAAAGAGTTAGATTTTCACAGAGACAACACAAATTGTGTCACAGTCAGCTGGAGGTAAAAATGCTCAGCATTAACCTCAGCCCCCTGGACTTCTGTTCCAGAGAGGGATTGGTACCAAACTGCTTGGTCTTCAGGCAATTTGGATTAAGAATCTCAAACATCTCAACAGCTGTTTATTGTATGCAACCTTATACCTTCGATCCTATTTCTATTTAAGCCAGCATATCCTAACTCAGATTTCCTTCTTCTTTTTGCCCCCAACCCTGCCTTCCCCCCCCCCACCTCCCCCCCTTTAAAACAGTTATCAAAAAGTTATTTGGGAAATCCTGCCTTCAACCAAGTTTTCCAGGACCTGGAAAGAGGGAAGAGGCTCAGTGACTTCCCAAGGAGGGGCTCCCTACCCCATTGCCTGGGGAGCTCCTCTGGAGGCTGCTTGAGAGGCCACCAGCCCACCAGCCCTGGCTTCCAGGACAAGCCCCTGCAGGAGTACTTCAACGAGAGGCTGATGGAGCTGGGGAGCTACGAGAGCAAGAGGTGCAGCAGGAAATCCAGGGCCTTTGCAGAGAGGAGCCAGAGCCCCTTGCTGGAGCCCAGGGTGTGCCGGCGCAGGAGCGGCTGCGGCGCCGTGCGGGTGCTGGGCCAGGAGGGAGAGCAGCCCTGCAGCTCAGCACAGCAGCACAGCCACAGGGGAATGGAGAGCAAGGCTCAGCAGGAGATCCAGAACATCCTAAAGGTCTACTCTGGAGACTTCTTGGAGCTTTTGACAGTGCCCATCACTGCTCCTCTAGAAGCGCTGGTGCAGGAGAAGTGATGCTGGAGATGGTCGCAGATTTTCGTGCAGTCCTGGAAGAGTTGGGTCCTGTTCTGTACCACTCTGATTTTAGCTCTGATGCAGAAAGGGGCTTGTTTGGGGATTGTTCTTGATTAACATTGCATATATTTGTTTTCAGTTATTTCCTGGAAAGAATCAGCATGACTGAGCCGTAGGTGCAGTTATAGCAGTGTTCTAAACACACGCATGTTACAGCAGTGTTCTCAACGTACGCATGTATTCCTAGAATACTTAAGTTGCCCTCAAAAAAGCTGATTAGTGTCAGAGGAGTAGCTTGTTTCCTGCTGTGCACTTTGTGTTAATTAATCTGAGGAAAGGCTGTTGTATTCTGACTCTATTTCACTTCTTTTAAGCCCCTTGCTTTTATCGTGACACTGTGGCCCAACTGATTTATGGTCTTACTGTGACTTATTTCTGACACAGATGCAAATAGTTGATGAGAAATTACTGATTTTCAGTCATTGCCATGTAATTACGAGGTGGATCACTGCAAGAGTCTGATGCATGAAGAAGCAAACACAGACATAAGATCTACATTTAAATATGATCAGCCATTATGGTTTCATTTGCAGACTCAAAACCCCTTGACTCAAAAACCACCACAGGGGCAAAGAGGAAAAAATGCTGGATTTAAGTTAGAATGATGGAATTAAGTATGAAAGAAGGCTCCTTCCCTCTTTCCTTCTGTAAATACAAGAACCATATAGGGAATTCCTAATGTAATCTGAACTTCAAATTGTTTATTGTATTTTAATGTTTATCGTGGTCATGTAAGTATAAAATGTCAGCTGCAGCTGAATCTTTTTACTATGGGAAATGTCAATGTTTAATTCCACAGTGAATATCAGACCCAAATGAAGCAATGATTTTTAACTTCCAGAAAGATCTATTACTGCCTGTGGTATCGTCAGCAATAAATTCCTCATTATAGTTGTGGTTTGAATGGATGTTTTTCTCTTTGCTTTCAGACTTGTTTTAATGTGATTTAACAAGTAAACCATGGCCCTGGCTATACCCAGCCCCTTCCAGTCTGACTCCTCTCCATCACTTTTCCCTTCTTGTGCCTCTGTTTCTTCAGCCCTGGTGAAACTTGCCCCAAGTTGTCTTGTCCCTTCTGCAGGTCACATTTTCCTTCTTCCCAACACCTGCTTGCAGAAATATTTCTTCTGCATTGCCTCCTCAGCTCTTGGCCTCATGTTTGTGTTTTTCAGACTTTGAAGATACGAGGAAAGGGAGGGCAGATTAAGGAACTTCTCACATCCCTCTGCCACTTCCCTCAGGAAACAGCCAAGAGTTTCCCCCCTAAAAAAAGGGGAAGGGAAACATGTAAGACTCATTCCACATCCTTTTCCCCATCCTGGGATCAAGATAATCTAAGGGAAGTGAGATGGGATACTGAGAGTTCTCAGTTCTTTGTGTGTGGGAGAAAACACTAAATATTTAGGCCAAATGAATTTTTCTGAATTCCCAATTGTCTTCCTGCTGCAAAGGGAGGGAGCAGCCAATTAGGTGAGATTTTCCCTGCAGGAAAATATTTTTATTTTCAAAGATTTAAATGGAAGTCTGAAACTCATAACGTATTAGCAGATGCCATTGAGGGGATGCATCTGGTTTTCATTGTGAGTTTGCCAGAGGTTGGTTTCTCCTCTAGGAGTGGATGCACAATAATAACATGGTATTATGTGAGGGCATAAGAATAACAGTGCATGAGGAACAGTATTAATGGGACACAGGCAACCTTAATTCTTTCATTTCTTAAACATGTGGCTTTGCACACTTGGATGTGTCCTTTTGAAGTTTGGTGTTGCAAGTCATTTCCCATCTACAAGCTTTTCAGAAAAGGGAAACTGCCTGCCTTTTTGCTCCTGATATGTTAATGGCTGTCACACTGCAATAACCCCAGATGAGCAGGTCTGGAGCATCCTGAGCCTCTCTGCAGGTCTCTGCCATCTAAGTGAACAGAGGTATGTGGAGACTTGCACTCTCAGGGTGTGACTGACATTTGCTGACAGCAAAGGAAAACAAAGCTCCCTTAAAAAAAAAATCAGCAGCAATAAGCTGCAATTAAAAAGAAACCAGAAAACCAGGAATTTTGTTCTCTGAAAGAGCGGTGAGGCTTTGGAATGGGTTGCCCAGCGAGGGTGGTGGAGTCCCTGGAAATGTTCCAGAAGTGACTTAATGCTATGGTTTAGTGGACAAGGTGGTGTTTGGTCAAACCTTTGACCTGATGATCTTGGAAGTCTTTTCCAACCTTAATGATTCTATGGTTCTGTGATTTACCCAAGCATCTGTAAATGGGTTATTCAAGCTGCTCAGCCTCTGGGCAGTTCCTTTTCTCCACTCAAGACAATTCAGAGCATCAGTTTTTAACAGGCCATATTTAAATTTTAGTTTTTACTTTTACTGAATACCAATTGTGAAATAGAATTTCAAAACCCTAAAAGATAGACTCTGACTTGGCAGAAACTTGTAATGTTTCCTCCCCCAGAAGGACCCCATAGACCTGGAATTTCACAGTCAGGCCCATTTATGGTATTTTTCATCTGTAAAGCACCCCGAGGAATTATAAAAAGTTGACGTGCCTTTTAAATTGGATTTCCTTCAAAATAGTGTCATGACTTTCCTCTGAGAAGCTGCACATCCCATGTCAGAGATAGTGGAAATGTCTAAGAAGACTAAATCTCCCTGGAGGGAACATATCTAGATGTTGCTGCACAGAAAAGACATGAAGTTACAGAGAAAAAAAGCCCAAAAAAACAACAAAACACCAAAAGCTGTTAAGAGAAGAAATAAAATTTCATCTCACAGCCTCTCAGATTGTTAAAACCTTGTGAAAAATGGCTTGGGTTTGTTTAGAAAGTGATAATATGCATGACCTGAATCTATACAGTCTATTACCTTGGGTTTTACTGAGCTTAGCTGTTGGATGTGGCTGCTTCTTTCATGCAGATAATCTCTTTTCTCAATGTTCTTCTGTGCAACTTGATGCAGACACTGCTTGCCATTGGTGGTCTCATAAAAATATTCTTTATGCCTCTTTGAAAAGTTCTTTTTTTCTCCTCTTAAAGGAAAAGCAGTGCACCATCACTGTGGTGCTGGTGATTTTGCAGCCGCCCTTTATCTCTGTTTCAGATGTTCTTCCGTGGAACTCTGCACAGCACCTTGGCTGGTTGTTGTTTTATTTATTCTCCTGTATATTTATTCTCAAAGCAGGGCCTCATAAATCAGGCAGTGCTCACCTCTCTTAAAGCAGAGCTCAAGCCTTGATTTTGTCACCTTCTCCCTGAACTTACCCCAAAAGCGGGAAGGGAAGGGAAGGGAAGGAAGGGAAGGAAGGGAAGGGAAGGAAGGGAAGGGAAGGGAAGGGAAGGGAAGGGAAGGGAAGGGAAGGGAAGGGAAGGGAAGGGAAGGGGGTATAAGGTGAAACACAACCTGATGAGAACAGAACCTGCCCAAAGTGAGGTCCAACCTCAGGCTGGGTCTCTCAGCCTCTGTGGGGAGACAGAAAACAGAAACCACACAAAGCCATCCAGGAAGAGATGGGCTGCACCCCACCCTCCCTGCAACCCTCTTCAGGATCCAAAGCACCTGAGGAATCTCTGCTTGATTAGGTGCCTCATTAAAGCAAAACATATGGTTTCCATGTATTTAAATTAAGGAATTTATTTAAAAAAAAAAAAAAGCCAAAAAACCCAATCAAAACAGTGGTTTGATCTAAATACAGCAGCACTGTGACATTACTAGGACATTATGTACGAAGAATCCAAGCAGCCATAGAACACAGAAGCCTTTATCTTCAGTAACAATCTCAAAATGAAGCTAGCTTCATCAAACAATGTTAAAGATCTCCCTGGAAAGAGAAACAAAACCAAACAGACCCTCCCCACCCCTAACCCTTTGGATATTAGAATGACTTTTTTTGTACAATATCAACAGCCACTAGCTCTTCTAATTGAGAACACTTGCTTTAATTTATTACAAAAATGATCTGTTGACTCAGTTATGAAAGACAACTTTTAACATTGCTTTAGAAGTGTCTGCTCCTCTTATAGACTACAGTATTAGAAGTGCTTAAAAACATTTACTCCTGGATATGGTCTTGAAATTCAATCAGAAGAATATTCTGTGTGTGTTTATATACCAAATATGATTTTTAATTTTTAAAGCAGGTGAAAAGACTAACCCTAATATGAAACTGCAATTTTACAATTTAATTATTAGTCAGATATGGGCAACCACATGATAGTTCATGAAATCTTTAGGTCTATCTACATTGCTCAGAAACACAAAATAAAGTTTTTACAGCTTTCAGCTTCAAAAGGCTAAAATGTTCAGTCTTTTAGAAGAGTGTCCAGTGTTTAAAAGAAATGCAATTAAGGGAGACCGCATTCAATACACATGAAACAACTCGTTTGACCTTGCTAATTAACACATCCAACAGCTGCATGTGGGGTGATGAGAAAGGAAAACACATTTGCCATCCAGCCACTACCTGAGATGTTTCTTCTCTGGGAGTGAATCTTCTCTGCAGGACTACTCCAGAAACCCTGGAGTTCCCCTCTGGAGCCCACTGACCTCAGGCACTTTTGCTCTTTTTGCCTCTTTTGCTTCCAGACCCAATCTGCCCCAGATCCACGTTTGGGACTTCACACAGCACCTCAGTCAATGGGTGCCTTGAGAATCCTTTGCAGGCTTGGCCAAAAAAGTTGAACCAATGAATGTTGTTTTGCTCCCTTCCTCATAACTATTTATCTCCATTCAAAAATCAGAGGAAGTGTTTCCATGTGAATGCCACGCTTACTGGCCAGCTCTTCAGCAAGAAATGATACTTGAAACATTTGCACTGCCACCTCTTTGTCTGCTGGAGATGTCTTACAGAAGTGCAGTTTGTTCTGTTTCAGTATCTCTAAGGAGCTAAGACAAACCAATAATAAAAGAGTCCTAATTTAGGAGAGTGTCTCATTAGTCATGTAAATAAAGAGCAGCTACACTAAGCCTATTTCATTTAAATAATAATACAAAGACTTGATACTGATCTGGTTTATGCACAGACTCCAAAGTGCTTTCCATTGACAGACAGAGAGCATCCCTCCGTGTTTGGGAATGGGAAAACAAAATTGCATCGAGGTTTGCCCAGGGCAGTGAAGAAAAACACAGCCAGAAGAGGAATACAAACCATCACTCCTGGCTCCAGTACATAAAGCAAGGAGAATACATATGTGCCAGCAGTAATATTCATGTTAATGAATAGGCAGCAATCTGTTTAAAATTGCTTCTTTCATAAAGCCCATTTGTCAGTACACCAGCTTAGCTGATCCAACTGCAGCAGATTGTATTTGTATTATCACAGAGACATTTGGGGGAGGTCAGCCCATAATACTGTAGCATATTGTTGGCTTTCACCTTCTTTGATGAAATTCTTTCTTTTCCCCAAAGGAAATAATTTAAAAATCCTCTGAACCAATTTCTTTATCTTTTCAGTTTTTGCATTTAAGGAAAGACAATTATTACCAGCCAGCACTTTAATATTATTTAGTATAAAAGGAAGTGTGTCCTGCCCAGCACACAGAAGAGATGTTCTAAATTGATGCAGACTTTCTCTTAACTTTACATGAGGGTGTTAGTAATTATTCTCCTTACTCTAAATCCTTAGTATTATTTTAAGTTGAAGGTCATATTTGTGAAAGGCTTGAGAAAGACAACTCTGGAACCTCCTGATTTCCACGGAGCCGCTGAACATTTGATTCTTCCAAAATTCACTGCCAAATGAACCTCCCTGCAGCCTGAGACAGACTGGGACCATCCTGGGGCAGGAGAGCCTTGAAGTGTGGGCTTCTACAGCTCCTGCAGGCTTCCACGTGATGGAAGATGGTCCACATGCCAAGAGACAGAAAGGATGCTCCTCCAAAGAAAAATCCAGTCTTTCCAAGATTGTATGGGAAATGCCTGACAAATGATCTCCTCTGCAGTGAGCAACTTCAGTGAATATGACAAATATTAACTGAACAAATCAATGATCACAACTAATTGTGGAGCAGGGGTGAAAACACCAACATCTTCTTCACAATGCAGCCCGTTCCTGTCCCATGGATGTTGGTGAGGAGCAGCAGCTGTGTTCTGGGGTTGTGCATTTATTGCTCTTCCAGAACAGCCTGTGCAGGGAGCTCCTGGCTGAGGCTGGGGTGCACAGACCTGGCTGATTCTGTCCATGCAGGCTGGAGGGATTCCTGCTTGCCTCATCCAGCTCTCCCCTCTGACCCTCAGAGGGACAACATTGTCTTTGAAGCATGGGCCAGCCCTTGTCCCAGGTCACTGCAGAAACTCTGACCAACACATGGTGGCCCCAAGGAAGGAGGCGCAGCAGTGTGGTGCCCCTGCACCCCTGCTGGAGATTCACACCCCGTGGGACTTCACAGCCTGTCCTCCAGAGCTCACAGCTTCTGTGTCTTCCTCACCCTGCCTGTGGTTTTACCACTAATGCAAGTTCATTTCCTGCTGCTTCTTTCAGTTGAGGCATGGCCACTGAAAAAGGTCAGCTGGATTTGAAATGTGAGCAGCGAATTCAAGCGGGATCCTGAGGTTTGGGTGAATGACCTTAAGAATCACTGTCTTCAAATCTGGTGCTTTACTGGGTCAGCCAATTTTGATTCCTACTGCTGATGGCACTCTCAGCTGTAGTTTCTGGGGTGACTGCAAATTGAGGTGGTACCAAGCTGTGTTTATGGAGAGCTGTTTTGTCTCTGAGCTGGCAGGAACCAGCAGGGCCAGGTGAACACTGAGATATTGAATTCTGCAGCTCCCTAACTCTCACTTTGATCTGCACTACCTGCTTGGTTTGATTATCTTCACACCTTTCCCAGCTTCACAAGCAGGTTTTTGTTCAGAAACAACATCTGAGTCATGGCCATTCTTGTGAAAAACCTCTTTTTAGATAATCCAGGTCAAGAGTGCACATCTAAGAGTTTATTTTTTTTTCCCTTCATTATTCATTTGTTTAAAAAAAGCCTCACATCCAACAGTGGGGAAAAAATGTTACAAGACTCAAGTGAACCTTGAGACACTGTAGGAAATGAATAGCAAACACCTGACTCATGAAAGTCTGTCAACTAATTAGTGTTCATCAGACTCCTCAATAAAGATTTAAAAATAAAAGACATGCTTGCATAATTCAGGATCAGATTGGAAACAATTTCTGATTCTTAAAAAGAGCTAAGTTTGCTCATCTGTCTATTTAAAACAAGCAACCAGACCTAAGCATATGCATTTTTTGGAAAGAATTTGGATGCTAACTGAAGAGGAGATAAAGAAAATGAATCAGTCTGCAAAGCTATTACAGAACTACTCCTTTCTACTCCTTTGTTACCTGCAAACTCACCTCAAAATTCACCTGGAATCAAAATACTAAAAATCTTATTGCAAATGCTCTCCAAGGTTGTGTGACAAAACTCTAAGTTTTTTTCAAAGTTGCCAGTGGTTTTTAAATTTGATTCCACGGAACCAATGGCCAAATGCCTGTGGAAGCCTGGCTGAGCAGGGCACTGCCTTGACAGGGCTTCAGCCCTGAGTTCTGGGCCCAAACTGCACCTGGTCACACAATGGAAGTGCAAGGACTGTGCTCCTACTCCAGCTTTGAGTGCAAGGTAAGCTGAAAAAATAAAAAAAACCGAATCCCAACAAAAATAAGAAGGAATAAAAAAGAAATCCTGCAGGTTTTGTTGTTGTAGGCAAACCATGACAAGGAGATCCCTAGGACTGGTCATTAGCACTTCTGATGGATTTTAAGCCTTCCAGAGCTGGGGGCTGAAAAGTTCTGCTGCCCCAGCATGGTAATACTGTTTGTAGAGACACTGCAGGGATGAAATCTCTGTCTGCTGGTGGTGTTTTGTGTCTTTCCCCTTCCTCTCTCACTGCTCCAAGGAGGTTGGATTCAGAGGGGCTCCATCCCAGGCTTGATACCTTCAGGTGCACAGCAGCATCCTTCTTCCATGCCATGAGAATTCAGGATACCCAGCCCTAGCATCACACCCTGCAGGTATCCAGGGAGAATGAATGCTCTCACCCTTCCAGGACTCTGCATTGCCCCTAAACTCCAACTGCCAGAGTCCTAGAGGTGCTGAGTGAGCTCTGTCCTGGCTCAAAGGACAGCAGGACAAGGCACAAATGCTGTCATTCACTGCTGTCCCTAAAATGTCATCCGCCACAGGTTAAGGCTGGGAGAATCTAAAAGATATAATCAACATTTGCAGTTTGTTCACCAGCTTTCAGTAAGGGCTGCTATTTCTCAATACTAGGAGATGGTGAAGAATGAAGATTTTCATCTTCACTTGCCAAATTAGCAACATCTCTAAAATCCTGCATCTTCTGTAAGATCTGCAATGCCACCATCTGACATGGGAGAATGGCTGAAGCCTCATCTCCCTGTCTTGACTCTTCTCTGTCAGCTGCTCTATGCAAGTCCCTGTTCTGTCTCTCTGTCTCACAACTTCAAGCTGCTTTGCTACGTCATTCCTGTGTGTTTCTCAGCCAGGGATTTGCCAGCACTAACCTTCATCCTTTTCCCCCTCAGCACTGGCCACACAGAACATGCACGTGGCAGTCTAATGAATTTTGGCTTCCTTGGACCCTGGGGTAGCTCCACTGCTGGCTAACAGGATTTTAGACACACCAGGGTGGCTTTCAGATGCTCCTGATGATCCAAAGGTTTAAAAAATCAGTATAGTCTAGCCAACATTGTAAAGGGTCTGGGGAACCAACACAGCCTACAGGACACTTTGGGCTGCAGTTGTGGGCACAAAGGTTGTCCAGTTCCCGTGGAAGGGAAGTTACCATATTTTTTGGCCTGGTGTTCTTAACAATAAGGAGTGAAATACTTGAGAAGAGCCTGATTCTGATGCCTGAGGTACTCCTACTGATCCTGCCTGATCCTCCTCATCCTAATGGAGACAGAGTATTTGTCAATGGTTAAAGGAGCCTGGACAAAGAATGATGGAGCTGGGAGTGGGAGTTATTATTTCATACTGGCATTTCATTCAGTTGAGGATCTAATTGAGGGGATGTGTCAGGGGGTATTTGCATGACACATGGAAGTACTTTAAGTGCAGGCACAGCCTGTGGGTTCTGCTACTACCCAAAAGCAGCTCAGATCCCACTCTGAACCTCCACAGCTCAGCTCTACAAAGCTGTCACAAATCTCATGGTTGGCACAAACCAGGCTGCTGAGCTTCCCTCCTGCTGCCTCTTTGATGTGGGCAGCTGTGGAAAGACCTTGGGCTTTTGACTGCAGCGTGGAGAACACTTTGAGTTTTGCTCTCATTTCAGCAGGTGCAGGTTGGAAGTCCTAGAAAAAGAAATGGACATTTGCTTTCCTGGTCACCTCTCCCTCAGCTTTGTTCTGCCTGTTGCTAGAAACAGCACAAACACTAGTGAAGGAAAAGAGCTTAAAACAGGGCTCCCTGTCTAACTGAAAAGCCTTTGATGGAACAACAACATAAGTGCAAATCTCAGCTGTGCTGGTCCCAAGACATCACAAACCATCAGCGTAGCAAGTTGCATTTTTGAATGCATCAATATCTTGTCTTTTAGCATTTAATGCGAGACATTACAAACTAATGAAGAGGAGAAATGTATGCAGTGTTGCTGTAAACCAAATATACAGATGTAAAATAATGAAGAATAAACTGTTCCATAAAAATGCATGTCAATAAACCCCCGTCTGATAAAGTGATTTATGAAGAATTTTCTAGAATTGCTAAAAAGAATGATTTCTCGTTTGAGGCTCTGGAAGTCTTGAGTCACATTTTGTTTCTTTTAAAAAAATGTCTTAAAACACATGGCTTTACAGCTGCTGCTTGGAAAATATACACCTCCAAAGTCTGACTTTCATTTAAATACAAATGTACAAAATGTAAACTGAGACAATAGAGAAATTTACAAAACTTTTCTTTAAAAATAATAAAGACAAAATTCAGTTCTAGTATGATGCTATTTAAATACGTGCAAGTAGTCATGTTCATTGAATTTCTATTGCAATGTTCTAAAGAGACAAATTTGATTCACACAGTCTTGAGTGCCACCTCCAAAAACAGACCTGAGTGGAAATTTCTTCTTAAAATGTGAGGCTCCACTGGAAGGAATGGATGGAAAATCTCCATTTTGGGAGATCCAGATTTTCTTTCTTTTCACTCAACGGTGGAGGCTCTCTCATCCACAGAAGCTCCAGAGATTATAGTGGAAGGATGCAACATGTTGTTTCACGGGGCTGAGCTGGAACTAGCTGCTTCCAGTCGAGTTTGAACTTACGTGATTTGAATTTATGTGATGATTTAAACTGGCCTTTGAATTTGGAGAACTCTTTGAATTGTTCTGATGCTGTAGGAAGAGGAAGAAAATGACAATTAAATTTCCATAATATGCCATGGTTTTATTTTTAATCCAGCATTTTTCATTTTATGATACTGGCTGGACTGCAAGATTCTTCCTTGAAGATCTTCAGATGCGAAATCCTCTTCATTTTCCTACCTGTAGTCTCTCTAGGTCAGCAGAACCACGGCAGTTCTTGAGCAATGCAGCAAAGAAGACTCACTCCAGCTCCAGGAGCCAAATCAATTCACTGCAAAATGTCAGTATCTGCTAAATCTGACTAATACAGTGGGTACCTGCCAATGCTCAGGCATGGCTTTAACCCTACAGAAATAGGCCAGTCTAAGAATGTTATTGACATTTGCAGGTGGTGCCTTGGTGCCTCATGAAAGCTGCACATCGTGTTTCATCCAGGTGGCTCTCTTCTTTATTATCTTGCTTTCCTGCCACAACTACCTCCCTCAAAATGTGCAGTTTCCTTTTTATTTTTTAAACACATAAATCAAGGATTTTCACGAGGAGCTTCTTAAAACCATGGAACAGTTTCAAAAGGCATTTCAGCATAGCACTGAAAAACAGGTTGGGTAAGAAGTTTTCAACTGCTGGAAACAAAACTCATGAGCAACACTGGTGGAAAAAAAAAATCACACAATGTAGATGAAAACCTTGAGATGTGGAGGAAAATGTGAGAGCCAGCCCTCTCTAAGATGAACTGCCCTTCTCCTGGCATAAATATCACCAGAACAGGGCTGTGAAAACAGGCATCTACAGGAGTTTTCCTGGTCTTAGTCATAAAAGATCTCACCTGTCGCTTAAATATTCTCTGCAGCAATCCTTTCTTGGGTGGCTCTGGGGGGTAGCTTTTGTTTAGGTCTGGTGAAATAGTACCATTTGGTCCAAACACATTCAGCTCCTTGAAGCACTCTGTTTCTATCATCTAGTGGAATATAGTGAGAGAGAGAGAAAAAAAAAGGGAATTATTCATCTGCACTAAATAAATTCCAGTAGTGCTAGGTTCTTCAAAGTCAGCAGTGTGTGAGGAGAGTTAACAGTTGATTCCTGCTGGTGTATTTGAGGGCAAACAGAGAGTATGAAAAGCAGAGGCTGAGTCTGCTCTGCATGTTTGCACATCAGGCTTGTCAGAAGCTGCCCCACAAGACTTTCTGTTCTTTCCTCCAGCATTGCAGAGAATACCAAGCAAAGACAGGCACACTTACAAAATCCCAGTTATTAGCAGCCCTCTGCCCAAGTGGATCTGCTGTTTGATGCAGAGCTGGATTCTGAAATCCACTGTTGGCTGTGCTTTGATACCAAGCAGAAACAAAGACCCAGACATGGAAATGCTGGAGGAGCTCAGGGTCCAGAGTGAGCTGCTGCAGCTGGGGCTGACTGCAGACAGTGGGTGACAGCAGGGTCACCAGAGGAGGATCCTTAAGGATTTCCAGCTGAACCACAGAAGGGGCTGAGAGCTCGAAACACCTCTGTAGAAATCCAGGAGGAGGAAGTACAGTAGGATCCTCGCCAATTCACACAAACACACAGAGCCAACAGATACAGTCACCTGAACCTGACATCTGTGGTGCATTACAGATCTTGAAAGAGGCCATTTGTAACTCATGAAAGCATTAGAGTCTGGCAAGTTGTCCAGTAGCTATATATTACTGGAACATAGAGGTCCTCTTAAATTGTCTGTGTTATGGGGTTTATTGCAGTAATTTTGCTATGATACATCCTTACCTCATTTTGCCATGGAATAGACACTGATCCTGTGGAAAACTTGGAATAGAAATCGTCATCTGTTTGGTCCAGGTTAACTCCTTTCACTGTGGAGAACTGCTCAATGTCTAACACATCCTTGCAGTACACTGCTCTGGGCTATGTCAGCAGGAAAAAAAAGGAGAAATGACAAGAG